>NC_084480.1:134385464-134688494 GCF_030035675.1 Rhineura floridana
CTTTCCCAACCAGTGTGCCTCCAGATGTTGTTGGACTACAACTCCCATCAGCCTCAGACAGCATTGCCAATGGTCAGGAAAGATGGGAATTGTGGTCCAACAACATCTGGAGGCACACTGGTTGGGAAAGGCTGGTCTGACCTGTAGACTTCATTAGGGAAATTTACTTCTACTTGATTAAATTAGTAATTGACTCCCTCCCCCCTTTTTTGTACTGGAGCTGTGTTCCAGATGTTTTTAACTATAACATCCATCATTCCTGACCATTGACCATGCTGGTTGGGGCAGCTGTGACTTGTAATCCATAACATCTGGAGGGCACCACAGTAGCTTCTTCTGCCATACAGTAGAAGAACTTCTACTAGTACTACTACGGCAGAGACAGTCTTGGACCACCTTATAAGCATTTTATTTAAAGTATTAAATTTGTGTGGAATTTTTTGCATTCTCCAGGGAAAAAAATCCATCCTGTAGGTGTGTTCACGCATCACACTGAACACAGACACAAATGGTCTCTACACAAGTATGACTGTTTGTATGATATGAAATATTAATGGTTTGTACAGCTCAACTGTTGTGTATAGAGGTACACACTTGTAGAATGTTATGTGTGAATAACTGTACGAGTGTACAGCTCAACTATTTGTGTACACATGTGCAGAGACTGTATACTCATTGAATGTAATGTGTGAACCCCCCTAGAAACAGGGATGAAACCAGTCAACACATGCAATGTGGAAATGAACCAGATTAAGGCTGTTCATCTCCAATCATCAGCATAGTCAGAATTGTTTTAAAAGAAGAGTCACACTTTAGAAGCTTAGCAAGAAATGATTCAGCATTCACCTGACAGAGAGACTTGAAGTTTTTGCAACATGGGATGTGAGCAAAAGCACTGAAATGAAAAGCAATATTCTGGTGCCACTGAAGCCTAGCAGTTTTATTATCACTGACTTTCAAACTGGTGAGAATTTCACTTACATGATGAAAAGACAATCCAATACAAACTTTGAAAGAGTGTATATTCAAACTCGGAGGTGAAGCAAAGTGTGAGAATTTGAACAAAGGATATTTCCTGCTGCATGTAGAGGGAATGTTCAAAATCTTTAAGGGTTCACAAGCTGCCACTGATGAAGGAGCCCTCAATGGACACTGTGGATGAAGAAGGAGCCATCCCAGCTGTCCTACTTTTCCCCAAAGCAACCAAAAGGCCATCAGTGTTTGATGGTATCTGACAATAAATATGCAATATTTGACAGTATCTGACATGGAACTATATATGATGCCTGACATGTAGCAAATAAGTATTAATATTTGAGAGTATCAGACACGTAGCAGTCAACAGTTGACAACACAAGACAGTAGACCTGCATGGGAAATGAGGACAGCTGATATTAAATAGAATTTTGTACATTTTATATTTTCATTAATTTAATTAACAAAACAGGAATATTTCAAGTTCTAACACAGACAGTGCAATCCTAAACATCTTTGTCTGGAAGTTGGTTCCATTTCATTATACAGCCATGAGAGTGGCCTTAATTGAGCAAAGCTCTTGTGTAACTGCATGTGTTTGTAATCTTAATATGTAACCTTGTCTCTTCTATGACTTTGCTATTTTTCTTTCTGATCTTACTAGGTTATAAGCTCTTTAGACTAGAGACATGCCTTTTACACCACTCTTTACAAAGTGGTCTCTGCCCTTTGATGGCCTGGCTGATGTAAATCAACACAGCTCCATTGGCATTAACTGAGATTCTCAGGGTTTAATCAGCTGTGGCTAGAAAGCATTAGCCTGGTGGGACAGACTCTTCAGTTCTGAGGAAAGAATTGGCCCTCACTGTAGTGTTGACTGTGTCACATACAGAGCCAAACAATGTTGATTAAACCATGTCTGCTTCAAGACTGATGATTATCATTAAAAGCTGTATACTCTCGTCAGCATGGATTTTTCACATTCTGCAATGTTAAATTGAAAATACCTCCAAGCCATTCTGATGCTTCCTATAAGCTCATTTCAAAACAAAACCTTACAAAACGTACAGTCTTGAACTCAGAAACACTTGCTTAACAACCCTCTGTATTTTCATGGTGATACACAAAACAGTCAGAGAGAACTGAGAGTTCAAAGTGTAAAAAGAGAGAGAGAAAAACCACAGCCCTTTTGGACTTTTTTTCTGTCAGAGTTCTCATAATCTCCTGAAATTAATTAAAAATCAGCCATGTTCACAGATACCTGTAATCCTATTACTGACCTTGCCCCATACTCTGACCTTAATCTTCTGCAGTTTAACAGTTTTTTAAAAAAATGCCTGGCTGATTTTTAATTAATTTAAGTAATTTAGCATTGGAGTCAATGATAAGCCTGGGCATGCTCAGTAAGAACCAGCTGTCAGTGTTCTAAAAGCCAGACTCACAGCTGCTTGGCTTGCCTAAGCAGGGGCCACACCCACGCCAGACCTTTATTTCACTTTAGGCAGTCATGGCTTCTCCAAAAGAATCCTGGAAAGTATAGTTTGTGAAGGGTGCTGAGAGGAGACTTATATTCCACTGACAGAGGTCTGGTGTGGATGTGGCCAATGACAGCTTTCATTTAAATTTGGGTAGGAAGCTACATATCTGTTGGCTGTAGGTACATTCTTAAACAGCAAGAGGTACTGGTACTCCATACTAGTGAATACTGTCGCATACACAAAAAAAGCCCTGCTAAGATATATGATGGGACTAATTATCTGAATAGTTTGGGGGTTGGGCAATATACTGGCTGCTTGTGCAGCTGGAGAAAAAAAGTTTAGAATATACCCTGATAATCTTGAAAGATGTCTGGCAATGACAGGGTCCCATCAGTGGCCCCAGGTAATGAGGTCCAACTCTACAATCTGTGAGTGGCATGCTGGCTATTTGAATATGCTGCTACATAGATGCTGTATCATATGATAAGCCATGAGCAGCCAACATGGTGCTCTCCAGATGCTTTTTGACTCCAGCTCCCATCAGCCCTAGACAGCATGGCCAATGGTGAGGCATAATAGGAGCTGGAATCCAATCACATCTGAAAGGTGCCATGGTGTCTACCCCAGCAATAAGCCATTCATGTGAATGGTTCTGATTTCTTTCAGCAAAAGGGAAAGCCATGGGGTGGTGAAAACTGCCAGAATAGTACAGGGATCCAGTTCACACAACTAGTTTGCAATGTAGAGTAGTCATGACACCTTGCATTTCTAAACTGATTACATATATGAATCACTCAGGGCCAAAACACATGATATACTTGCCACAGGAATACTGCAGAATGCAACATCCTTGGGACTTCTGAGCCTCATCCAGACAATAGGTCAAAAACACTTTTTGTGTGGAGCTTTGATTCTCCACACCCATATTTCCACTTGCTACTGGAGCGGGTATGGAGACCGACAACATGTTGACCCAGTTCTACATGGTAAGTGGTTCTAAAATTGGGCAGAAGGGAAATCAATTATCGAGAACATCAGCTTCTGTATGACAACTCTCATATTCACTTCAGCCCTGAGCAATTCTTATCAGCAGCAAATTCCAGAGTAGTCATATTAATCTACTGCAACAAAAAGAATAGTATTGTGTCACATTTGATTGATTGATTGATTGATTAATTATGGCATAAGCTTTAACGGAACTAGAATCCACTTTGTCAGATGCATAAAGTCTTATCCAAAGTTGGTAGATATATATTATAGAAACATAGCTATCTGTCTGTCTAGCTACCCATTCACATTTTTTCTCTGTGTGTGTGTATGAGCTATCTGAGAATAACATTTCATACCTCTAAGGTGGGCTCTATTCACAAAAGCGTATGCCTCAATAAATCAATCAAAGGTAGTCTTGAAAGTGACACAAGACTCTCTGTTTTCATATCGGTGTGTCATTTTTCACTGTTTCCCAATGTTAGGAAAGGTTTAAAGCTGCTCTATTCCAACAGAGGTCCTTCAATCTCAGACCAAAACCCTGGTGGGCAATTAAAGAGCTATTTTCCATCTGATTCTTCAAGTAGTTTCTTCTCAATAGGGTAAAATGTTTATTGTGTTGTCAAGAGGAAGCAACACTATAAACAGGTATCGAAAAATAACATTTGGTTTTTAAAAAATCCTTTTGCACAGACACAGTTCCTTTAAAAAAAAAATCCGCTTGTTAGGAGTTGGGGAGACATTCATTTCAGTTCACATGTAACTGCAAACCGATCTAATTTGAACTTTCTGAAACAATACACAAACGGAAGCACAGCCATTCTTTGAAATTCACACTTCTTTGAATTTTGCAATGCAGTTCTCCAGCCAAGCAAAATATGCATACAATGCATATATTGGTGAAAATAACATACAAAGTTGCATTACATTAGGGAAAATTGCTTTGCAAATATGTGTACATTAGGAGACATTCACATTAAAACACTGATGAATTTTCGTGAGGACTTTAAAAAGAATCGCAAACAGATGCGGAAATGTGGAGAATGTAGAACTGGAAAAAATAAGAAACAGAGAAAATGTAAATTGTCAGATTTGCCCATCCCTACTCTTGAGTGCCTTCAGTTACTGTTTTGGGAACTGAGACGTATAAATATTTTGGTTCGTGAGTGCTGCTGTCAAGGTGGACCTGACTGGAGGAGTGTTGATGGCATAGAGAGGTCTTTCCCAATTAAGCCTTTTGCCTGAAGTCGTTTGTGGCTCAGAAGGTGGTTCATGCCAGCTGTGTTACCATAAATGAAGAGAGCCAGCCCTTTAGAGTGGGACTGATAAACATGAACATTTTCAGGGCCGAGGATTTCAAGCTGGTTGTTAATTAGCTCATCGTAAACACCACACACGAATATTATGCTGTTGAGAGCAATGGCAGTCTGTTGTCATTTTTAACAAGGCTGCCGCATGTTGCCCAGTGAAATAAAAGGAGCGAAATCTAACACAGGCAACACTAGCTGCTACTTGGACTAGCACAGATAATCAGAAGGGGGGAGAGAGGGAGAGAGATCAGCCCTAGCAAACACATTATAGCAGAGCTTGGAAAAGTTACTTTTTTGGACTACAACTCCCATCAGCCCACTCCAGTGCCATGCTGACTGGGGCTGATGGGAGTTGTAGTTTAAAAAAGTAACTTTTCCAAGCTCTGCATTATAGTCCTGTCAATTTGCTTTAATGTTGTGCCCCAAGATGGTCCTTGTCCAGTAAGTCACGGAACTTAAAGGTGCAATATACAGTTGGTAGCCAGAGCTATTTTCTGCTTAACCATGGGGCAAGATACCAGAATATTCAGTAAAATACCCTGATAGTGCAGAATGACAAAAATATGTTGTTGTTTACCCTTCCTTGTTTTCCTATAGTTTTGCACTAATATTAAAAAATGAGCTCCTGAAAGAGGATAGCGGGAAATAGATCTGCTGAATTCCGTCTTTAGAAATTACCTATTTATCTAAACAAGAGGTGGTTTAAGCCCAAGGGCTACATTTCCTCATGGGTAACCTTCCAGGAGCCACATATCATTAGTGGGCGGGGCCAGAGACAAGAGTGGGCAGAGCAACACACTCTTTGCATGTTATTCCAGCCATACACACAAGATTTCTACATGCGCCCACTCACAACTCTCCATTTCCTTGCTTAAGCAAGCAAGCAAGAGGCATTATCATAGTTCAAGGGCACGTTCCAGCCAGGCAAAAGCTCTTGAGGGAGGCGCAAAGCAGGGCTGGGGAGGGGCAACTCTGGGGAAGGAGGTATGGCTTGGGAGAGTCCTGAGGGCCAGAGAGATACCTTGGGGGCGGTGGTCACCTTCAGTCCCTAGGTCTGAGGTTTCTTCATCCTTGGATCCCCAAGTCTTGAACAACTTTCGCCCCATATCGAATTTGCCATTTTTGGGCAAGATCATTGAGCGAGTGGTGGCTAGCCAGTTGTCAGCACACTTGGATGAAGCGGATTACTTGGATCCATACCAGTCAGGTTTCAGGACTGGACATAGTACTGAAACAGCCTTGGTCGCTTTGGTGGATGATATGAGGAGGGCATTAGACAGGGGAGAATTCACCTTTCTAGTCCTCCTAGATCTCTCAGCGGCTTTTGATACCGTCGACCACGGTATCCTGTTGGATCGCCTGGAAGGATTGGGAATAGGAGGCACTGTTTTACAGTGGTTCCGTTCCTTTCTCTCTGACAGGCACCAACAGGTAGCATTGGGAGATGAGGTTTCAGACCCTTGGCCCCTCACTTGTGGAGTGCCACAGGGCTCTATCCTCTCTCCCATGCTATTTAACATCTATATAAAACCGCTGGGAGCTATCATCAGGAGGTTTGGGCTGCGGTGTCACCAATATGCTGATGACACGCAGCTCTACCTCTCCTTTAAATCCTCACCGGAGTTGGCTGTGGAGACCTTGTCCAAGTGCCTGGAATCCGTGAGTGGGTGGATGGGAAGGAACAGGCTGAAGCTCAGTCCTGATAAGACCGAGGTGCTGCATGTGGGTGACAGGGGAATGTTGGGTGTTGTTGACTTGAGGCTTAATGGGGTGAGCTTACCCCTGAAGGATCAGGTCCGCAGCCTTGGGGTTGTTCTTGATTCCAAGCTGTCCATGGAGGCGCAGATTTCGGCAGTGAGCCGGGCAGCTTGGTATCAACTACACCTCATACGGAGGCTGCAACCCTACCTCCCTATTCATCAGCTCCCACTGGTAGTACATGCCCTGGTCACCTCTCGATTGGACTACTGTAATGCGCTCTACGTGGGGTTACCCTTGAAAACGACCCGGAAATTACAACTTATACAGAATGCAGCGGCGCGCTTACTTACCAACAGCCGCCGCCGGGACCACATTACGCCAGTATTATTTGATCTTCACTGGCTGCCGGTTGTTTTCCGGGCCCGATTCAAGGTGTTGGTATTAACCTTTAAAACCCTGTACGGTTTCGGCCCAGTTTACCTGAAAGAGCGCCTCCACCGCCACCAATTATGCCGCCCAACTAGATCAGCCACACAAGGTTTTCTCTCAATCCCGCCAACCAAAACAGTTAGGTTGGTGGGTACTAGGGAGAGAGCCTTTTCTGTGGTGGCCCCCACTCTCTGGAACTCCCTCCCATGTGATCTTCGACATGCCCCTTCCCTAGATGTATTCCGCAAGGCCCTGAAGACGTGGCTATTCCAACAGGCCTTTGAGGTCCTTGGGATGGGTAAATCTCCATGATTTTGTCATCTATCGTATGCTGCTAAAATAATTGTTTTATATATGTATTGATGACTGTCCAGTATTTATTTTATCTACTGTTATTAATGTGACTGCATTTGATATTATTGTATTTTATTTCATTTTAATGTACGTCGCCTAGAGTGGCTAATTGCCAGATAGGTGACACACAAATTTATTATTATTATTATTATTATTATTATTATTAAATTCAGTTGAATTCTTGCCCATCCCTACATTATGGTAGCTGATGTTAGTGTTTTATTACATTGTATGAGGCATTAATACATTTATTACATATAGTGTGGTATGTCACCCTGGAATCTGTTTTGATAAAGGGTGGTATAGAAATGGTTTTAAAATAAACACACAAATTACTTTTCCAGGGCAACTGGCACAACATGCTAAAACAGTAATGAAAATACAGATTAAAAACAAACTCATGAAAATGGTGTGACAGTGAAAAACAACATCTGTGCGAACTTCTGCTTGAAATTATGCTTTGAGATGATGGAGAACAGTACAGTTTGATGGACCAGTTTCTCTGACTGCAGCCTCTGTGGTGGGCTTGAGATGGCCTAGTGGCCTTGGGATGTTAGGATGATCTGAAATTATTTTGCATCCCTCCTGTCCTTTCCCAGACAGGCTGAGAGCCTAAAGGGTACAGAAAAAAAAATTCATAGAAGCCTTAAAAACCAGATTTTGCAGACCTCTACCTAAGCTCTGATTAGACTCCAGGACTAGGATGAAAAGAGAGAAAAATTTTCAGTTTTTGTGTATTTGCTCAACTGTCTGACAAAAGGGCTTTCTTCACTGAACATGCACTTTTCAGTGCAAAAATGAAAATTTAGCAGAAGGTAAGCACTATATGGTCCACTTTTTCTTTCAACTTTAAAACTGGACAAACTTACCTTTCTGGATCCTTTGATGCAAAGAGAAGAATGTAACCATATCTGAAACACCTTAGAGTTAGTCCGTGTCCTGAAGAGGCAATTGGGCACATACACTGCAGATTGGTGTACATGTGTGTGTTTTTCAGATTCCTGGAAGTGGCTGAGAGGCTGAGTGAAGCAGAAGAAAGGAGTAACAGTGGTAAATAAAACCTCCTTATCCACAACAAGCACACTTCGGAGGTCCCATGGCTCTGACGATGCAGCTTAATCTGTTCTCAAATCTGTAAAACACATACCAGAAGCCACTAAGGAAATTGCTTATTTCCTTAAATGTCAACAAGCAATTCCTCCAGACTTCACTCAACAGTCAACAGTCAAACAGCCGTCCTGGGCTCCTACTGGGAGGAAAGGCAGGATATAAATTTAACAAATAAAATAATAAAAGTAAATAAAATATGATTTCATCATTCTTCATACCAGTTTTTATCCAGGAAAGGTATGGAAAATGAGGAAGAACACTGCCCAAACCACTCATTGTTGTGGTTGCATTAACCACACAGCTGTGCAACAGAGCAGGTTTATCTCTCCCACTGCATTTTAACAAAGGAACATAAACAGTGGGTATTTGGAATTCCCACTGGGGGGGGCACAAACAGGTAGAGGGGGGGAAATATTTAGCCCACTGGCCATATGTTGTATTGGCCTGCCATATTTCATCAGTCCCTCTAATAGTTGTTGTTATATGCATTCAAGTTGATTACGATTTATAGCAACCCTATGGATCTTTTTGGATATATTCATAATCTAGCGCTTCGTTCCGGATTTAAAAAATCCCTTTCACACTGCAGTACCGATTTAGCGGCATTTCACACAATGGTCTTTCACACAGCAGTCACCTACCGCGGCCGTTAGAAGACTGCTTCTTTTCCCGCCTTTTCTATTCAAAAGCTCTGCTTGTTCTTTCTGTGTGGGGGGGTTTGAAAGAGGTGCAATCACAATCAGCTGAGAGGTGCAATCACAATCAGCTGAGAGGCGCGGCAGCACAGCAGCAGAGGCTCTGGTTGAGCACAAGCAGCAGCAGCACAGGCTGAGCAAAGGCTGCATGCTGGGAGGGCTGTTGGTAAGGGCAGGAACGCACTGCATGCTGGGATGGCTGTCACATGAGCAGCGCCAGCTAGCGCAAAACTCCCACAATCTTCCAGGTTCCCAGCCTGCTATCAGAATTTTTCTGGTATCATTTATTGCGAAAAATAGCGCTCCAAACTTAACATCCTCTTACACCGCCATTTTTACGCATTCGTTGTGGTGTCGATGGAAGCCTGACCAATTCTATTCCAGCCTTTATTGGGGTGTGCCAGGGCTGTATTCTGGCTCCAACTCTATTTAATCTTTTTCTCAACTATTTGAGAGACTGCTGCTTGTCTGATACCTTTCACCCCCCTAAATTAGCTGGAATTAAATGCCCTCTGCTTTTATATGCTGATGACGCCGTTTTAATGTCCTTATCGAACATTGGTTTAAAACGGCTTCTACGAGCCTTCATGGCATATTGTATTGAAAATTCTTTAACTATTAATTTCTCTAAATCTAAGATTATGGTATTCTCTCGCCAGATATCTACTTGTTCCTGGTACGTTAAGGCTCACTCTATAGATCAAGTCAGGCAATTCAAATACATGGGGGTGACATTTCAGTCAACACTCTCTTGGTCTGCCCATATTTCTTCCGCGGTTCAATCGGCTTTGAACACCACCAAGGCAATACTCCATTTTTTTTCACCACAGGAGGGCAATACATTCCAGCAGCGATTCAAGTTTTCAAACAACTTTTATATGGGGTCCCAACTTGGGCCCCAGGCTTTAATGCCAAGGTTGAATCAGTTTTATCTTGCTTTCTGAGAACCATTTTTGGTATGCCCCACTGTGCTTCTGCTGCTGGCCTCCAACTTGAGACTGGGATTTATTCCACTGAATGTTTGGCGTGGCTTTTCGCGTTCAGATTTTGGATCAAAGTGATCTATGCTGACCCCTCTAAGGATTATTTATATCTTTTATAGAAAGATCCCTTTATCAGCTCCTGGTCTAAGCATTTTTAGAACAAATTAAAGATGCTTGACCTTTCATTAGATTTTTTATCTCTTATTGACCCGGCTTCGGCCAAACACATCATAGAACAACGTATTAAAGACATTGACCTCCAATACTCAAGATCGAGGGCTATCACCACTTGTTCTCCCATGTTGCTAGGCTTGAACTTTGCTTTCCCTAATTATGCTGCCTATTTGACAAATTTATCCATCCCAAAATACTGTCTGATATTCTCCAGAGCAAGATTTAATTGTTTCCTCTCAGCGATCCTTGAAGGTCACTTTTAAGGTATTCCTCTAGCGAAGCGTCTTTGTCCTTGTACTCTCACTGAGATAGAATCTTTGGCTCATATTTTGCTCCACTGTGATTTGTATAATGTAGAACGGTCCAGATTTATCTTTCCTATAATCATCTGTTACCCTGGTAGATCCTCCAATTGGTATTTGCAATACCTTATGTCAGATGATGATAAGCTGATGACACAATCTGTTGCTAAATTTCTTAACTTAGTTCTGATGTTAAGAAAGTATTCCCTGCTCTAAAAATCTTTTAAGATCTTATTTGTATTAATATGTACTGTTTTTACCTTTGTAGTACTACTGTTTAAATTTTATATTTGTGGGTCTTTGACCTTAATAATAATAAAGAAAGAAAGGAAATTAGCGCTAAACTTCCACTACATTCCATCAGAATTCCAGAGCTACCCGTTATGTCATGTGAAAGCTCAAATATTATGCGCAATTTAACAGGAAATAAATCGTCAGAATAACGGAATAAAGTGCAGTGTGAAAGCACCCGAAGTCAGAGCATCACAGGTAAAGGTAAACAAGCCGATCCATCTGGAGGATCCTAGCTCTATCTTCCCTCTGGAACATAAACAAAAGAACAAAACAGGAGTTGCTCTTGCCCCACTTCCAACAGAAGGGTGGGGACTAGCTCCATCCCAGATCCTGCTGCACCCACCAGCCACACATGCAGCAACTGTGAGAAGGGGCCCTGCATGTGTGCTGACATTGACACATAATATTCCTCCATTGCAAAGGGGCATCCTGGGCCAAGCATGCTCCTCCCACCCATGGAGGAGCTCTGTATGCATATGTTCTGTTCTCACAGTAACCAGGCAAATCTGTGGCAGGGCTACACCACGTTGCCCTACAATCCCTTTGTGCATGCTTTTAACACATGAGGGTGTAGATCTGACTCCCCCTAATGTCTAAGAACATGGAAACATGGTAGCTCAGTGGTAACATCCTTTGCATATAGAAGGTTCCAGGTTCAATCTCTGGAATTCTGGTAGGGCTGAAACCCTAGAGAGTCTCCACCACTCCCTGTACACCAGAGATGGGGATCCTCAGGCCTGTGGGCTGAATGCCACTCTCCAGGCCTCTCTATTGGGGCTTTGGGACTCTCTTCAGGTCAGGCCACCTCTCCCCAGGCTGCACTCCATCTCCAGCCCTGTTCTGCACACTCCACAAATGCTTTTGCCTGCCTGGCATGGGTCTGTCAACTATGATGATAATGTTTCTTGCTTGCCTTGATGTGTGGATGGGGTGGGTGTGGATGGGTGGATTGTAGAAACTTCTGACTTTTGCATGGCTGGTATCTAGATAAGAGTCACATCCATTGCTCTGCCCATTTTTATCTCTGACTCTGCCCACTACTGCCCTGCACCCCTCAGAAGGTTGCCCATGAGAGAATGCGGTCCTTGGCCTGAAAAAAGTTCTCCATCCTTGGTGTAGATCAGGCGTGGGGGACCTTTGACCCTCCAGATGTTGCTGAACTGCAACTCCCATCAGCCCCAGCAAGCATGACTAATGGCTATGGATGATGGGAATAGTGATTCAACAACATCTGGAGGCAGAAAGGTTCCCCACCCATGGAGTAGATAATACTGAGCTAGATGGGCCAACGGTCTGACTTAATATCCCAGTTCTAGAAATGCCTTGAGTTCCCAATACATCCACAAGCAAGAGCAGTCCACACAGATTTCATAATAGCAGAAACAGAATAAGAAGATCTAATGGCAATCACTCTGCTGCTGCTATTATGAAATCTAACAGCAGAATCAGAGTGATTGCCACTAGATTTTCTTATTCATGAAAACTAGGTGGATTACGTTTTCTGGGGAGGCACAGCAGTTAATAGTAAAACTAACATACACTGATGGACTTTTGTTTGTTTGTTTAATCAATTCAGGTACAAACCATAACATCTACTTAAAAAAGAAAAAGGCTAAACAAGAGATGAATTGATTCCATAAAGGAAGCCACAACCTGAACTAACAAGAACTGAACAGGGTGGTTTACAACAGATGCTATTGGAGGTCGCTAATTCATAGGGTCGCCATAAATTGTAATCAACTTGAAGGCACATAACACACACACAATCTCTCCATTATTTAAAAATTAAAATATTTTTAAGTATTTGGCAGCCTTTTGAGGTATGCGTGCACACATGCATCTCAGTGTGCCAGCACTATCCCTGCCTTGCTATGGTCTTCCAGGCACAATTGAAATGGTTTTGGTTTGTTAATCATTAAAGGGTTGCTCCAAACATTGTTTGAGACCTTTTTGTCCTCTGCCTTTGCAATCAACGTAGAAAGGCATTTTCAGCAGTTGACCCCTAACACTTGAACTTCCTTCTTGGAGTACTCTGTCATTTGACCTTCGGCGGGCTTCTAGAATTTTCTCGGTGACCATAAGAACTGGGAACTTACTGACTTTTAAAAAGTAATGAAGGCATAGTGTGTGAAATTTGGCATCAGAATTTCAAGTTTGTGTATTGAACTTGTGGATGCACAGAAAAGGGTGCATCTGATTTCCCTGCTTTTGCCCTGAGGTGTGTGTGTCCTACTTTCACACTAATACTACTGAGAAGGGAAGGGCTCTTTGATATCCTCCATCCATTCCTTGCTGTGGGACAAATGTTAATGAGAGTCCTCCTAATGCAAACACTTTTATCACCTTGTCAAGGTAAGAGTCTGCTTTATGTGACAATGTTTGATGGCTCCGGTAATATTTTATGTTCTCATCACACAAATTACTGCTTTCCCCCCCCCCCCCAGGCTTTAAGAATCAATTCCTTTCCTTGAGCTCCAGCTATCTATTTACTTATATGAGTAAAACACACAGCTTTTCCTAAATCCATTCAGAGAGCATAGCCTTTTTATGGGATATATATAAATCATTCCAAGTGAGAAGGGAGCACATCACAGTAGCATCTTATTCAGCAGGAACAGAGCGTTCCATCTAAGTACTTTGTAGGTAATTTTGGAATTGAATGTAAAGATTGATTTCTAAACTAGCTTCAGGAAAAGCAAATTGATTAAAGTGGTACATACTGCAACAAATTGGCATGAAAAATATGGGGGGGGAGGAAAAATTGACATGGCCTTTTGTGCAAGTGTCCATGGGAATTAATAGGATGGAGAGAGACCCTTAAGAAATGCCATCCTATCTATCAATACAAAGCCTCCCCTTAATGTAAACAAGGCGTCCCTCACCCCCACCCCACAACAGTGTAGTGTAATCCCATATAGCTGCTATTTTCCAGTGAATACAGAGTGCAGCAGATGGGTCTTTCCTACCTGAACTATTGCCTTCCCTCCCACTCAGCAACTATCAGGTATGGACGCTTCCATGAGTTGCCTCACCCATATTGCCCCCTGAATTCACCTGCATATCTCAGTCACATCAGACTGAAGTGGCTCCTACACCAGGAATTGGGAACCTGTGACCCTCCAGGTACTGTTGGACTCCAACCCCCATCACCCCCAGGCTACCTGGCCAATGGTCAGGGATGATGGGAGTTGTAATCCAGTAACATCTGGATGGCTGCAGATTCCAGACCCTGCCCTACACATCACTGTGGAGGCATGTGAAGAGAAATAAATGTAGTGATAGCTGGTACTGCATATCTTTACAGCAGGGATGGGGGACAAGCAACTCTCTAGATGTTGCTGAAACACAACTCCCATCAGCCTCAGCCAGCATGGCCAGTTGTCAGGGATGGTGGGACTTGCCATCCAACAACATCTGGAGGGCTATAGGTTTCCCAATCCTGTCTCATATCTTGGACCTCTTAGTTTCCATTGTGCTGAAGTGGCCATGCTCAGGATCTAGCCTAAAGGTCCCAGTGGAAGGAGATCATTTGGTTGCTTGTTCCACCAACAGAGCAAAATCGCAACCATGCAGGTGTGAAAAGTTTCTTCACAACCTCCATACTTTCAAGAGGATAGCCGGTACTGGTGATTGAAGCAGATTACATTCAGAATATTACATGATCAACCACTTGTGGTAATAGTTTCTGTGAGTCCCAGGAATATATGTATAGAGAATCCTCCTGAGAAATTTTGTAGTCTAATTACATTATGATCACCATCATTTCCATCAGACTTCCTTTGAAATTCCTCAACATTATTCTTGAGAAGGAGCTTTTTGAGCAGGTACCAACCAGCATAGTCAATGGTCAGGGATGATGGGAATTGTCCAACAATATCTGGAAGGCCACAGGTTCCCCAACTCTGGTTTTGTTAACATAGCTTTTCTTTTGTGTTTCAGACACCTTTTCTTTTGTGTTTTGTGTATTATACAGCCACACAAAAAACATGTGCTGAGCAGAAAACTTAACAGATTATGACCACCTGCACAGCTTTCTGAGCAGGAACTCCCATACCAAAATTTCACTTTAGGATAAATTTGAATCCCAGTAGGAGACAAATGATGCATAAATGGAGGTACAAATATTGGGCTTATTATCGGAGGGTGGTGGTAGTGAAATTCTGGTATTCTGCTACATGAATAGAGAAAGAATTGGCAAAAAGACACAAACCATTCTTTACTTAATATTTATTATTTTATTTAGTAGAAACATTTAACTTTCTTGATTGTCCCCCAGCTCATTTTCATTAGTAATATAAGCTTCTGAACTCTAACATACTCTGGATTTCCATGGATACTGCATAATGAGGAGAGGAGCCCCCAGTATAAGACTCATGAACAAAATCTTTTCACTTATATTCTATTTTAAAACATGTAAGAAAGTATATAACAAAAGTTATACCTAGTGACCAGTTACATGAATCCTTAGGCTACTTTTTTCTTTGGATATGCACATAATTCATATTCATATAGATGTATCTCAAAGTTAGAATATACCCAAAATTATATTTTGCCTTTAGCTAATTCATGGGCTGTAGCTGCCTTTGAACTTGCTGTTCCATTTTAAAACTGGCAGTCAGAATTAATTTGGGTATCAAGTACTTGCTGATTTCAGCATTTGTAATATATATTTCTGCTGCAAGAATAACTTTTAATTATTAACTCTATTTCAGGACTGGAAAATGTTCTGTTCCGCTTGAATCTTCCTTTTGCTTTTATTATGCTCTCCCACTCTGCACCCCATAACATTTCTCCCCCCTTCAAATAAAAATTGCCATGTTGGATTAGACCAGTCGAATGACCAACCTGGTTTGGACTACAGTTCCCATTAACCATCGGCTGTGCTGGCTGAGACTGATGGAAGTTGTAGTCTAAAATATCTGGAGGGCACCAGGTTGGAGAAGGCTGAATTGCATTAAAGTCTAACATTTCTAAACATTGTTGGCGAGGTACCTCTAGAAGCAAAGAAGAGCCCAGAGTCCCTTGAATCAGATGAGGATTGCAACACAAAGTTTAACCCTTCCTGCAGGTTGTGTTCCTGATTAAAATCAACCCTTTGAAATATCAGGCAGGGACTTTTCCTTTTTTATATTGTTGTTGTTGCTGCTGCTGCTGCTTTGGTAAAAAACCTGAGATGCTGGTACTCATATATTGATAAAAATGCTGTGGGTGCCAGCAAATGATAGCTGCCATGGGCAGCAAAAAAAGAAAGAAAGAAAAAGAAAGAGGCACCGGTACTCCCTACCAGTAAGCACTGTCACAAAAAAGCTATTTGTATTACTATAGTATTAGTATAAACATCATATAACATCATGGGTGGGGAGTTTCCAGCCCACCACCCCCTGCCTTTGGAAGCCTCATAAGAAATTGCTGCTAGGGATGGGTGAGAATTTCGATACCATTTGCATTTCAAGCAGAATTTATCAAATTCGCACTTTCCAAAACAATATGAGAGCCGAAACACAGCCATCCTTTGAAATTTGCATTTATTAGAATTTTGCAGAGTTTGGAAAAGTTACTTTTTTAACCTACAACTCCCATCAGCCCCAGCCAGCATGGCCACTGGATTGGCCTGATGGGAGTTGTAGTTCAAAAAAGTAACTTTTCCAAGGTCTGGAATTTTGGAATGCAGTTTGCCAACGAAACAATATTTAGAAAAATGCATGTATTAGGGGAAAGTGTGCATAAAAATGAATATATGAGTGAAAATAACAGGCAAAAAGGCATGATGTGATGAGATACGGCTTGGAAAAATGTGTACCTTTGTCAAAATGGCCAACAAAAATGTGTTAATTTGGAGACATTTTCACTAAAATGGTGGAGAATTTTAATGAGGGTTTAAAAAAAAACTCACAAATTGTTGCAGAAATGTAGAGAACTGAATTTAACATTGGAAAAATGAGAAATGGAGAGAACCGAAATGGACAGATCTTTCCATCCCTAACTGCTGCTGGAGTGGGGTGTTTCCAACTTGCCCATCACTCCCTGCCTTTGGAAGCCTTGTAAGAAGTCGGGCAGGAATGGGACTGCAAGTAACTTCATGGATGGGGTGTTTCTAGGAGCAAAGTTGAAACTGTCTAATTCCCTTTCATGTTTGCTATATTGCCAGGAGGTGTAATGTTGCCTGCTAAGAGATGTAATGCTGTTATATTTATAGTATTGAAAAGGGTTTTGTGTTTGCTGTGATATTTGCTTTATTATTTTTGTTATGAAATTGTTGTTATTGCTGTTCACTTAGATGTAAGCCACTTTAAGCACATTTTTTGTGGAAAGGCGGCATGCAAATAAAGCGATGATAATGAGGATGAGGATGAATTATGAGGATGAGGATGATGATTACCCAGCCTCCACCAGAAGGTTGTAGGGAAACAATATAAAATACAGGATGAAAAACAATTTAAGACAAGTATAAGTATTTTTTTACAAGCAAATTATTATAGGGCCACTCTCCCAATGCTGCGGGACTACAACTCTGAGTCCCTGACTATTGGCCATGCTGCTTCAGACTAATGGGAGTTGGGAGTCCAGCAGCAGTATCAGGAGGGCCACATATTCCCCAGCTCTGCCCAAGTCTGTCCAGCTGTGTGAGGGAATTTCTGAGTCCTGTTTTCCAGGGCCCCTCCCTCCCACCCAGCTGTAGGGAAAAAATGATCAAGAGAAATTTTGGATGCCAAGGGCCCTAACATGTAACCTGTCTATGCACTTGAGGGGAAGTGTTCATGAGAAATCCTGGAGAATTTCTTTTTAACACCAAGGAAGCCGAATGTCAAATAAACGATTTGAGTAGGGGAAATGGGGTAAAGGAGGAAAAAGGGAAGGCAACAGTCATACATGAAACAGGCTGGTAAATGATACCAATAAAGACAAAGCCTCACATATTTATGAAAATCACACATTTAGGGGGCAGATGGTTGTTTGGCCCAATCATGATATCGGTCACATTCACACCATACATTTATTTCACTATTATTCTACTTTCAATAGTCATGGTTTCCCCTAAAGAATCCTGAGAAGTGTAATTTGTAAAGGGTGCTGAGAGTTGTTAGGAGATGCCTATTCCCCTCACACAGCAAAAATTCTCAGAGGACTCTGGGAAGAACCAAACCTGTGAGTGGGGGAATACTAAGACACAGACATTTTAAACAAATAAGGATGGGACTGGGGTTGATTGTGAAAGGATGGAAAATAAACAGTTACAAGGCTGGATAAGGTGCTATGAAGGAAACAAAACATAATCTCAACAAATGTCACCAAACTCTAAGACACAGAACTTGCAAAAGAGTTCTGCTTTTTAAGACTTCACCATCCCTCCCTCCAAGCACTGTGAATGGAGACTGGAGAGTGCCGGATTGGATAAAGCTCTCAATAAGCAAAGTCCAGCTCCCCCTCCCAATCTGGCATTCTCCTTGTATGGTGTTCCAGATATTACAACAGTTTGGAGACAGTCTGACTAAGATTGTTTTGAGCCACAGATTTTGATTCAGGTTGACCCGGCCTGCTTGGTGGCTATTTGTGGTTGGCTCAACCTGATCCGGACTGGGCACAAGCCAGTATGAATCGGCCCATGTAGGATTCAGACAAATCTGGTGCACAGTCCTACTAGCTACTACATAGAATTAGATTTTTATTAGGGGGAGCATTAAAAAAGTCTTTCCATTTGATGTCTGAAGTGGTTTAACCCAGAATTCTACTTGTCATGTAGAACATTCTGTCTGTTATGTAGAATGTCTCTGAGACCAATATATAAACAATTCACTCCTTCATATATTTCAACAGCAAAATTAACATGGTGCATGTGTGCTTTATGCCCATTCCATGAATATCTAAAATTAATTTTCCCCTTCAAATAATTCTTTCACCTACTCTGGAGAACTTCCTGTGCTCCTGAAACAAGCCTGGAAAATATACTTCATCTCTCTCTTTATTATCTCATTCCTTGATCCTGTAGTCACTCTTGAGGGTTGCTCTGTTAATGCAATGCTCTGTAGTGGAAGAAGCACTCTTGTATATATAAATTTCTGCTCATTATATGAGCCTATATGAAAAGGAAGAGCCAGGATTGATAACTGGTGCTTTCATGATAAGAAGTCAGTACAGAATGCAACCTGGAGGAAATTTAAGATAATATACTTTCCTCCTGCTTGAATTAATTATTAGAGGCAGAAAGGAGACATTTGATGTGCCTCTCATTGGGAGTACATTGTTCTGCCCATCAGGTTTAGGAGTAGTGCAATTATAGGCTTCCTCTAAATGCATGTGCAGATGGCCAGAGTCTGTTAAGTTTTGAGATTAGCAAATGATTTTTTGTGGCTGTATAATAAGGTTCTGAAACACAAAGGAAAAGCTTTGTTAACAAAATCAACATCATAGTCCAAGGGTAAGGAACCGGTGGTCTTCCAGATGTTGTGGGACAACTCCTACCATCCTGATCCATTGGCCATGCTGGCTGAGACTGATGAATGTTGGAGTCAAACAACATGTGGAGGGCCACTGGATGCCCACCCCTGGTTTAGGCTATGGGACTCACAGAAAGTATTACTGCAAGTGGTTGCTCATGTGGTATTCTGAGTACCATCTGCCTCTCTCAAAAGGACTATCTTAGAAGTATGGAGCTGGTGAAGAAACTTTCCACACACCTATGTGGTTGCAGTGTTGCTCAAATGCAAGCAGGCAAATTATCTCCTTTCACTGGGACAGTTATGCTGGATCCTGTGCACTGCCACTTCAGCACAACAGAGTATAAGAGGTCCAGGGTGAAAGACAGAAATGGAGAACTTGTGGTCTTTGGATGTTGTGGGACTGCAGCTCTCATCACCCCTGGGATTGATGGGAGTTGTAGACTAACAACATCTGGAGGCCCACATGTTCCCTATCATTGCCACAGAAGTCAAATATTTACTTGGTGACAAATGGGAGAGGTACTGATAGTAGGGTTGCCAGGTCAGAAGCATCCCAAACCCTGAGATTTCAGGGGTGGGCCTTAGTGATGTCATGGAGCAGGTCCTAGTGATGTCATTAAGCATCAATCATAGTTGCTTGGAGCATACCACTCAAACAAACAAAAAATCTCTAATTGGAAATTAAGATAGTAATCTTAGCTAAATGAGAGTGTTCCCAGGTCCAACTGAAGTGACGGGATCATTTCTTCTCATCTGCTTAGGGAGTCTGGGTAGGGAACATTGAATCTAGCCTACTTGCTTCTGGCAAAAAGGATTTAAGTGCCCTCAGGCCAGGCCAGTCACTAGAAGACCATTTTAGGAAAAAGGGAGCCTAGTGTTCTAGAGATGGGAGCACACAGGAGTAAAGATGGATGCCCTGAAAGCTGCAATTCTAAGCACACTTAATAAGGGACCAAGCCCCATAGAACCCAATAAGACTTACTTCTGAGTAGATATGGTTAGGATTGTACTGTTGGTAAGGCTTGACTAAGGATCCTCTACAATAATATCCAAATCAAAGGAGGGTTGGCAACCCCGTGCCTGGAATGCCCTGCCAGTCTTTTAACATGACAGCTCCAAACTTCTTTACAGATTTGACTGTTCGCTGCAGAGAGAAGTTTGGGAACTGAGTAAGAGTTAAGAAGATTCTCTACTCTTTCCTGCCCACCCTGTGGGCTGCTATAAACTCACTTTGACAGCCAACCTAATTCCAGTGAGTAATAATTGACAGAAAAACACACACATGGTTTGGTCTACCTTCACAGGCAGTAACCTAGGAACAACAGCAATATAAGCCACACTTCCCAGTATGTGAATTCTCTTTTACAACTGTTGGGCAAGAAACAAACCATTATGCAAATAACAAGGTGCATCATCAGTGGGTTTAAGGAGGTTGAAATGATCACATGAAACCACTGTTGTTGCCACTGTGGATGTAAGGGAGTGAGGTCAGAAGTAACTGAAATGCAAATAGAAAAACAAAAGACACTGATGATTTCCTAAATGCAATACCATACCAACCACAACAAGATTCCTATGAATAAGGCAGAAAACTCAGCATCCACGACCAATCAGGTTTCCTAACCAAAACTAAAAAAAACATGGCAGCCAGTAAGCCAAGGTCGCAGAAATCCCCATGCAACACAACCTGACCCGGCAGCTGCAGTTAGTGCAGAATGCTGTGGTATAATTGCTGACATGAATGAGACCCAATCAACGCATAATACCTCTGCTTTAAAATCTGTACCAGGTCAGATTCAAGGTGTACTTTCCATGTTACAGGTTCCACATAGTACTTGTTCTGCTCTTGTAAGAAATAGTGTGGCATCATCTATGTGTTGGAACTTCCTGCCAATTGACATTAGGCAGGCATCTTCACTGGTTTTTTTTGGCACCTGCTAAAAATATTTTTGTTTAGGTAAGCCAACCCAAGCATGTAGAAGCCATTATGCTTTTTATCCATTTTTAACTCATTGTTGGTTTTATTATTTTGAATTTTTTTAAATACTTGTCTTCAACTGTTTTTGTCAATAATTTTATCATTTTAATTCTTTCTGTAAACCGCTTTGAGATTTTTTACAATAAAGTGGTATATAAATGTCATAAATAAAATAAAATAAATAAAATTTTTGAAGCACATGAATAAATAAATAAAAATATTTGAAGCACATGAATCACACTACAGAATCATGGGAACTGTAAAGGTGATGGGAACAGTAACTGTGAGAGGAAAACTGCACAACACTTCCCAGGATTCTTTTGGGGAAGTCATGGGCTTTAAATGTGAGTTGGATGTGCTTTAAATGTATTGTGTGGATCTACTTCATAAAGTTTGCCTGCATGTAAATCCTTTTAATTAATTTTTTAAAATGGAAATCAGCAAAAGTTTTTGCTGGGTGACCATGGGCTACTCACCATCTCTCAGCCTAATCTGCCTCTCAGGATCAAAACAACAGAGGGGAACCATGACCACCCCAAGGAAGAAGAGCACACTTAAAATGTAGAGGAAATAATAATGTACAACCATAGTGCAAAATCAGATACTTATTGGGACATAGTATGAATAAATATTTATATGAGCCTGACTGTCAAAGATGTTTATTATTTACACAACCTATAAAGATATTTATAGTGCAATCCCATGTATGTTTACTCAGAAGCAAATCCCAATGTATTCAATGGAGCTTACTCAAACAGGGACACATGCACAGAGTTGCAAGCTCAAGTGATAAGGATTTTTGCTCACCCAACCCAAAATTCAAAATCATGCCACTTTAAGCTGTTTTGCAACTGTTTATACTTGCTTTTATGGTAACTGGATTTTAAATGGATTCAGTGACACAAACCTGGCTTTTAGAAAGCCTCAGGGTGATCATATTGTATGTGTATGTGTGTGTATGCGTGTGTGTGTTTTAAAGAGAACAGTCATCTCTTTGAAGGGCTGTCAGAGGACAGTTCTCTTTTCGAAGCTGCCTTCTATTTGAAGGGCTGTTCAGACCAAATCTGATATAAAAATAAAGATGTGTAAGAAGAAAGTGCAGGGGCCTTGAAGATGCTCATTAACAGTTAGCACCTGGGCAGCAGGTTAAGCAGGCACACTAGTCACCTGGTCACAGTCTTCACTAAGGTGAAATATATTGCATTTCTTTTTAAATTAGATAAATTATTTCTAGTTTTTCATCCGTGCATATATGCCCACCCTTTGTCCTTTTTGGCAGGGAGGCATTCCCTCTATTGTTTTTGGTGACGCAAAAGTGGCCACCCAACTTGACTTTGCTGCGCAGTTTTAATCTGCTTCTGGTGCCACTGCTAGGGTGACTAGGGGTAGTTTGGGACCTGCTGTTATCTATATGCTTGCTGTTTTGGTGTTATGTATTTATTCGTTGCATTTATATCCTGCCCATCCTCCCAAAGGAGCCGAGGGTGGAGACCTCAATTATATTTTATTATGTATGGGCATTTTTTTCTCATGAGCGGCTGCATTTTTGGAAAAAGATAGGGGGCTATGCCATTGTTCTTGTTAACACCAAGATTTCCCTCCTCCACGCCATCCCCAATTGGGTCTCAGCAGTGCAAAATACTGAGATATCAGTAAAAATGCAAAGCACAGCACATGTTTTTGCAAACGCATTTAAACAATTAGTTCCCTGCCATACTTATGCCGCTGTACTCCGCTTTAAATATTTTAGCACTTTGCCATAGGGACGCCTGCAACAAAAAGCCAAAGAGGCATTTCATTGGTCAGCTACTATGAATCCCTTCTGCCTCCAAACCCTGTGGAAAAATAGATTGTAGTCTGCATATGCATCAGCCTGGGCAACTTTTCCAGGCCATTTCTCAGCGTGCTTGCTGTCCCTCTGCATGGAGAGCTCTATTTTTCTGGGCCATAAATAATTCTCATGAGACCTAAATCCTTTGCCAACAAGCAAAGTGTGTTTTATTTTGGTCTCAGCTTTTTCCAGCTCTTCCTTCCCTCCTCTACCTTTTCAGGCAAGCGTCACTGAAAAACTGAAATAACAGCCACACTATCTACACCAGACTGTCACCCTACTTAATTTGCAAGTGTATACCATTGGAGCAACCTGAACTTGTATTTGAGTTTTTGATGACCTGAGCACTTGCTATTAATAACATATTCTGAACTGTTCCCCCCCCAACATTTTGATTCATAATAAATTTGTGGTATATAGTTGTATGTGGCATCATTGAAATCGTTCCAATTTCTTAAATGCTTTTCTTACTAGATTGCAGTTTGTAATATTTTCTCCTGAACTCTTTTGACCTGAGTGCCACAGTGAAGGCCCTCTCATGTTACTGCATAATTCACCATTCCTGGGTGTGAACATCAGAAGCTGCCTTATACTAAATCAGGCCATTGGTCCATCTAGCCCAGTATTGTCTACACTGACTGGCAGTGGCTCTCCAGG
The DNA here is from genome assembly GCF_030035675.1 of Rhineura floridana. NCBI lineage: Eukaryota > Metazoa > Chordata > Lepidosauria > Squamata > Rhineuridae > Rhineura > Rhineura floridana. Next base: position 134,409,161 of record NC_084480.1, read on the forward strand.
CACTACCTGGAGATGCCAGGGATTGAACTTGGGACCTTCTGCATGCAAGGGAGATGCTCTAGCACTGAGCTACTGCCCTTCCTACTGGTCTCTGGGTCCATTTTTAGATCTTAAAGGACCATATGATGGTGGTAGTGGGGAATTGCTCAGAGTATCATTTCCCCCACCCACTCACTCATGGAACACAAGGTTATATTTATTAAAATATAACAGCTTGGAGGAACTGCAGGAAAACCTAACCAATGAGATGAATTCAGAAAATACAGGCAGGTGAGGTTTTAACTAATTCTGGTAGGGAAGCATCCCCTGGGCATGTGCTTCAGCTGGTGGCTGTGTCTCCTCAGCAAAGGATGGGGAATAAATTATTCCATCCTTGCTAGGTGAGCCTTGGGTATGGGCCCAATGAGTCCACCCAGGCCTCGCTGTACTCCCATTCACCCAAAATGCACACCCTCAAGTCCCACCAGGCATAGAAGACTGGCAGATCCCTAAAGGATGCCCTTAACCCAAAAATGCTTCAGTATAATTTTTTCTTCCCCACTTCCTCATCTGCTTGGATTCAATGCCCTGAAGGGCAACCAACCACACCATTTCCCAAAGGCCAATCAAGTTAATCCCAGCAGTGTGAAGCCGGTGAAAAAGAAAAGATCCTTTGGCCAATTCAGGAATCCCCCCCAATTCCAATTAGCCCCTTTTAACCAGCAACCCATACTGCATATAGGGAGGGAAGGCAGGTATAGCAGAAATGCCAAGGAGGAAGGCTTCAGGGAGGAGCTGATGTATAAACCCTTCTCCAATTCCCTTCCCATTGGCCAAGCAGCCATCACATGTCCCTCTCCTCATCCCCCTTCTGTTGGAGCTACCACTTCCCAAGTCTTCATTGCAAAGGGAGGAGTGATGGCAAACCTGTCCCCAGAGGCTAGAATTGTGGTTTAGTGGGTCAAGCCTTTTCTGTGATAGCCTGGGGCTATGGGCAGGCCTCCCTGGTGAAGTGTAAGCCAGAGCTTGGAAAAGTTACTTTTTTGAACTACAACTCCCATCAACCCCAGCCAGCATGGCCACTGGATTGGGCTGATGGGAGCTGTAGTTCAAAAAAGTAACTTTTCCAAGCTCTGAAACAATGTCCCCTTCATGAGTTTAATCCTGTTTAACCCTTCTAATGTCCTGTTTATCATGTCTCCTAGTGCATTGCAATAGGCAATGGAGCCTGGTGGCTCCGATGTCAGTGGGGCAGTGACTCCACTCTTGGTTTTAGTCTGAACTTTCAAGGAGCTGTCCAAGGTGATTCTCAGACTGATGCGGAAATGTGGAGACCTTAATGTAAGAGACAAACTGATACTGTCAGATTTGTCCATCTTGTCATTACTAGGAGGGTTCTCAATTCAGAACTTAAAAAAAATACTATGGTGATGGGGTAGGTAGCTTTGATCACTGGTACCAATGCATTGCTAGACTGTTGCCATCACAGAGCACTGCATATGGAGTATGGAGGAGGCTGTGTTGGCCAGCAGATAGTGTGTGTTATCACAAGCTTCCTGTCTTTCAGTCTTCCATCTAGGTCTGCATCTTTCCTGATCCTTGCTTGGCACCATGTTCAAGTATGTACTGCTTCGGATAGCTTGTGATTTCCCATGTGAGCAAACCACACTTACTGTTCTGCGCTTTTCCCAACTCAAACTGCTCTCGCTGCTACCATTAACTAGTTGCCTAGCCTCAGAGGGCTTGCTGCCAACTTCATGGCAAGTGAGAAGACACCAGTGATAGTCATGGTTAACACATTTTATTGTAAAGATTTTTCTGTATTGCAAATGCATGTTACTGAAATATATGAGAACAACATATATCTAAATTTTTGGTAAGAGAATGGTGCATGGAATCTGGTTCCCATAGTTTAATCTACGGTTTGGATTCCAAGTCCCTATTAATTATAATGGTGTCAACCAGTTAACAAATCAAACGTCATCATCGTCATCATCGTCGTCATCATCATCATCATCATCGTCATCATCATCATCATCAGTTTCTTGTTACCCAAAAGTCTCCAAGTGACTTACAACATTGTTAAAACCAAAACAGATATATCACACCATAAAACCAAACAATAAAACAACAATCACCCCCATATAGCCACAGAAAGCTTTGGCAGCTCACTAATACACACAAAATCATATTAGTCTTTATCACATGCCTGGGAAAAGAGGTAAATCTTTATCTGGCATGGAAAATATGTCAATGAAAGTGCTAGGCAGACTGTATTCCTCATCTGTAATCCACAGATGGGGAGCCACAACTGAAGAGGCCTTTTCCCTTGTCACCACCCTGAGCCTCTGTCAAAGGGGGTACCTAGAAAAGGCCTCAGAAGAAGATGTAGGGGTCTGAGTAGGTTCATATCGGGAGAGGCTTTCCAAAAGATATTAGGGTCCTGAGCCGTAAATAGCTTTATAGGCAAACCCAGAACTTTGAACTGGGCTTGGAAGCGTACAGGCAGGCCATATAACTGGAACAGAATTAGTATTATATGATCAGTTTGTCTTGAACCTGTGAACAAATGGGCAGCCACATTGTGCACTAACTGAAGCTTCCCAACTGTTTTCAAAGGCAGCACCACATAAAGCACATTGCAATGATCCAACATTAAGGTTATCAGAGCATAGATTACTGTAGCCAGGTTATCCCTGTCCAGATAGGTTTGAAGTTGGGCTACCAGCCTAAGCTGATGGAAGGCATTCTCTGCCACTGAGGCCACCTGTGCCTCAAGTGACAGCAATGGATCAGGAGAAACCCCAAACTATGAACTTGCTCCTTCAGTGGGATTGTGACGCCATCTAGAGCAGGCCGCACACCACTCAGCCAGTCAGAGGAACTACCCACCAACAGCATATCAGTCTTGTATGGATTAAGCTTCATTTTATTGGCCCTCATCCAGTCCATTATCACAACCAAGAACTGATTCAGCACACCCCTTGCCTCATCTGCAGAAGATGAAAAGGAGAAATTGCTGCATGTCATCAGCTTTGTAGTGACAACACACTCCAAAACTCCATATGACCCAACTCAATGTTTTCATGTAGATGTTAAACAGCATGAGGGACAGAACCAATCCCTGTGGTGACCCCATATTGGACAACCCATGGAGCTGAGCAATGTTCCTCAAGAAGCACCTTCCGGAGCTGGCCAGCCATGTAAGAAAAGAGCCACCACAATGCAGTGCCCTCAATACCCAACTCAGGCAGTCACCCCAGAAGAATCCCAAAGTCAATGGTACTGAAAGTCGCTGAAAGATCAAGGAGGATCCACAGATAAGAACTCAGTGCCTCTGTGACAACAGACATTGACTATGTGACAACTGTAGCCAAAGGAGGGCTGCTGAGAATCAGGAGGGACATATCACAACACAATTACAACTAAGCATGCTCAGTGACCACAAAGTATGGGGGAATGGAGTGAAGTATTCTGGAAAAGGGCATGCCTAGCTGGCTGGAACACTGAAAGGTAGCAACTGCAACATTGTGCTACAGTTTCCACCCATTGTATTTGATGTTTGGCGGCCAATACTATGTAATTGCCTATGGCCATACTACCCTGAACATGCCCGATCTCGTCTGATCTCGGAAACTAAGCAGGGTCAGGCCTGGTTAGTACTTGGATGGGAGACTACTAGCCATGATGGCTGTGCTCTGCCACCCTAGTCAGAGGCAGCATGCTTCTGAAAACCAGTTGCTGGAAGCCTCAGGAGGGGAGAGTGTTCTTGCACTCCGGTCCTGCTTGTGGGCTTCCCCCAGGCACCTGGTTGGCCACTGTGAGAACAGGATGCAGGACTAGATGGGCCACTGGCCTGATCCAGCAGGCTCTTTAGGGAAGCATACCTGCCCCTCCTCCTTCCGCCCTTTCCATTCCTTTGTCCTCCGACTGTCCAGGAGAGAGGAGACATCCCTTTGTCTCTGCTGTCTCCAAGCCATGATGCTAACCCTCGCACCTGGGCGTTACACCTCTAACTTAGCTAGTTAGTTAGAACTTGGTTTGCTTTTCTATCTACTATGTATTTCTATAAATAAAGTAGCTTTTCTTATTTTACTAAATCCCAAGTCTCAGTGATGCTGATGCAGGGTAAAAGGCTGCTTTCTTAGGCAAACGCACTTTCACGCTGGCACACTCGCATTTCAACATCTGCTGTTACTCTGCTGCTGTTGTGTTGCTTTAAACGAAATTAAGCACACAAATTACACACAGCGCAACAAGTTCTACAACCCCTCATGCATGCTCTAAATGCATGATTGGATTTAGCAGAACCCTCCTATTTTGGTGGGACACAATAAGGCAGTCTCTTCCATAATAGTGAATTTTATACTTTTATTAAAATTTGTTGATGTCTTGGTCATTATAGATCAGGGATCAGGGACAGACAATATGGTGCCCTCCATATGTTTTGGACTACAACTCCCATAATTCCAGACTATTGACCATGCTGGCTTAGGCTGATGGGAGCTGTAGTCCACAACATCTGGACTACCCCGCTGTAGATTTCATGAGAAAGATGGGGCATATGTGGCTTCCCCTTCAATGTACCTTTCCCATCTTTAAAAATGGATTCGTGTTCTTTAAATACGGCAAGCCACAAGCCCATGAAGAGCTAAGACCCCTTACAGAGAGTCCTGTTTGTTTTTTGTTTTTTTGGAGAGCTTTACCTAATTAACTTCTGTTTGAGGGTAGACAACCAAAAGGAGTTTAGCAACATGCATTTTTCCCTTCATGTCAAAGGAGCCGACAAAAGCTAAATCTCTGCAGGGTGTCCCAGTTATTTGCAAATCTCCCACAGGATCACAAATTTCCCAGAAACTGGGCTCTGAATCTGTTGACTCAGAAATCCCTTCTGCTGTTTAACATTTTTAATCTATTTCTTTCACCTGCTACTGCATGAATGAGGATTCATTCTCTCCTTCCCTGTTTCCAGTCCCATAGCCCCGTGGATGATAAAACAGGGTCAACAAGGTCACCCTTCAACAAGGTTACCTCCTCTATCTACTGGGAACTCCCCCAGGGCATTCAAGAATCCTGTGGATTCCATTAGGCTCTGGGGGCAGACCATCTTAATCTGTCCACCACCCCTGCAGGGAAGGATCAGAGTCATAAGTCTAAACTTCACCAGGAAGTGGTCTGACCATGACAACGGGGTGACATCCACCCCCCATCTCGAAACCACCCCTTCCTCCATCTGGAGCAAAAACCAAGTCGAGCGTGTGACCTGCCCTATGTGTCAGGCCAGTGACAATTTGAGACAGCCCCATGGTTGTCATGGAGGCCATGAAGCCTCGAGCCTAGAGGCAGCCTCTGCATGGACACTGAAATCACCCAGCAGTATTGTTCTGGGCTCCTCCAACACCACAGCCAAGACGGCCTCTGCCAGCTCAGTCAGACCTGAGGGACGCTTACCTGAGGGACTGCTTACGCCCATATGTACCTGCCTGGGATTTAAGATCATCTGCCTCTAGTTTCTTCTGCATGCCTGGAATGAAAGATGTTAGACTGACAGGCACATGGGAGAGGGCCTTTTCAGCTGTGGTCCCCAAGCTTTGGAATACCCTACCCCAAGAAGCCCACTCTGCTCCCTCCCTGATGGTTTTCCGGAGACTTCTGAAAATGTTCTTGTTCCGCAGAGCCTTTGGGAGGGACTGAGGGTAGAGCCTGACACTGATTTTATGCCTTCTATGTTAATTTTTACCTTTATAGTCCCTTCAGTACCACTCTCTCTATATATTGTTATGAGTTTAGGGTTGGAATGGATGACCCCTGTAGGTCCCCTTCCAACCTCTGATTTGGAATCCTGTGCCTTGGAATGAGGAACTCCCTCTGCTGGTCAGATGAGTCTCTCTTTTGTTAAGCTAATAGAGTGGCCAGGTAGGTAGAATGGGTCTATCAGTTGCCCAGCAACTGGTGAATGGGCCAGGAAGACCCTTTTGTCATTGAAACTCTTCAGGAGAGCATTCTCTCCCCCTCCCCTGGAGCCCAGGAGAGACTTGTAGTTTTAGTTGTGTCTAGACAATGCCTGGGAACTGGAGGCAGGCAGAGAGGCTGGCTGTCTGCATCATGGCTATAGGATGCCTCCTGTAATACTGATGGGAAAGCTGGATATTGGACTGCTGATGCCTTGAATCCCTCCATCCTAAGCTCAAGTTGGAATGTGTGTAAATAAATAAACCATATTTCATAAAGACACCACAGTCTTCACTGAACTTCTTCCCAAAGGAAACCAAATCCTGGATGAGCGCAGGGACCCCGGAAATCTCACCGCTTGGAGATTGGGGAGGCGCGCAACAATATGTATGTGTGTGTGGGCACGCGCGCATGTGCGCGCATGTGTGTGTGTAGTATTTTATGTACTTTAATTGCATTTTATGTATTTTAATTTATTTTAATATTTTTATTATCTTTATTGTGTACAATTTTATTATGTACATGTTCAATTTTATTGTAAGCCACTCTGAGTGCCCTATTATAGGGTAGAAGGGCGGGATAGAAATATTTTAAATAAATAAATAAATAAATAAATATTGTTGCTTCCTCCCTGCTAAAACAAGATCAGCACAGCACATGTCTTGTTCCTGTTATTTGGGCTGATTGCAGATGTTGCCACCACTCACCATATGCTCAGAGGCACATGTTACCAAATTCTTCCAAGCTACCTCCTGGTGCATTCACTATAGCTGCCCAATTTTCCAGCTTTTAAAAGTTTGATAGAAAGATATGTGGGCTATAGGTACGTTCTTAAACCCCAAGGATTTTTGCCTATTAGTGAAGATACATACTTGAGTGCAAATTGGCATATGGCACAATTGTGAGATTTTGCTAGGGCTAGTGAGATGATATTTCTGGCTGGGATGCCCTAAAGGGTGCTGCTGTCATCTCCTCATCACTTTCATGATGGTATTCTGTGGGCATCCATCAATGACCCCATGAGACCACTATACTTCCTGCCCATCAGCTAATTATGAGGTCTCACCAAATCCTGCTCATTCCACCCCAGAGAAGGATATGGAGTACTTCATTAATGATCTAGAAAATTGTGTGGCATTACTTTGCTCAGCAGAATAATTGACCCTGTTGTGGAACCCTTCCCTACAAAGTCTCTGACAAAGTGAAGACAAATTCAGTGATCTGGTGCCCCCATCCTCCAACCTCCAGCCACTCACCATCATTTTCTCCAATTTCAGCTTGTCAATTTAATATTTCAGTCTTTCTTCCAGGTTAAAAGAATCTTGGGCAGCAAAGCTAGAAAAGATCTTGCCCAAGACCATGGAGAGTCGCTGTCAGTCAAAGTAGAAAACACTGGACTAGTTGTCTGACTCACTAAGGCAGCTTTAAATATTGATATGAATGCTTTATGAAAGGCACACTTTCTTTGACTTCCTAGGATGCCAGACTTTGATCATTCAACAGATACAGAAGCAATCATCACCTTTTTAGATGTTTGAAGGCTTTGTGTAGAATGAATGTGTGGGGGTGGGAGGTGTTGCATAGCAGCAGGAACAATCCTCAGTCTACATGTGTTATCCACCAGTGTAACACTGTCCCACACAGATACCCATTCTGCATAACTAAATGCGTGAAAGGTTTTTTTATTTTTTATGGGAAGCCCACAGTGCAGTGCTAATTCTTAATTAGGGAGTCAACCATTTGAACTGCACTGCTCCATATAAGCAGACAAATAGTGCAGAATGTCAATCAGAAATCTAATTGTGGGATTTGTTCCGCATTGTTTTTAAATGATATCTAAATGTTCATCAAAATGCAATGAATAGTAGTCTACCTTCAGGAATGGCAAGATATTTAAAAGATGAATACAGTTCCCCACCCCTGGATTTATCATGACAGAGCTACCTTCCCCAAGTTTGGGTTTCCAGATGCTGATGGATGGCAACCCCCATCATCCCTAGCCAGCATGGCCGATAGTTAGGGATGATAGGAGTTGGAGTACAACAGCATCTGGAGACCCATGACTGGGGATAGGCTGGGCTGAATAGTTGCTAAAATCTGTTTATTCAGGCATCATCCATAGCACTTGAGGGCAGAGAGGACATGGGGCATTTACACATAATGGTTAGAGCATTTAAAAACTTACAGCACAACAGCACAATGCTGACACTACTAGATTCAGGGCAGATCTGTTTTTCCCAAGCCCAGGTGAACATCTTAGCTGAGCTTCTGACAGCAAAATAAAAAATAGGTAAAACATTTTAAATAAATAAAAATAATAAATAAAAAGAAACTGTCACCACTGCCCACAAATGGTAAGCCCCCTACCACCAAACCTTTCAACAAATGTCATTCACTCTCATATTATCAAAATGTCACCTATTCCCCTTGCCTGTCAAGTCTATCCTGTAAATGCCTCCCCCTCCAAGATATTTTAAAACATTGCTTCCCTGTCTGGTCTCCAAAACCATAAGTAAGCCTGGATGTGTGAAAATTGGTCCAATTATGGAGTACCTAATCTAATTGTACTTATTCCCAGATAAATGTGTACAGGACTGCAGCCCAAATGATTAGTCATTTGCTCCTTTTCATGACACCCAAAACAGCTGGCTGAGGCAGCCGCCTCATTCTACCGAATGAAAGAGGTGGCCCTGCCACTAGAGATATGATGGGCTGAGTCTCAGATTTTCTGTGTGCAAACTATGAACTCTGCTACTGAGCTATGGATCCTCCCTGCAAGTTTCCATAGGGAAAAAATTGCCCTATCCAATGTTTTTACACACACACACACACACACACACACACAAATCCACTGAGCTGTTACAGCCACCTTATTTGTACAAGTAGGCTGCACCTCAAGCTTAGTGTAAAATAGGCACGGTTTTAGTACAGGCGGACTTTGGCCACATTTGCACGGCACACAAATGACACACTGCCATAACTTCCCCACAAAGAATCTTGGGGATTTTCATTTTGTGAGAAGGTTTGTGGACGTTAAACTGAATGTGTAGCTGTCAGGTGGACATGGAGGAGCAGCAGGACACCTTCCTCATTGCTCCTCTCCCAGCCCAACAAAGTAGAGACGTGGGTTGGCCAGAGGTACAGTGACAGGACAATGGCAGGGATGGATCATTCCCTATACACTCACAGTGACTGCACAAGCGATAGCCAGAGCTTGGAAAAGTTACTTTTTTGAACTACAACTCCCATCAGCCCCAGCCAACATGGCCACTGGATTGGGCTGATGGGAGTTGTAGTTCAAAAAAGTAACATGCAGGACCATTGGAGAATGGTCCCAGGTTGCTAGACCAGGAATGGAGAACAGATAGAGAAAAGATTACAGAACAAAGGAAAAGGAGTCAGGGGAACTTGGAAAGAATGTGGACACGCTACAAGGGAAGAAAGAAGTAAAGGAAAGAGTAAGGAAGCAGGTCTGGATTTCTCAGTCCAGTGCTGAGCCAGTAGAGAGAACAGAACAGCAGGGGGGAGGGGGACCACGACACTACAGAAAGGAGTATTTGGTGTAGGCAGGGAGCACTAAAAAGGTAAAGGTGTCCCTGCACTTGTAGTGCGAGTCGTTTCCGACTCTTAGGGTGACGTCTTGCGACGTTTACTAGGCAGACCGTATATATGGGGTGGGATTGCCAGTTCCATCCCCGGCCTTTCTTTACCCCCCAGCATATGCCGGGTACTCATTTTACTGACCACGGATGGATGGAAGGCTGAGTGGAGTTCGACACCTTTTACCGGAGATTCGACTTCCTCCTTCCGTTGGAATCGAACTCCGGCCATGAGCAGAGCTTCGGCTGCGTTACCGCTGCTTACCACTTTGCACCACGGAGCAGGGAGCACTACACTATGGGAAAAAAAACTAGAAAAGGCTCCTGTGAGTATAAGGGTATCCAAACGCTAGTGGTAAAAGTTCCACCAGGTGGTCTCTGAATCTAAGACTTTGGGCTGGTTCACATTGGAGCTGAACTCCATTTTAAAGGCAAAGCTTTTCTCATCACAATGAAGTTTAAAGGTTCACGCTTTGTACCTTATATGAGCCCTCAATCTGCTGTTTTGCATTCATACTGAAGGTGAAGGGTTAATCTCGCAGCTTCCTAATGACCATGCCCTCTTAAGGTCAAACTATCTGTTCCTCTGGTTACCTTGGCAACCAGGCATACTCAGTTTGTTCCAGAGTAAAATAACAGCAACAAAGGGAGGAGGAGAGAGTGGGGGTGGACTCACCAAAGCACTGGAGCTAAGCGTCTACAAGCCCCTAGAGATATGAAGCACAGACAGTTTTTCCTTCCCTTTCTGGATTAAAATTGGATTGATTTGCTTCAGATTTAAGGGAGAAAGCATCGACTTGCCTTTCCATGGTCTGAAACGTCATGTAAATTCAGCTAATTTAACAAGCATGCGAGTAGCACCGATCTCGGTGTAAGTCCCCATGTGAATGACCCTAAACCTAGGGCTCTAAAGATCATGGGAACCTTAAATAGCAGAAGTAATTGCCATCCCAGAAAAAGAAAGAGCCCGGATATCCTGGGAGAAGCCATGATCATGAATAAAACAGGTTACCACCAATTTCACTTTTAAAATTCCAATGTGGCCACATTAGCAGCAATACACTCCCCTCCCCAAACACACACAATTAATCTGTTTGAAGCTGGTGTGCAGATTAGTCATATAGCAAATGCTCTCAAAGAAACTGTGCACATCCCAGTGATATCTGAAAAATAAACAATTTCCTATGTTGGTTGAACATAGATGGAATCAGATGAAAAAAGGTAACATTATGATGAATAGAAATGGTTTGTAAAGGACAATTGGCTTTTAGACAAAACAGATGTGAATAATATTGTACAGTAGCAGCAGGCTAGGCAGTCAAAATTCAAGGAGTGAAAAACCTATTAGAAAAAATAGATAGAAAAAAAGACATATTTCAGAGCAGACCCTTTCGGATTTCAGTGGGTCAACTTGGAGAATGATCAAAGTTGGATATCTCCCCATATCCACAGGTACATAGCCACTTGTGTGCTGGTAAATGTTTAACAACAGGCTCTCCAAATATATATATATGCATATTTTATTTATATGTAAATCTCTGGGCGGTTTACAGTAACATTCATTTTAACATTTACAGTTTGTTGTTGTTATGTGCCTTCAAGTCAATTACGACTTATGGCGACCCTATGAATCAGTGACCTCCAAGAGCAACTGTTGTAAACCACCCTGTTCAGATCTTGTAAGTTCAGGTCTGTGGCTTCCTTTATGGAATCAATCCGTCTCTTGTTTGGCCTTCCTCTTTTTCTCAGCATTATTATCTTTTCTAATGAATCATCTCTCTCTTCTTTGGCAGTTACAGAATTCTCACTCTCCACAACTTGTCTTGTCTTTTTGAAGTAGGAATAAAGGCTTGCTTGCAATTGACATTAATTAGGACTGTTCTTAATGGCTCCCTTTTCATGCTGATTGGCTCGTACAGCACTAGAGACATAGGGACACTGCTGGGACCTGGCTTCCAAAAAAGTAAGAGGTCTAAGCCCCCCTGGGCCCCCAAGGTATTGTGTTCAAAGTGTGTGACAGCTAGGAGGCCTACATGCTAAACTCTCCACACTGTGGTCTTCAAATACTCAAATACATGAAACATTAGTATTAAGAACTGTGGCTATGTAGCTGCTGGAGGAAGGCAGGGCACTTTCCAGCTCTGCATTGTTTCATTTGGGTTGTGTGTTTAGCTAGATGGCTTCCTGCCACTTCCTTCTGTCCATTAGAATCTCCTGAAACACCTCAAAGCTCCCTTAAAGTCCATGTACACTGGCTGTGGGAAATTTCCAGTCTCACTGCTTTAGAACTGACATTTATCTAGGATGCTCATGCATCCTATTTTACAGAGGACAGTCCTCTGTTTGAGGGGAAGATCTGGTCCCAGTGTGGTTTAAAGAAGCATAGGGAGAACAGCAGCCTTGAAGTTGTCCATCAGCAAGTAGCACTTGCACAGCAAGCTGAGCAGGCACACAGTTCACCTGGTCACAGTTTTCCCCACTATGTTGAGATGCCCGGTATTTCTATTTAAATTATAGTAATTCTGTCTAAATGTGCATCTATATGTATAAACAGCATGTGCATATTTAATGCAAACTGGTGTCCCCCTTTGTGCCTTTTTTTACGGTAATGCATTTCTTTCTTTCTTTGTGGGAGGAGGTGATATGCATAAGTGGTTCCCCTGATTATATCTAGGACAATATTAGGAACCAAAACAGCCTTTGAACCAAAGTGACAAAACACAACCTGGCTGCCCGCTGGCGCCGGGCCTAATTCTTATGGGCCGTTTTATTCTTAGGACAGAGAACTTGGGCTGGAAGTGCATTTTGCCATGACAAAGTGACCCTCTTATGAGTGATCAGCCTTGATAACAAAGTCGGTAATTTTTATCAGAAAGGGCTTCTGTTACTGCAAGTTACATTCAAAATCAAAGAGAGAGAAGTAATATCGAAGTATGGGATTTGGCACAGTCATTAACCAAACTGGAGACAATAGTCAAGAAATCAGAAGAAGGCTAGGACTGGGGAGGGCAGCTGTGAGAGAACTAGAAAAGGTCCTCAAATGCAATGATGTATCACTGAACACCAAAGTCAGGATCATTCAGACCATGGAATTCCCGATCTCTATGTATGGATGTGAAAGTTGGACAGTGAAAAAGGCAGATAGGAGAAAAATCAACTCATTTGAAATGTGGTGTTGGAGGAGAGCTTTGTGCATACCATGGACTGCGAAAAAGACAAATAATTAGGTATTAGAACAAATTAAACCAGAACTGTCACTAGAAGCTAAAATGATGCAACTGAGGTCATCATACTTTGGGCACATCATGAGAAGACATGATTCACTAGAAAAGACAATAATTCTGGGAAAACAGAAGGGAGTAGAAAAAGAGGAAGGCCAAACAAGAGATGGATGGATTCCATAAAGGAAGCCACAGACCTGAACTGACAAGATCTGAACAGGGTGGTTCACGACAGATGCTCTTGGAGGTCGCTGATTCATAGGGTCGCCATAAGTCGTAATCGACTTGAAGGCACATAACAACAACAACAACAAAATATATTCTGAAGGAAACAAAACACAAGCTGAACAAATGCTAACAAACCTTTTCCAAGAGACTAAAGAGTGAAGGCAATGTAAGCTTGCTGCATTTTAAGACTTCACCATCCCTCCCCACAAGCACTGTGACTGGAGATTGTTGGGTGAAATTCTACCCCTGCACATTTCAATAAGAAAAGTCCAGCTTTCCCCTCCCTCCCTCCACACCCTGGCATGCTCCTCAAATAGTATTGTAACTAATAATTGCAACACTTTGGAGATATTCTGTCTGGCTTCTTTACAAAAAGTTTTGTGCCACAGATCAGTGCAAATCACTACAAATTGAATCAGCTCTGTAACGATTTGTAGCTGTCTTGAGCTGATCCAAACAGGGCACTGCTGCTGCTGTTATATGCCTTCAAGTCCATTACGACTTATGGCGACCATATGACTTATGGCGACCCTTTTTTGGATATATTCATAGGGTTTTCATGGTAAGAGGTATTCAGAGGTGGTTTACCACTGCCTTCCTCTAAGCCTATGGCACCTGGTATTCCCAGGTGGTCTCCCATCCAAGTACTAACCAGGCCTGACCCTGCTTAGCTTCCGAGATCAGACAAGATTGGGTGTGTTCAGGGTTGCATGGCTGTAGGCCAAACAGGACACAAATACCCATAAATGAGCCCAATTCCATCCTGGATTTGGACAGATCAGTTGCACAGCCCTAAACAAGATGGTGCCTGTCTAAGATGTAAGGGGAAGGAATTCCAAAACGAAGGTGCCACTAGACTTAAAGGCCATTCCTGTATTGACATAAGGATCTCCTGATGAGATGGTATCTGCAGTATCCCATTTCCTGCAGAGCACATTGATCAGTTGGGTATGGAAGGGTGGGATCTTCTAGACGGCCTACTTACCAAGTGGCAAGGGATCCTGCCACAGATCTCAAACTGGGGGGAGGTAGTGAGCGGGGTACCACAGGGCTCAATTCTTTTTATTAATGACTTGGATTAGGGGGTACATGGAATGCTTCTCAAATTTGCCTATGATACAAAATTGGGAGAGATAGCTAATACCCTGGAGGATAGAAACAAAATTCAAAGTGATGTTGCTAGGCTGGAGCACTGTGCTGAAAACAACAGAATGAAATTTAACATGGTTAAGTGCAAAGTTCTACACCTAGGAAAAAGAAACCAAGTGCATGGGGGATATGAGGCTCAGCAATATTACATGCAAGAAGCATCTTGGAATTGTTGTTGATCACAAGCTAAATATGAGTCAACAGTGGAATGTGACTGCAAAAAAAAGGCAAATGCTGTTTTAGGCTGGGTTAACAGAAGTATAGTTTCCAAATCTTGTGAAATACTAGTTCCCCTCTATTCAGCACTGGTTAGGCTTCATCTTGAGTAGTGCATCCAGTTCTGGACATCACACTTTAAGAAAGATGCAGACAAACTGGAGGGCAACAAGGATGTTCAGGACTGGGAACAAAAATGTATGTGTACTGCCTTCAAGTCGATTCCGACTTATGGCAACCCTATGAATAGGGTTTTCATGAGGCTGAGAGGCAGTGACTGGCCCAAGGTCATTCAGTGAGCTTCATGGCTGTGTGGGGATTTGAACCAGGTCATAGTCCAACACTTTAACCACTACACCAAAAGCCCTGTGAGGAGAGACTGAAAGAACTGGGCATATTTAACCTTGAAAAGAGAAGAATGAATGGAGATATGATAGCACTCTTCAAGTATTTGAAAGGTTGTCACAGACAGGAGGGCCAGGATCTCTTCTTGATCGTCCCAGAATGCAGGACACGGAATAATGGGCTCAAGTTACAGGAAGTCAGATTTCAACTAAACATCAAGAAAAATGTCATACCTGTTAGAGAGGTATGACAATGGAATCAATTACCTAGGGAGATAGTGGGCTCTCCAACACTGGAGGCATTCAAGAGGCAGCTGGACAGCCCCCTGTCAGGTATGCTTTAATTTGGATTCCTGCACTGAGCAGGGGGCTGGACTCAATGGCCTTATAGGCCCCTTCCAACTGTAGTATTCTATGATTCTATGAAAGCAGCACACCCAAACAGAGGTATTATGTTGTTGTCATCCCATCCCGGTGTTAAGCTTCCCACATACATCTCTACCATTGCAAAAACACAAGGCAAATGCTTTCTTCTTGTTCTTCTGCTTTGTCTTCTTATTTTTTCCTCAGCTTGTTCTTTTGTTTCTTTTAATGTCCCGGAGTGCCATCTTCTCCCAAACATGCATCCAGAATCTCGCAGGATGGGGGTAAAGCTGTTAGGAGGAATACCTTGACTCAGAGAAACAAGAAATGGGGAAAGGGTTAAGCACTCTTCCTCCTTCTCTGCTCTACAGCCCTGTGTCTCACCACTATTTTTCTTGTTAATGGCATACGCTTGTGCATAATGTGTAGCTAGTTCTTGAAGTTTTAATTATTTTCCCTCAGCCGATCCCAAAGTACCTTCTTTATCTTCCATGGAGGCCCTCTATGTCCTTTGAGAAACGTTAAGAAAGACGCCTGTGAAATATTGAGCCATTGGTCTGATAACGTATGCTAATTCCTGCAGCGTAAGGATGAAAATTATTCATCACACATTTTTCATATGGATGATTAGTGTAAACAATGTGCCACACTAAATGACAAGGGAGAACGTGCATTTAATGCCCTAATGGACCACTTGGGTTTTGCATTGTTTTGTTTCACTGTAATAAATATTATAAATTTGCCTTAGCTTAGCTCTGCTCTAAGTGAATTGTTCCATTTTTGTGGCTAAATTTAAAACCTAAGCAGTAAGGCAGTTACAATTGTCTTTTGAGCTATGCTCTTCCTAATGAACTGGCAGTGCTTATAAGTAAATAATCAAAAATACAGCTGTAATACTTGGAACAAAACAAGGAGAGAGTGTGAAGGAAGGTTACTTATAACAGAATGGAGCCCATTTTGCTCTCTACCAGGACAGTAAGTATGTGTGGGGTGGGGGGGAAACAAATTCTCTTTTTCTTCACTTATCAGTAGGGACAGTGGAGAAATGCAATTTGGTTAGCATTGAAAGCTGAATTTATCAAATTTGCACTTTCTGAAACAATACGAGAACCGAAACACAGCCATCCTTTGAAATTTGCACTTTTCCAAATTTTGCAATGCAGTTCACCAAACAATGTTCACAAAAATAAGTTGGGGGGGAAAGTGCATAAAAATGAATATATTAGTGAAAATAACACACAAAAATGCATCATATTAAAAGCAATTGCTTGCAAAAATGTGCACATTAGTCAAAACTGAAGACAAAAATGTGTTTATTAGGAGATATTCACACTAAAATGCTGAAGAATTTTCATGAGGATCCTTTTTTTAAAAAGAAAATCACAAATTACTGCAGAAATGTAGAGAACTGAATTTAGGTTTGGAAAAATTAGAAACTGAGAGAACTGAAACGGTTAGATCTTTCTATCCCTACTTATCAAAAAGAAAAAGGGATTCATTCTGCCCCTCCTCCTTACCAGGATGGTAAGGGGGAGGGGAGAAAATGGTACAGAGGTGGTGTTACCTCCAGAGGCATCTTGCCCAGGACCCCTGAAACCTGGTATCACCCTTGCCAAAGCATATCTTTTATCATCTGTCTTCCTTCCCTTCCTGTGACCAAGTGGCATTCTCGGCTATTCCCATCACTCCCTCCATTAATTATGGTTCTGTGGGCTTTGGCAGTCATAGTTGATTGGCAGGGCTGGAAAGGAATTTTTCCAGGCAGCCACAATTGGCTCATTGACGTGGTGACAGGTTGTATTTCCTTCTCTCACCTTTTTGAGCGTGGCAAATACACTGGGGGTTTAAGTTCTCAGTGATTCTGCTGTTCTATTTTTGGCCAGGCTGTTAACGTGCTTTGTCACAGCTTCAACCTGGTTTAGGGACGTGCTAGAATTCAGTCCAATTCTAACTTGGTACCACATTTTCGATAAATTTGCTTATTCTCTATCGTTGCTGATCAGATTTTTGTGTAACAATTTTCTGCAGCTATTTTTGAAAATGTTTTTTAGAAAAAAATCTGCCTTTAAAATATTGATATTAAGAATGATTTTATCAATATTCCATTTCATTTATATTTTCTTTCAATATACCAATATTTCCTTTAAAATTAATATCAATATTATGAACGAACTCAAATCGATACCAGACTGGTAGGTTGATGGAATGCTTTCAAGAAGGCTCCGGCCAGTGGATCCCATTCCTAACCTGGATACAGTCTGGGATGGGAAGAGAAGAGAGTTGAATTAGCTGGGATTGAATTTGGGTACCAAAGCACTTGAACCAGCATTTTAATCAGAGTGGGTGGGCCCATTCCACTGAAGAACTAAAAAGGGTTCAATAAGGAGGATGGACCTTTTTGGAGAAGGGCTGCAGCTCAGTGGTAGACATCTGCTTTGTGTGCAAAAGGTCCTAGGTTCAATCCGCAGTGTCCCCACATATTGCTGGGAATGTACCTTGTCTGAAACCATGGAGAGCTGCTGCCTGTCAGTGTAGACAATACTGAGCTGAATGGACCAGTGGGTCTGTGGGTCTGTCTATAAGGGAGCTTCTTATGTTCTGTTTTTTCAAAACTTTGCAATTCTCTCCTTGAGGCAAGTACACAGATATCCTCTTAGGCCAGTGGAAATTCAATAAATCAGTCCCCTGCATGCACAATGTGTTGAGATGGTACAGGATATCATGCCATTCTAAGATGCTACTCATGCTATAAAAAAACAAACCAGAGCAGAATTTGTTGGTTGCATACCTGTTACGGCGGCTTGACTTATTTATTTGTTTATTTTCTTTAACAAAATTTATATACCACTTGATTGTAAAAAACAGCAACAACCTCTAAGTGGTTTACAAGAAACATTAAAATTATCAATAAAAACAGTTAAAACAAGAAATTAAAAATATTTGAAAAACAATATAAATCAGCAGTAAAAAGATCAAAACACACCAACTTCTAGGTAGGCTTGCCTAAACAGAAATGTTTTAAGCAGGTGCCAAAAAGAATACAGTGAAGGTGCCTGTCTGATGTCAATAGGCAGGGGGTTCTAAAGTGTAGGTGCTGCCACATAATGATTTCTTACAATTTCATCCACCCATACCCAACTTTAAATTCCTGCAAAAGCCCAGAATAAAGCTATAGCCTGTTTAAAAATGTGTGCTTTTGACTTCCTTTTAGCCTTGTCCTGCAAATGATGTACAATGATATTTACACTTGACAATATTTGACAGTTGATATTAAATGACATTTAGACTTTGACCTTTTTGATAGTTAACATGGAATTGGATTTTTGACTGTACTTGATCATTGACTTTAATGGTATTTCGTAACTGACAGAATTTGATGGATGACATGCAATGACACTTAATATCATGACAATCTTTTATACTGGCAGTCAGGAGAAGGCCTCCCAGCAAGTCCATAGCATACAATTTTTGAAGTAAAAGTTCCCATTCAAAATGTAGATTTGAATTTTCTACGCAGTTTCCTGTTTTAAATTTAAACAAAATGTTAGCAAATTTCAAATATATGCCACTATTGGTTTAGCCCTAAAAATGGGCCTACTTCGGGGCTTTTTCTGATATTACAACCCTAGTACAAACTAGTGAGCCTTATACACAGTGGGTTATATTCAACAAACTACTGCTCAGAGTAAACCCATTGAAATTAATGAACCTGTTTGTCATATCTATTAATTTCAATGGGTTTGCTCTGTGTAGGACTAGCACTGAAGATGGCCATGTACTTGGATTGCTTCTTTCTTTCTTTCTTTATATCCCACCCTTCCTTCCAGCAGGAGCCCAGGGCGGCAAACAAAAGTACTAAAAGCACTTTAAACCATCATAAAAACAGACTTTAAAATACAAAAATAAATAAAACCAAAAAACTTTTAAAACTTTTTTTAAAAAAGCTTTCAAAACATCTTTTTAAAAAAGGTTAAAAACATATTGTTTTTCGTTTTTTTAAAAAGGTTTAAAAACAGATTAAAAAGCAATTCCAACATAGATGCAGACTGGGATAAGGTCTCAATTTAAAAGGCTTGTTGAAAGAGGAAGGCCTTCAATAGGCGCCTAAAAGATAACAGAGATGGCGCCTGCCTAATATTTAAGGGGAGAGAATTCCACAGGGTAGGTGTCGCTACACTAACGGTCCATTTCCTATGTCATGTGGAACGGACCTCCTGATAAAATGGTATCTGCAGGAGGCCCTCACCTGCACAGCGCAGTGATCGATTGGGTATATAAGGGGTAAGATACTCTTTCAGGTATCCTGGTCACAAGGTGTATAGGGCTTCGTACACCAAAGCTAGAACCTTGAACTTGGCCCAGTAGCAAATGGGCAGCCAGTGCAATTCTTTCAGCAGTGGGGTGACATATTGACAATAACCTGCCCCAGTGAGCAGTCTCACCACCCCATTTTGCACCAGCTGCAACTTCCAGACCAACCTCAAGGGCAGCCCACATAGAATGCATTACACAAATCCAGCCTTGAGGTTACCAGTGTGTGAACAACAGTGGTCAGGCTATCCCAGTCCAGAAATGGCTGCAGCTGTCTTACCAGCCAAACCTGGTAAATAGTACTCCGAGCCACGGAGGTCACCTGGCCTCTCGCGACAAAGATGGAAGCAGGAGCACCCCCAGACTATAGACCTGCTCTTTCAGAGGGAGTACAACCCCATCCAAAGCAGGCAACTGACCAATTATCCAAACTTGGGAACCTCCAACCCACAATGCCTCCTTCTTGCTAGGATTCAGACTCAGTTTTTTGGCCCTGATCCAGCCCACCACCGAGTCCAGGCAGAGGTCCAGGGCTTGCACGGCCTCTCCCAATTCAAATGTTACAAAGAAATAGAGCTGGGTATCATCAGCATACTGCTGACACCTTGCCCCAAATCTCCTGATGACTGCTCCCAAGGGATTCATATAGATGTTAAACAGCATGGGGAACAAGATGGCACCCTCTGGCACCCCACAGCACAACTGCCAGGGGGGTGAAAGACAATCACCCAATACTATTCTCTGAAAATGACCTTGGAGATAGGATCGGAACCACTGTAAAACAGTGCCTCTGATACCCATCTCACTGAGTCGGCCCAGAAGTATACCATGGTCAATGGTATCAAAAGCTGCTGATAGATCAAGTAAGAATAACAGGGTCACACTCCCCCTGTCCTTCTCCCAATAAAGGTCATCAGGATTTGATGGCCTTATAGACCCCTTCCAACTCTACTTTTCTATGATTCTACCGGTTCAGTAGAAGGTGAATCCAGTTCCATATAGAATCCATACAGAAGGAACATTTCTCTAGATTTGAAATTGAGACTGATCCAGCAAAAATTGATGTTTTGGGTATATTGGATCCCACTATGTCTTTGTAGGCATACATTGTCTAATACAGATAGATACCAGAGGTGTAATGCTGAAAGTGCCTCGTTGAAGCATATGATGTGGCCATGCCCAGTGATACATTCCTTTTGGTCTGTAGCTGTTGTCTATATTTATTTTGTACTGGCAAAATCTTTGATGTTTCCAGATATTTATGTACTTTAGATTATATTCCTGAAGAATGACAGGGCAATAGAAGTGAATTTAGAGAACCCCTATGGTCGCTAAGAGACTTTGTGCCTGGAAGGATTAACACCCATCATCTATTATGCAATGGTCTGAGGACTTCCATGTCCTTGCTACATTTGAACATGTATAAATACCAGTCTCATGTAGATATCTATTTGGACATCTGGAGTCCTTATATTGACATATATTTTTAATTTTAGATGGAAGTACTGATGGTTATTGTATCCTTAACATGAGCTGACTGTTTTTTGTCATTGTGGTTTTTCACATAAATTATTTAAAATTTAGCAATGTTATCTGTATCATTTTGAGTCTCATGCCTGGTTTACTCATGAATAATTTCTCTTCACATGAGTAGTCCTCATCCTACATGAATAGACATAGGGTTGGATCCACACATTTCCAGTGGTAGGAAAATCCCCTGAGCAAAGTTCCATTC
Organism: Rhineura floridana; assembly: GCF_030035675.1. Lineage (NCBI taxonomy): Eukaryota > Metazoa > Chordata > Lepidosauria > Squamata > Rhineuridae > Rhineura > Rhineura floridana. The sequence goes on from NC_084480.1 coordinate 134,430,258, forward strand.
AGTAGAGTAGGGGAGGAAATTTTTGCTGATTTCTCCAACCCATCAGAATAACATGAGAGATGGCACTGAGGGATGCAGGAGATGGAGAGGAATCAGCAAAAGTCATCTCTCCTTTTCACCCATAGTATCTCTTTTTCTATTAAAGGTGAAATCTCGTTCATAATGTATGGATTGGGCAATCACAGATATAGCTGACAGCAATTCCATTGATTGTGTCAACCATTATTCTTCCAGACATCTCAGTCCTAAGAATTTCTGTCCACCCTACTGACTCACTAATGTCATCTGAATTCCTGGGCCAGAAGGATTCTGGGCTATTGTGTGGTCAATCTGTGGTGAAAGCGGGGAGCTCTTCCCCGTCTGCTCTCACTGTCCTAGGAGTCAATCCCCGGCCTTGGGCAATTGATCCCAGCAAATCCTGGTTTGCCAAGGTTGTGCACGTCAACACCAACCCTACAAGGTAGTACTGCCACCACCCTTCAACTGGTTAGCTACTCTGGGGCGAAGGGAACCCCAGAGCCCACTTAAACACCTGAGCCTCTCAGGACCAGAGTCTAGACACACTCCTGGCCCCTTCTGAAGTCTTAGGTAAAAACGTTTCTCTGTTACACGGTAGTTGTGATCAAATGGCAAGGACTGAATTTAGGAACTGACCCCTTCCTCTGGAATAAACACACGTTGGTTTAAAGTAACTAAAGTTTATTAAAAAGAAAATAAGAAAAGCATAAAAAGGTTACAAAAAGCAAAAAGGTACACACAAATAATTTGTAGCAGCAAATTGAATCCTAAAACCATACACCCAAACGGGTAAAGTATTTAATAGAAAAGATAAAGGAAAGTTTCTTGGCACAAATCAAAATAACAAAGCTGTTTGCCTAGCTATACTTACAAGAGCATAGGATCTCTCACTGAATAGCCTTCTTCCCCTCAGGGAGTTGCAAGTCAAGATGTAAATGGAGCCACAACAGAACATCACCATAGGCAAGGTGGTGCTCCGAAGTGGGACACAAACCCAGAGTTCTGAGCCTCCTCTTATGGAGGAAAATTCCCTCCCAGCCGGAGACAATTAACCAATTAACATTTTCATCAAAGGGATGAAAAAACGATGTTCCCACAGCACCAGGCGCCTCCTATTGGTTTCCCATAACAAAGCAAGGAGTTTTACGGCCTTGACGGAACCAGGCCCCTTCCACTGATAAGAAGGTGCAAAATTACTGTAAGCTAGTACAGCTGTGTTGTAAAAATCACCAAGTCACAGTGATGAAAGAACATCAAAGATTTAACTGCTTGCTAGCAAGCTAACAAGGAAGATGTCAAGGGGAAGAATTCCCCATAAGGCTTTGGGAGTTAGCCATTTTAACTGCAGGCCAGGATAAGGCTGGCAAGCTGGCATGACACAATCCAGCTGTGACCTGCCTGTAGTTCCCTCCTCTGGTCAGCATCCCTGCTGGCAAAGGAAACAGAAAACTGATGTCTGATCAGCTGGGGCTCCCCATTTAAATCTGGCTGGTTCTATGGAACCACAAGGCTCACAGGGGAAGCATGCAGTGTCCAGTGGAAGCAAGTCAAAGTCAGATGAAAGTCAGAAAACAGATATGAATAGGACCTTAGAGAGTTCCCAGAAGCCCTGCTGACTGAAGTATTCTCCCAAGGCAGGTAGAGGAAAACGTAGTCTCTGCAGAGAGCTAGAGCTAACTGAAGCCTAGGCTGACAATATGTTAGGCTGTATCTCACTGGAGGAGGTGGCTAGGTGCTTAAAGAGTCCTCTCTGTATTTGCAGTCTTTTGACTTCTCTGAGGCTGGGGAGACAGAGGCACTGCAGAGGACTCATCCTCTGAGTCAGAGGATGGTAGCAGGATTGTGTCCTCTGGCCAGGAGGGCTCCAAATAAGATACTGTGCCCCCCCCACCGCCCAAGGAAGCAGCTTTAGCCATGCATTGCAAGGTCACCCAGGTTGTGGGTTATGACAGAAACCCACTGTGCCTAGTTATTGGAGTGTTTGTGTAGAATCTTTCCAACGCCATGTGAAAAAGATGCTAGGTTTTGTTACTAGTGCGCAAGGTCAGCTCTGCCGTTAGGCAGAGTGAGACAGTGGTGGAGAGATATTGGAGAAAACAAAAGTGTGTGTGTATGAGTGTGCTACACAGTCTTTGTGCAGCCTTTAAGCTAGGCAGTTTCTCTCAGGTGTGGTGGAGGATGCTGTCCAGTTGCCAGTGTTAGAAGTACTATTCCACTCTCAGCGTCTCTGTCCATGGGAAGGGAGGGTACCATCTTCTGCGAGTGATATGTTGCGATTTTTAAATTTTATTTCCACCTATTTTGTTCCCCACTGTAAGGACCTTAGAGTATATCTTTGCTTGACTTAAATACTTGGTTCCTTGAGAAGATGATATTTACAATGAGAGAAATATGCAACAATGAAATGAGCAGATTCCAAAAACGGATGAAGAAGAATTATGCAATTTCTTCTGGAACAGAAAATGTCATTTTGAAGAGCTATTTCCTATGCAGCACTGATGACATGGTGTGAGAATAAAATAGATGGCACCTAGAAAAATAAATCAGGACTAGGCAAATGAAAGTGGGGGGTGGGTTGGTTTTGTTTTGTTTTTGTGAAGCCAATAATGAATGTGTGGAGCAGCTCATCAGTACACAAAATATGCTGGGGTCATTCAATAAACAATTATGGAAGATGATATCCTTAGGAAATGGAGTCATAAAAAGAGAAGAGATCCGCTTCTACCTAAGTCATATCTGGCGGGGGGGTGGCCTAAAAAGAGGAGTACATTTGGCAACTCACCACTGAAGTGCAATTTTACGTGTTTTCAGGAGACGAGCAGCAATTTATGTCTCTAAAGAAAGTTTTTGATATAATTTCAGTTCTTGTATAGTTTGACATACACACAGCTATCATGCTACGATCTTGCGACTAATGGCTAGGTGTAAATGGGGAAGATTATAATGTTGGATCTCCAAAAGGCAATTTTCTGAGTAGAAAAACATATGCCATTTTTTCAAACAGACACAAAGTTTTAGGTTGAGATATGAGCCCCACTCAGGGCCATAGCTCAGTGGTTCAGCATCTGCCTTGCATGCAGAAGGTCCAAGGTTCAATCCAGGTAGGGCTGGGAGAGACTCCTGCCTGAAATCCTGGTGAGCTGCTGCCAGTCAGTGTAGATAGTACTGAGCTAGATGGACCAATAGTTTGACTCAGTATAAGGCAGCTTCCTATGTTTGTATTTTTCAAGCTACCTTTGTAGCATGTGACATTAGGAATGTGCTGCTGACCTTTTCCCAATGTCCTGCACGGCACTGGCCATGTGCTGTGAATGTCCACACATCAGTGCAGATATCTGCATAGGGAAAGCATGTGCATGAGCATCTGATCATGTGTAGGCTCACATAGAATATGAAGCCCCTGTTATGCAGGGGTTCTGATTGAATGAAAGCCTACATGGGAGCATTTGCTGTAGGCTTTTCCTCTGCAGATGTCTGTGCCAATGCATAGACCGCCAGAGGGCACGGCCATATGTGGGGGGGAGGGAAGCCTACCATCCCCTTCTTCATGCATAGAATTCACAATGAATCCTGTTCATTGTGGTGAACAGAACTGAAGTGGGCACACCCAACCTCGAGCAGGCTCCCCTTCTCAACTCTGCTCACACTGCCAACATTAGTGCTATACCATCTCCTCTTCCCAAGGACGCAGGGAGAGGAAAAGCCTCATCCTGGGGATGGAGAAGGATCAAACAGCCAACAAAGAGCTCCACTGAAGACTGAAGGGTGTCAATGTGGGCAATCAGTGCAGCAGCAAATGATCAGTGCTTAGAATGAACTAATTCAAATTAACTAATTCACTGGATTCATTCAAAAATTCCTGAACTACACCTGAAGGTAGTTCTGATAATTTCCAGATGAGCTGAATGTGAATTATGTTCCTTTTGCAGTGAAACTCTGGGTGCTTTTTATTCAATTCAACACACACACACACACACACACACACACACATCTGAAAAGTGATGCAAAGATCATACATTGTTGAAAAACATAGAATTACAGAATGGTAGAGTTGGAAGGGGCCTATAAAGCCATCAAGTCCCACCCTCTGCTCAATGCAGGAATCTTAAAGCATACCTGACAGGTGGCTTTCCACTTGCCTCTTCAAAGCCTCTTCAAAGCCTCCATTTTGGAGAGCCCACCACCTCCCTAGGTAATTGGTTCCATTGGTGTACCACTCTAACAGTTAGGAAGTTTTTCCTACTATTCAGCCAAACTTTGGCTTCCTGCAACTTGAGCTCATTATTCCGTGTCCTGCACTCGGGGATAATCGAGAAGAGATCCTGGCCCTCCTCTGTGTGACAACCTTTCAAGTACTTGAACAGTGCAATCATATCTCCCCTCAGTCTTCTCTTCTCAAGTCTAAACATGCCCAGTTCTTTCAGTCTCTCCTTATAGGGCTTTGTTGCTAGTCCCCTGATCATCCTTATTGCCCTCCTCTGAACCTGTTCAGTTTGTCTGCATCCTTCTTGAAGTGAGATGTCTAGAACTGGACACAGTACTCAAGATGAAGCCTAATCTGTGCCAAATATAAGGGAACTAGTACTTCACACCTCCTCTAGGATGCACACCTTAACATGGTGAGGGGGTTTGAGTGTGTTGAAGAAACTGAGAGCAATGCCGTCAGGAGTCTAGACCAAGAGGCTAGACTCCTAGCAGGGGCACCCAAGGTGGAATGGTCAAAGCTGAAACACCAGACTAAGATGCATCCAAACTCAGAGGAAGGCAATGGTAAACCACCTCTGAATATCTCTTACCACAAAAACCCTATGAACAGAGTATCCAAAATGCAACATGAGATAGTGCTGGAAGATGGGACCCCCAGGTCAGAAGGCACTCACCCACCTACTGGGGAAGAACAAAGGACAAGTACGAGTAGCACTGTGACTAATGACGCAGCTGGGTCAAAGCCAAAAGGAAGCCCAGAGGATGATGCACACAGATGTGAAAGCAGAGTCCGGAGTTGTACGACGCACACAATAGGAACATGGAATGTGAGAAGCATGAAGCAGGCAAAGTTAGAAATTGTCAAGCAAGAAATGGAACACATCAACATTACAATACTTGGTGTGAGCGAACTAAAATGGATGGGAATGGGACATTTTCAATCAGGCAACTACAAAATATTTTATGCAGGAAATGAGAAATTAAGAAGAAATGGGGTTGCTTTAATAGTGAGAAGTGATGCAGCAAGAGCAATTCGGAGCTACAATGCAGGGTCTGAGCGAGTGATATCAATGAGATTAAACGGGAAACCTATCAACATAACCATCATCCAAGTCTACGCTCCGACGGCAAACGCAGAAGAGGAATTGGAGAGATTTTATGCAGAAGTACAGGAAGAAATTGATCACACACCAAAACAAGATGTGCTGATAATCATGGGGGATTGGAATGCAAAAGTAGGGAACAGAGAAGAATTAGGAATTGTGGGGAAATGGGGCCTAGGAGACAGAAACAAAGCAGGAGAAAGACTTATTGAATTCTGTGAAGCCGATAATTGGTTTTCTGTGAACACATTTTTTGAACAACGAAAATACAACTGTACACTTGGACGTCACCAAATGGTCAATATAGCAATCAAATTGATTATATTTGGTAGCAGAAGATGGAGAAGTTCCATACTTTCTGCAAAAACAAGACCAGGAGCAGACTGCGGTACAGATCATGAACTGGTCCTGTCGAAAATCAGAGTAAAGCTAAAGAACAACAACAAAGCAATCATAATGCCAAAATACAGTTTAAATAACATGCCAGAAAAATATAAAGATCAAGTAAGGTACAGGTTTGAGGCCTTAAACTTAGTTGACAGAGAACTAGAAGAACTGTGGAATGAAGTCAGAGATGTTATCAGAGAAGAATGCAAAAAGACAATACCTCTAGTTAAAAACAGAGAAAGACCTCAATGGATGACTGAAGAAACTCTTCAAATGGTTAAAGAGAAAAGGAAAACAAAAGCAAAAGGAGATAGAAACACAGTCAGAACCCTAAATGCAACAATACAGCAACTAGTACATAGGGACAAAGAGAACTATTACAATAGTTACTGTATAGAAATAGAAGAGGACAACAAAAAGGGTAGAACAAGAGCCCTATTCCAAAAGATTAGAGAAATTAAAGGGAAATTTAAACCAAGAGTAGGGATGTTGAATAATCAACAGGGGAACACATTGACTGACTGAGATGAAATAAAAGGAAGATGGAAGCAATACACTGAAGAACTCTATAAAAGAGATGCCAGGATGACAGATTCATTCATGGAGGAACCATATGATGAGGAACCAGAAATTTTAGAATGCGAGGTGAAAGCTCTCTTAAAATACTTGGAAGAAACAAATCACCAGGAATAGATGGCATACCAATAGAGTTGCTACAAGCTACTGAGACTGAATCAGTCCAAATTTTGACTAAAATCTGTCAAGAAATATGGAAAACTAAACAATGGCCCACAGACTGGAAGTGTTCCATATACATCCCAATTCCTAAGAAAGGAGATCCCAGGGAATGCAGTAATTATCAAACTATTGCCTTAATATCCCATGCAAGTAAAGTAATTCTCAAGATTCTACAACTAAGATTCTTACCATATATGGAGCGAGAAATGCCAGACCTCCAAGCTGGATTTAGAAAGGGAAGAGGTACCAGAGATCATATCGCAAGCATACATTGGATAATGGAATGGGCCAAGGAATTTCAGAAGAAAATCACCCTGTGCTTTATAGATTACAGCAAAACCTTTGACTGTGTAGATCATGAAAAACTATGGAATGCTTTAAAAGAAATGGGGGTGCCACAGCATCTGATTGTCCTGATGCGCAACCTATACTCTGCACAAGAGGCTACTGTAAGGACGGAATATGGAGAAACCAATAGGTTCCCCATCGGAAAGGGTGTGAGACAGGGGTGTATTTTATCACCCTTTTATTTAATCTGTACGCAGAACATATCATACGGAAATCAGGATTGGACCAAGATGAAGGAGGTGTGAAAACTGGAGGGAGAAATATCAATCATTTAAGATATGCAGACGATACCATACTACTAGCAGAAACCAATAATGATTTGAAATGAATGCTGATGAAAGTTAAAGAGGAAAGCACAACAGCAGGACTACAGATGAACATCAAGAAGACTAAAGTAATGACAACAGAAGATTTATGTAACATTAAAGTTGACAATGAGGACATTGTACTTGTCAATGATTATCAATATCTTCGCACAGTCATTAACCAAAATGGAGACAATAGTCAAGAAATCAGAAGAAGGCTAGGACTGGGGAGGGCAGCTGTGAGAGAACTAGAAAAGGTCCTCAAATGTAAAGATGTATCACTGAACACTAAACTCAGGATCATTCAGACCATGGTATTTCCGATCTCTATGTATGTATGTGAAAGTTGGACAGTGAAAAAGGTGAATAAGAGAAAAATCAACTCATTTGAAATGTGGTGTTGAAGGAGAGCTTTGCGGATACCATGGACTGTGAAAAAGACAAATAATTGGGTGTTAGAACAAATTAAACCAGAACTATCGCTAGAAGCTAAAATGATGCAACTGAGGTTATCATACTTTGGACACATAATGAGAAGACATGATTCATTAGAAAAGATAATAATGCTGGGGAAAACAGAAGAGAGTAGAAAAAGGGGAAGGCCAAACAAGAAATGGATTGATTCCATAAAGGAAGCCACCGACCTCAACTTACAAGATATGAACAGGGTGGTTCATGACAGATGCTATTGCAGGTCGCTGATTCATAGGGTCGCCATGAAAGCTAAGAGTATGGAGATTAAGGTGAGTCACCCAGAGACATGGGAAGGACCCCCCAAAACCAGAGTCTCTGGCCGAAAACTGAAGACCAGCCAACTCTAGCTCAGAGCTTGGAAAAATTACTTTTTTGAACTACAATTCTTATCAGCCCAATCCAGTGGCCATGCTGGCTGGGGCTGATGGGAGCTGTAGTTTAAAAAAGTAACTTTTCCAACCTCTGCCCTAGCTCTATTCCTGCTATCTGCAGCAGGGTTGGGAGTCGACCCCGCTGAGGAATTTAGAAGGGAAGCTCTACCCCCACACCCTAAGGAGGGGCCCTTCAAGGGCCTCTCTGGATCACAGGGCCCCTCGGCCAGGACCCTACCTGGCTGCCCTTTGGTGCCAGCCCTACTAATAATAAGTCCAGTCCTAATAATGGCTCATTGCAATCTTATTCATTCATTCAGGACTTGATTCAGTTTCAGCCACAAGATCTCTCTGAGCATGGAGAGCAAAGATTAATCAGAGTGTCTTCCTTAGACTGTCACATCTTTTTATAGTTTTTATTCTGACTCCACCCTGCCAAACATGGCTGGGCCTGTTCTGGAATAAAATGGTTTGAGAACAGAGAACAGAAAAACCCTTCCTGGGAAATAAAGACAGCTGAAATCCAACTGCTGAAAACACTGTTAGTTTTTTTTAAAAAGCCCTTAAGGAAGCTTTGCACTAACGATTATTTCTCACTAATTGTGTTGCTCTTCTAAAATTATCCCTTCCAAATTGTTTGCAGCTTGAGAAAAGAGCTTCTTTGCAGGATGCTGCAGGCTTCCAAGCACGACTTTCCAAATAGGAGAGAAATTTAATGTCAGCAGGAACACATTTCAAAGCACTGTCGGTACACATGGATGCACACAGCGGCTTTGCTTTGAGCAAGACCCCTGCGTCAGAACAGACTGTATCAGTGTTCCTGCAATCTGCCAAGCAGCACTATCAGGCACAGGAGGGGTGAGTCCAGGTGACAGATGCAATCTACTAGTCCAGATAAAAGTGGAGACAATCCAGTGTATACAGTTTTGTACAAAAAAAGCATGACTTGTTAGAATCTCTCTCTCTCTCTTTTATATTTATCTATATTTATCTCTCTCATTTATTTTATAATTGGCAAATGACTTCACTATGCTGTTTATGTAGAAACCATGTCTATATGCAACATATTTTTATTGTTATTTGTTACGCAGCACACCAAATTCTGTCTTACATCTGCACACATCATACAATACTTTATATTCATTCAGTATCACTCTTTGCATCCACCTCCTGCACCTTACACATTTCCATCGATACACCATCCACCCAACCACTCCACTATCTCCCTCTCAATAACCAAACTACTATCACCGACTAAAAATATAATGCAAAACCACCAGAAGACAATGGAATCTTTCACTGGCAGAACCATGAAAAGTGTCAAAACAAACTGATGCCAGCCATCAATCACACAGATGCACTGTCCCCAATCCAGCTCTCAGCCAGGTTGCTGTCTCCCATCGAATACTGTCACCCAGGGATGAATGGAACTACACACACACCCCTCCCTGATAGTGCTTCCTCTCACCAACATGTGCTCCCAGGCATTTCAACCCACACAAGAGGCACTACACACACACACACACACATACACCTTGATGTGGGGCACCCTCATTACAATCCAAGCCCCCCTTCAGGGTTGCGTCTCAGCACTGCTGTTTTTGTATGACAATCGTCAGCTACACTTGGTCAACTCACATCTTCCACAGTTATGCCTTAACAAGACAACATCCAGGGAACAGGTACAGGTGTTTTCTCTCTCCCCTGCCTCTTGTCCTTACACTGAACGCTCAAAACTAGTCAAATTTTAAAAAAACTGAAGACAGACTTATAGGATAAAATCCAAATACTAATATTTGTGTGTGTGTGTATGATTTCATATCTTATCAGTTGGCCTTATAGGCCCCTTCCAACTCTACTATTCTATGATTCTAATCCATAATCAGCAGAACTTAATGGTGTGGCCCATATACTGGTAGACTACAGCTACAAATATGTGCATCTCCAGCAGGAAGCATCAAGTCACATCAGAGGTGCAGATTACATAAACTCTAAACTTAGTGAAAGCATGCTTATTGGCTGAAAGGAAGGTTGGGGATGTTCTGTGGACCAAACAGGGCAGGAACTTAACAAAAAAAAAATCTTGATGAACAAGGTTTACATTCTTAGTATATCACTCCCTTGTTAGAGTTAAATTTGCTCTTACCCTGTGTTTTCTTAATAGACATTTGAAATAATATATTGACCCCATCATTCCACTGAGTTGCCCTACAGTTTTAAAATTAGTTATTATGCAATTACATGGAGATCTTTGACACATGGATAGTTTTCATGAGTGTAGAAGACAAAAATGAAAGCATTGGCATCACTGTAATTGAGAAAAGCAAGAATATTGAACAACAAATTAGATTTTAATGGCATAGATTAGTCAAAAGGGGGGCAAATCTTCTTGCAATGAAGATGGATTAACAATCTTTCTGTGATACAAGGGAAACAACATGATAAGAGTGTGGGATGAACAAGCAAATATAATGAAAGCAATGGAAAGGACGGAAATAAACCACTGGGCTAGAAACATATGGATGATGGCACTCTCCTTCTCTCTTTAAAACTGATTTGTGCTGGGGAAATGAACAAAAGATCTCATATTTTTCTCAGAGAAAGTCTGACTATTCAAGTGAATGTGAAGGCCACTCAGTCTAATTTGTTCTCTGAAAAATCCAGCTTTCCTTTCCTGAAAGCATGAATAACAGCTCAAAAATCTCTTGGTTATGTTAGTGCTAATCTGACCCCCCCCATTGAATGTTTGTCTATTAATGCCAAGTGTTAGCTCCTTCTAAATATTGTTGTGAGTTTGGGGGTTAGAATGGATGACTCCTGTGAGTTCCCTTCCAGCCTCTGATTTGGAAGACCTGTGCCTTGGGGTGAGGGGCTGGCTCTGCTGGCCAGATGAGTTTCTTTTGTTAAACTAATCGAGTGGCCAGGTTGTTAATGGGTCTATCAGGTGCCCAGCAACCGGTGAATGGGCCAGGGAGATCCTTTTGTCATTGAAACTCTTCAGGAGAGCCTCCCCCCCTCCTGGCGGCTAGGAGAGGTTTGTGTTTTTAGCGTGGGTAGAGTGTGTCTAGAGAATGGCTGGGGACTGAAGGCAGGCAGGCAGATTGACTCTCTGCATCATGGCTTTAAGATGCCTCCTGTAACCCGGATGGAAAAGCTGGATATTGGACTGCTGATACCTTGAACCCCTCCATCCTAAGCTCTGGTTGGAATGTGTGTAAATAAATAAACCATATTTCATAAAGACACCACAGTCTCCACTGACCTTCTTCCCAAAGGAAACCAAACCCTGGATGAGTGCAGGGACCCCTGAAATCTCACCACTTGGAGATTGGGGAGGCGCGCAACAATATCATGGGATTAGGAGACCTAATCCTATAAACCAGGAGTGGCTAACCAGTGGCCCTCCAGATGTGATTGGACTCCAACTCCCATCAGCCCCAGCCAACACACCCAGTGGCTTGGAATTATTGCAGTGGTAGTCCAATATATCTGGAGGGTCACAGGTTAGCCGTGCTAAATACTAGTAGTGAACTCAGAGAACAATCCTATAATGTCTATTCAGAACTAAATCCCATTGAGTTCTCATTGGGAATTAACTCAGATGGGGAGGGGGGGAGAAATTTGATTCAGTTCACATTTACAGCCAAATTGATCAAATTTGCACTTTCCAAAACAACATGTGAAATGAAATACAGCTGTCCTTCAAAATTTGCACTTACCTGAATTTTGCAATTCAGTTCTCCAACCAATGTTTACAAAAATGCATATATTTGTATATATTGGGGTACAGTGCCATATCAATGCACATATTAGATGGAGGTTGGGGCAGTAGGGATTGCTGGAGGTTTGAGGAGGTAGTGAGATCACATCACTCCAGGATAGGAATAGGAAAGGTGAAAATTAAGGTACGCATGGGCAGAAAAAGGCAAAGGATTAAGTTAATGAATGAAGAAAGGGAGACCTATGTCCCATTATCAATTACCCTAGATTGGGGAAACTATTTCTATTCCAACCCATATTTGTTGCATGCAGCACTGTTTCTATTCCACTGTAGTTCAGCTTCTGACAAAAACAACATTATTCACCTAGCTTTCTGCAGAGCTATCTATTTCAATACAACCACAATGCAAATTAGAGGTGGGAAACCATCAGTTACATACTGTGTTGTTTGTGGACTGAAAGGACATAGAACGAATAAGCAAATATCAACAATTTCCACTTCCATTTACATTTCCATCAACATCCCCCCACATCTCTACCCTTCCAAGAAGGACATTAGATGAGATAGCATGAGATATGCGAGTTGTTGATCATCTGTCTTGTACACATAAAACGTTTGCAGAGATGAGCAAGGTAGATAACACTATCAGCTTACTTATCAAAATCACCCTCCTTTAAGGAAGCAATGGGAGATGGGCATGGAAATAACCTAACTCTTAAGTTATTCCAGGCCTCTGTCCCTGGGTTCTTATTAAGCCTGATGATCGGTTGCAACAAGGCACGTTCTCTAAATTATTATTATGGTTGAAATATATTTGTACATTTCTCTATGTGGGGCTGTCTTTAAAAATAACTAAAAACAATATTGATGAATTTTTAAAAACTATTTATTAGGTAAAAATAAATAAAAATAGCTCAGAAACATCAACTGTTTTTTTTTTTTTTAAACCAGACTATTGTCTGATGCCCAGTGGTTGAAATATATAACAACGATCTTATGCAAACTGCATGAGTTACCTGTCTGTTGCCATTTGCCAGACTAGATTGAGTCTAGAAACTACTCCATTCTAACTACTTCATTCAGTACTGTAATGTACAGTGGTTTAATACCCTAAACCAGGAGTAGTCAAAGTGGTGCTTTCCAAATGTTGTAGGCTACAGGTTGTAGGCCTCCAGATCCCTAAACATTGGTTATGTTGGCTGGGGCTGATGGGTGTTGTACTCCACAACAACTGGAGGGCACCTCTGTCCTCAAGAGTCTTAGACATAGTTCACTTATGGCAGAAGTAGGCAACCTAGGAGCCAAAGGGCTATATGTGGCCCTAGATGTAATTTCAAGTGAGCAGAAATTTCAACGAGAGGAAAATGGGTGGAGATGACAGAAAGTGAAGGGAAAGACCTGCCTAATTTTGGCTCACGTTCCATCCATTGTTGGCTCTGGCCCTGTCTATTACTGGCTCTGGGCCCTGGCCAGCATCAGTACGCAATTCCAGAAAAGTTACTACTAAGTAAATATGGCCCTTGATAGAAAATCTCTTCCCTTAAGGACTGTCTGCTTCCATATAGACTTGCCCAAGCTTTAAGATCTGCCTCGCTAGTCTTGCCGCTGTATTTAAGTCTTGTAAAAATGTCTGTTCTGATTTGTCTAACCAACACAGCCACCTAGTATACATATAAGAGAACCAGAAAAAAGTGGGTAGACGTCATCATAACCTGGAACAGATTTTCTGATGCCATCTTTCAAAATGGCTGCCACCAAATTTTAACTGCACCTATTTCGGCTCCTAGAATACTTACAGACATCATTCTGGTGTCTAAATATATGTTTTTGGGGTCAAGGAATTCAATTATAAGGTTCTTACATTCATATGGATGTTAGATTTTATGGTACACAGGTTTATGTGTTGATTAAATAAAAATAATGCAGGCTCTGCTCTCTGTGCCTTCATCATAACCATCAAGCAAGTGAACACAAAAGAAGGTCTTCTCGGTGGTGGTGTCATGGAAGTACCCTTTCAGTGAGAATCCATCAGGATCCCTCTTTATTCCATTGTCCCTCAGACAAAAATGGAAATTATTGTTGTTGTTGTTGAAATAAAATTGTTTTGAATTTCGGCCTGAAGGACAATGAAGCAGGATCTAGAATAATGTATAATTCTGTTCCTGCTTTAAAATGAGTTTTAGATTAATTGCAGGCTGTATTTTCATAATTATTATTTTGTTTTAATTGTATTGCAATCTTACAATGATGAAAGCTGCTTGAGTGCTCTATAAAATGATGATGATGATGATGATATGGGTGAAAATAGAATAATTTTGAAGAGAGAAAGCTCAGTTACATAGCGTCAACCATTCTTTCTCCTCAGTAAACAACTCATACTTTGTCATTTTCCCTTTCTCTTTCCATTTCATAAATTTCCCACAAGTTCACACAGTTCTGGGATGTATTGAAAGTAGTTATGATATGCACTTACAAACTGTAAGCATTATTTTTACTGAAAGATGTAATCTATAGCTTCTCCTGATGGAGAATTTTTCTTCTATGGGATCTTTTGCTGGGGGTCCTTGAAGAAATTTTAAGACACAGGCTTGAAACAAAAAGGTAGGCCTTTATTATTTACAAGCATATGCAGGGTCAGTCCTCCAGAAAGGCTGGAGAAGACTGCAATGAGGCACAGTCTGCATAGATGTTTTATACCAGCCTTTCCCAACTACAGGCCAGCCCCATTTATATGGCAGGTTCTGTTCCGGACTGCTGCCGTAAAGCGGTAATCACTGTAAAACAGAACCCATTGATGATAATAGGGCACGTCATGCAAAAATGATATCAAAATGGCGCGCGACAGAAAAAAAAGCCATAAAAGCGGAACAAGCGCCTTAATGCAGGGACTTTCCCTAAATGAAAGCCACCGCATTAGTGAATCGCTATAAAGCGAAGCGCTGTAAAGCGGGGCCCTACTGTAGTGGCCACAAGATGTTGTTGGACCACAACTTCCATCAGCCTCAGCCAGCATTGCCAATGGTCAGGAAAGATGGAGATTGTGGTCCAACAGCAGCTGGTGGCCCACTAGTTGGGAAAGGCTGTTTTATACAGTACTAAATACACATGTGACATTAGTTTACCAATCCCACAAGTTCCTTCCCACATAACATCCCAGTTCCTCCTCTCTGCAATTGTTCCAAACCAACCAGAAAGCATTAAGTAATACCACTGCCGATTCCAATATTCTGTCCATCTTACTAATATCACCATTGTTCTGCTGTCCCCTTGACTAATGCTCTTTTAGGCCAGTTGAAATCAGTTACTATTGTGAATGTGCCTTCAAGCAAACCTGGTACATCCATTGTTCCATTGTTTCTGATCGTTCAGGCTGACAGGTATACCTGCTTGGGTTTTACCTCAACTCAAGGCAGCTGAAATCTCATGAGCATCACAGGTTTTAATAGCTATAGAGGTCTTATATGTTCTTAGAAATCCCACTCCTAGCTTATAAAATACACTAATTATGAAAGAGGATTATGTTTATACTCTTATATTATGTATATTATGTACACTGAGCTACATTTTAAAACCACACAGACTAGGGAAAAGACTGGCTAACCAGTATCTTTCACCCTCAGAGAAATAAAGGAGGCACGCCATTTCAAAATACCTTTTCACTGTGAATACCCACTTTCTAAGTTGCATTCTATATATTAAAAGTGAGAAAACATACTGAGTTATTTTTTAAAAAAATCATTATTAAATCTCAACATTTCTCTCATTAAACTTTGAATCTTGTTACAGGATTTTCCCCCTAGTCAGCATTCTTGCTCTACCCAAGAAACCATCTCCCAAGATCAAAATAATATATCAATCATACCTTCACAGATTATATGCCCATTTTATTTTAAACAATACGCTAATTAATATATGTCAGTTACGCATCGGCCACATTCTGGCAAGAACTGCAGTTCAAACTGAGTTCACTTTGCTCACAGATCTGATTCTGAGACCTATGGATTTTTAGGGTTCTCTGTGAGACTGGATCTTAGGACTCAACAGGCCTGCAGGCCTGTGCTTAATTCCTTGTGATTTTAAAACATGTCCCTTCTAATATCTATGATTATATATGTGGATATATAAAATTCTCCATTACTCCCACAACTCCCACCTGTAAACTTTTTTGACTTTTATTTCATCAAGAGCTTTGCAGACTGATTGCCACAGGGGTGTGCATTTGCCATGCAGCTCTACAAGCTTTCTTTTTCTCTTTGAATGTTTTACGTAGATGAATGAATCTTTATTGCAGAATTAGCCATAGGCCATATGCAAGATACAAACAGGTAAAACATTAAAAGGTATAAAATTAACACATCATGTCCAAGCATTTCATGTGGGACTTGGCAGGGCATTTGTCTCTGCGGCAAAGGACTCTCTCAGTTTTTGAGCTGCAACCACAAAATTGGCAGTTGCAAAGGTCACTAAACTAAAAACATCAGATAAAAGCGCGTAAACTCTTTCGCTGTCAGTGCAAGGACCAAAGAAATTTAAAAAGGGAGAAAGAAATTTTTGTCTGGGGTCATCAAAAAGTGGGCAGTGGAGTAAATAGTGCACAATGTCCTCGATGGCCTTGCAACCATAAATGCATTGGCGCTAGTTCACAGGAATACCCCAAAACCGTCCTTCAAGATAGGCCGTAGGCATGACTTGGAAACGGAGAGCCGTAAAGGCTCTTCTAATGGGGGGTCTATCTATGGCTTCTAAATAGTTTGAGATATGGTGATTGAGTTTAATGCAAGGGTACCATCTTGAGAAGGGGGCCATCTCTATGGATGCACGGTCCTGTGCAGCATCATGGTCAAGGATCCAATTGCAAAGGGCGATGTTACTGAGCTCCATAAGTTTAGCTGGAGAGATGTCATATTTGGAAAGAATTGTCAGCCATTCTGAGGTTCCCTCGATCGACTGCATTTGTTCTTGCCAACACTGTTTGGCCAAAGATGCGTCGTCCATATTATTGAGTCGAAGCCAGTATCTTAGAAGAGCTAAGTCTATGCGTGCCATTATTGAAGGCAGTCCCAGTTCAGCTCTAAGGCGGGCTGCCGGGGTCCCCTGTGGGAGACCTAACAATTGCCTCATGAATATGTTCTGGATGGACTCAAGTTTAGTTCTGGCCGTATTTCCCCAGAGTTCAACTCCATATAAGATTTTGGGGAGTATTTTTGGTTTAAATATTTTTATCAGCGGGGGGATAAGCTGACACCCCCCCCCGTGTAAAAAAGAACTTTTTGGTTGATCTTAATGCACGGGAACCGGCTAGGGGCGCTGCCTTGATTTGCGGGATCCAAGATAAACTATTGGACAGATGTACACCCAGATATTTAAAAGTGGGAACTTGTTCAAGAGTGGCCCCATTTAAAAGCCAGCTGTTTTTGGCTTTCCTAAATTTGCCGCAGAACATGACTTTTGATTTGGACTGATTAATTTTGAGATTTTGGGAATCGCAGTACTCTTTCAATTTGTGTATCATGCGCCTGAGCCCAATTTTTGTTTGGGAGCATAATACCAGTTTTACGTAGATAGAAAGGAACAAATGTTAACATTTCACTCCTAAATTTCCACAAAACCAGTTATTAAAAATCTAGGTCCAAACCACAATTTTGAACAAAAACAAACATCATGAAATAAGCTCATACTGCTGAAACCAATGGGTTCCCTTTATTCCTGCCCTTAGCAATTATTATTATTATTTTAAAAATAAACTTCCAGTGTTCCATCACGCACCTATCACAGTGTTCATGGTTTCCATATGCTCAGGAAGTTTGTTAAACACCTAACTAGTGTAAATAAATAAATAACTGAATTGTCTAGCATGTAGAGCAAATCTATCCCTAACACACGCATCATGACATAATGAAGATATTAAACATTGGCTTTCAGTGTGTCAGTGTGTTGATGCCAGGTGGTAAAAATGTTCTCATGAAACTTGCTCTAGAGAGCTTCTTTTATTAAAACTTCCCTCATTTACTTGGCATCTGGGTAACAAAGGGCCTCAAAAGCAGAGTTCAGTTACCACACTGACACTCACCTTCTATGATGAAAGGTTTTCAGCCCAGTAGCAGCAGGCAGGGCAGAGCATTATGGGTGGCATTGCTCACCTGGCTACCCATTGGGGCAGGGGTGTAGCTACAGGGAAGGGCAAATGATGGCATTGCCCCCACAAATGATAATTCTGCCCCCACAAATGAAAATTTCATTCAGTCCCCACAATTCTAACGCTGCAGTAACTAAAACTTCAGTTGAGCTTTTAGAAATACTGTTTAGGTATCCAAAGAGAGGAGCAGGGCAAAGTTACCAAGGGAATGCAAACATGGTGTTGTATTCCATTAAGAAGTCTGAGTATAAGAAGTTTGTCTTGAGCAGAGCCCAGTAGTTGAACTGAGGAGCGGGAAAAAGGGGCAGGGGAATTAGGCCAAGAATGGGACTGGATGTGATCAATAAAGTTCTCAAGAATCCACAGTATCTTTGTCTCATGGATAAAAGAGGGTAGATACCAGACAAGCAAATATAAGAGTTGAAAGGGTGAATGAAGTAAACACAAATCTTGATGGATGGGGTAGGGAGTTGGCAAACCTAACGGTTTGCAATTGGACGAAGGCAAGGCGGGAAGGATCATATTGTTATGCATTGCAAAGCATCTTCCCAGTGGTTACCAATTTAATGATTTCCCCACTAAAATCGAGTTTTCAGTTGCATTTCTGGTGGCAAATTTTCCTGTCTAGTGGGTAGTTAGAAATCTAGTGGATGTCAAACATTTTATGGTCAGAATCTGATGGGGGTTTTTTTACAAATACTTCAGTTTCATTCTCCCCCCTCCACTTCAATGTATTTAATGAAACTGACTTGCCAAAATCTAGTCTGGTATGCTTGTTTTTAAAATAAAGAGAAGGAGGTTCTTGCCAATTGGCTGGCAGAGAAGGAAAATGCACAGGCAATATTCTACCCAATCAAAGTGGGATGCAGCCTAAGCACCACCAAAAGAGACATGATGATTAGGAAATACAAGCCTCAGAAATAAATGGCCTGAGCATGCACAGAGAGCACTTGCCTCACAAATGAGAAATCTCTATTTGTATTTAAGGAAGAGCCTGCTGGATCAGGAAAAGGCCCATCTAGTCCATCATTCTGTTCTCAGAGTAGCCAACCAAATTAGGGTTCCCAGGGCAGAAGCATCCCAAACCCTGAGATTTCAGGCGCGGATCCTAGTGATGACATGGGGGCATGACCTGGTGATGTCATGGGAGTGTGCCCTAGTGATGTCATTAAGCATGATATATTAAGCATCAATCACAGTTGCTTGGAGCATACCACTCAAACAAAAAAAATTCTCTGATTGGAAATTAAGATGGAAATCTTAGCTAAATGAGGGAGCTTCCAGGTCCAGCTGAAGTGATGGGATCATTCCTTGTTACCTACTTAGAGATCCTAGGTAAGGAATGTTTAATCTACCCTACTTGCTTCTGGCAAGAAGGGTTTAAGTGCCTTCAGGCCAGGCCAGTCACCAGAAGGCCACTCTAGGAAGAAAGCCTAGTGTTGTGGAAATGTTAAATGGGAGCACTCAGGAGTAAAGATGGATGCCCCTGAAGGCTGCAGTTCTAAACACACTTACTAAGGGACTAAGCCCCATAGAACTCAATAGGACTTAATTCTGTGTATATATTGTTAGGATTGTGCTGTTGGTAAGGCTTTACTAGGAATCCTCTGCAACGGTATCCATATCAAAGCAGGGTTGGCAACCCCCTGCCTGGAATGCCCTACATGCCTTTTAATGTTGCTGCTCCAAACATCTTTACAGACTTGACCCTTCATTGCAGAGAGAGGTTTGAGAAATGAGAAAGAGTTAAGAATATTCGCTGCTCTTCCCTGCATTCTCTGTGGGCTGCTATAAACTCACTTTGACAGCCAACCCAATGCCCGTGAGTATTAATTGAGAGAAAACACACAGGATTTGGTCTACCTTCACAGGCAACAGATTGGGAACAACAGCAATTGAAGTCACACTTCCCAGTATGTGAATTCTCTTTTACCACTAAATGCACACACCCTCTCTGTTGTTTTCACCCTGAGGGGCAGATTAGTTTGAGAGATGGTGCGTAGCCCATGGTCACCCAGTAAACCTTGCATCTTATTTCCATTTTAAAATTCATTTATTTATTTATTATTTGATTTATATCCTGCCTTTCCTCCTAGTAGGAGAGCAGGGCTAGAAATGATCTATATGCAGGCAAAGTTTATGAAGTAGTGCAGATCCACACAATACATTTAAAGCACATTAAACCTGCATATAAAGCGCATGACTTCACCCAAAGAATCCTGGGAAGTGTCGTTTCCCCCTTACAGTTATAGTTCCCACCACCCTTAACAAACTACAGTTCCCAGGATTCTGTGGTGGGATTCATGTGCTTTAAATGTATTGTGTGCATCTGCCTTAGTATGCTGTGCATTCATTAGTGAAATGAAAAGAACAATTTTAAAAGATACTTTTTTAAACAGGGCTGTAACTCAGTGGCAGGGCACATGCTTTGCATGCAAAGGTCCAAACTTTAATCTCTGGAAAAGACTGTTGCCTGGAATCCTGGAGAGCCAATGCTAGTCCATGTCATCAGTACTGTAGTTCCAAGAGACATATAGTTCTTATGTGACATGCTGTCAAGCATTTCCTTATGAAAAGTGATGTTTATAGGTATAAATTTAATTTTTTAAAGTGAAACCTCTTAATTGCTTTCCTGGAATGGCAAAGGAAACCAGGGTAGTTAGTTCAGGGAAGTAGCAGCCTCAGGAGAACTATACTCACAGTTCATGAGCTTACTAAAACATTGTACCTGTACAAGGAAGCCTTTCCACATATGTATACTTTGTATGCTGCAGGACTCACATCTACAGCTGTGTGTGAAAATTCATTCTCAACTTTGACACATGTGTTGACAACTTACAGGTGTTCAGTGTCCAGAGAACTTCGTAATCTTGGCTTTTGAAAGTTTGAAGGAATTTCAAATGAACTGTTCCTCTGCAAGTTTGCAGAGAAATCACTTTTAGACTTTATGAAAGTTCAGCAACTGTTATGGTAAGATGACTTGCACATTATACATTTACTTCCTAGTCACTGTTAGTTTACACAACTATTTTGCATGTGGAAAATATTGTATTTAAATTGATTTACTTGTTTGTAAACTTCACAAGTCTAGTTCCTAATTAAAAGGCATAAATTGGGTTTTTTGTCATTACCTATGAAAACTTTTCCCCCAGGAACCTCTTTTATAGTGACCAATGCCCCAACCCTTCTGCTCCCCCAATTTTTGTCTCTGCCCCCCAATAAAAATTAACATCTGTATGAATGTAAGAACATTATAATTGAATTCCTTGACCCCCAAAAACATATATTTAGACACCAGAATGATGTCTGTAAGTATTCTAGGAGCTGAAATAGGTGCAGTTAAAATTTGGTGGCAGCCATTTTGAAAGATGGCATCGGAAAATTTGTTCCAGGCTATGGTGATGTCTACCCAAGTTTTTCTGGTTCTCTTATATGTATATTAGGTGGTTTTGTTGGTTAGACAAATCAGAACAGAAATTTTTACGGGACTTAAATACAGGGGCAGGATTAGCGAGGCAAATTATTCCTGCCTGATTTTTAATTAATTTCAGAAATTTTGGCTTCAACTCAGGCATGCTCAGTAAGAACCAACTGTCAGTGTTCTAAAAGCCAGACTCACAGCTGCTGGGCTTGCCTAATCAGGGGGCCACACCCATACCAGACTTTGATTTCACTTGAGGCAGTCATAGCTTCCCCCGGAGAATCCTGGGAAGTGTAGTTTGTGAAGGGTGCTGAGAGGAGACTGCTATTCCCCTGACAGAGCTCCAGTGGCCAGAGTGGTTTAACAGTCAGCCACTCTGACTGAAGGTCTGTGAGGGGAACAGGGCGTCTCCTAGCAACTCTCAGCACCTTTCACTAACTACACTTCCCAGGATTTTTTGAGAGAAGCCATGACTCTCCAAAGTGAAATAAAGGCCTGGTGTGGATGTAGCCAGGGACAGCTTTGGTTTAAATTTGTGTGGGAGGCTACATGTGCCTGCTGTAGAATAAAAAGGTGGGGGAAATGCTGAAAAGCAATAATATTGTTCACAGTGTTTTCCTTTTGGAAAGGAAAGGGGCTTCCCCTCTGGCCAGTGCCCACCCACACAATCTCCTCCCCTCCCCCTTCTCCTAACCTCCCTGCTCCTCCCCCAGGTCAGTGTTGGACTAGGACCTGGGAGACCAGGGTTCAAATCCGCACACAGCCATGAAGCTCACTGGGTGACCTTGAGCCAGTCACTGCCTCTCAGACTCAGAGGAAGGCAATGGTAAAACCACCTCTGAATACTGCTTACCATGAAACCCCTATTCACAGGGTTGCTATAAGTCGGGATCGACTTGAAGGCAGTCCATTTCCATTTTCAAACATGATTGCACAGAAATAAATTCCACTGAACTCAAAATGTATGCAAATGATCAAACCCACCCTCCCTTCTCCTCCCTCGTATCCCCTCCCTCTTGCCCCTTCCCTCCCCATTCCTTTGCCCCTCTCCCCTCCCCATCCCCTTCCAATTCCCTCCTTCTTCCTCCCCATGGTCAGTTTTACCTATTCTAAGCATGATTGCACGGGAGTAAATACCATTGAACGCAATAAGCATGCAAATGATCAGACCTGCCTTTTCCCTCCTTCCCCTCTCCCCTTCCTTCTTCCTCCTCCCCTGCCCACTCCAGCCCTCCCTCCCTCCCCCCCGTTCAATTTTACCTATCCTAAGCATGACTGCAGGGGAGTAAATCCCACTGAACTCAATAAGTATGCAAATGATCAATCCATTCTCAGCAAACTTGGACAGGATCCCATTTCTTACAAGTTAATCTTGCAGCCTCTTGCATCAGCTGCTGGCTGGGTCAGGAGGCATAAAAGCACAGCTGCCCTTGGTCTTCAGTAGGCACCGAAAAGATAACAGAAATGGTGTCTGTCTAATATTTAAGGGGAGGGAATTTCAAAGGGTAGGTGCCACCACACTAAAGGTCCGCTTCCTATGTTGTGTAGAATGGATCTCCTGATAAGATGGTATCTGCAGGAGGCCCTCACCTACAGAGCTCAGTGATCAGCTAGGTATATAAAGGGTAAGACGATCTTTCAAGTATCCTGGTCCCAAGCTGTATAGGGCTTTGTACACCATAACTAGAACCTTGAACATAGCCTGATAGTCAAACGTTAGTCAAAACTGCATATAAAATGTGTTTATTAAGAGAAATTTGCACTAAAATGCTGAATTTTCATGAGGATCTAGAAACAAATAATAGAAAAAGCAAATGTGGAGAATTGATCTTTAGGTTGGAAGAAACAAATGGAGAGAACTAAAACTGACAGATCCTTCCAGCCCTACTCAGAATAGACCAATTGAAATCAATTGACCTAAGTACATTGATTTCAGTGGGTCTAATCTATGACTAACATTGGAGTATAACTCATCAGATTTTATGAAGTCACCACATGAAAATGTACTCTCGTGCTCTGCATATTATGCAACAAACCATATCAAAGAATTCAAAATCTCTTAAACCCCAAATTACTCTATGCCAAACTGCTGTTATGTGCTGACAAGTGCGAAATCATCCTTCTCAGAAAGTGCTGGACGATGTCAACATGTTCAGAATTACAGGAATTAAAGTCATGGTCTACAAAAGCACTGGATTAACAAAGGAGTTGATGATGATGATGATGGACTGCCTTCAAGTCGATACCGACTTATGGCAACCCTATGAATAGGGTTTTCATGAAATTGCCTAGCCTGGCCCCTGATATGAAGAATGTGGATGAGCCACGAGTAAATGCTTACCGTAGCCCTTTAGCAATTTAATCAGCATGTCTCTCTCTGCACATTTTCTCTCCCAACCTAACTAAAGGGATTTCTCTTCATCACTCTCAACTCATCTCAATTTTCTCTAACAATAATAGTGCCTCTTTGCTATCTCTGGCTGGGATTCATTTGTATTTAATTTAAGGCTTCAGGGATTATTAAACCTATTATTAAGCAACATCACATCATCTAACATCTCCTGAAGGAATGCCAAGTTTGAATATGAGCTGTGATTAAGCAGCATACATTCCACACCAGCAGGGGAGAAGGAAGAGTGCTATTGTACAATAATGAAGGGACACACATTAGGGAAGTGCCCTGTTAAGAATTTCTAATCTAGCTAAATTAGGGGATGATTGATCAACAGTCGCCCTGCTTCTACAAGAAGGAATGGCCTGGATTGTGAAATCTGGATTCCTTACAGAATTGCATGACTTGCCTTGCTTTTGCTAGAAATCCCCGACAAAGTTTGAGGATGACATGGGTGAGGCAGCATTCCCTTTTGAGCACCCTTCCAGGAGCCACATGTCAGTGGTGGGCAGGGCCAGAAGCAATGAATGTCATTGTTACCTAATGAATGTAAATGCTACCTTTGTGGAGTAGGGTAGCTTCTGCACACGTGCCCACACACACACACACACACACCTCCCTCCCTCCCTCTCTCTAGCCATCCAGGCATGATCAGAGTCCATCTAGGCAAAAACACGCTAGGAGGATGTGAAGCCAGGCCAGTGGGGTGTGTGGTCTGGGGAGAGTTCAGAGGATAATAGAGAGGCCTGGAGGGCTGCATTTGGCCCCCAGGTCTGAGGCTCCCCATCCTTGTTTTAGGATTTATACAGAATGCGCTCGTGATTCAGGAAATCCAATCAATTGCAAACAGAATCAGAAATGGTTTGCAAAGTGTTACTCCTGAGGGCAGAAACACACGTTCCAAATTCTAGCTACCAAAATAAAAGAAAATAATCATTGTCTTGAATCTCCTTTCCCTGAAGTCCTAGACTGGCTTGCTCGCTGCATTGAGATCATGTTTCCCCACTCACCACAGCAGCAACAATTATGCCATGCACCTGTGGCTACTTAAAAATTAAGCCAAGAACAATTTGCAAGGCCTCTTCAATGCAAGATGGGTATAATCACTGTAATTTTGTTTTGCCTTTGAATTTATTTTGTACGTGTTGCATCAAATGGTCGTTCTGCTTAGAGGAGACCTGTTGAAATTAATAAACATGATAAGAACATTCCCACTCTAAAGTGGCGCTGAGTTTACCCTCACTCCTCCCTTTGGCAATGAAGACTTGTGAAGTCTACTCCCAAAGGAAGGGGTAAGCCAGGAGGACCAATGATGGCCCATAGCCTATGGGGGGGGGCTGAGCACCACTATAAGCCTGCTCCACTCCCTCAACCCTCCTGCTTGTTACTTTTTTGCACCCACTCTCCCTCCATATATGCAGTATGGGCAATGTTGGTCATCTGTTTAGGGACTGAGTAGGAATTGTTTGGTGGGGCCCTGTGGTTTGGGACCCTTACCATTTTGCCTACTTCATACTATTGGGTTTAATTTGTTTGGCTTTAGGTGTGGATGTTGCCGGTTATGGCATTGTATCCGGGCAGGTGAGGCACTTGGAGGAATATTTGCGATATACTGAGGCAGACTCATGCTCATCAGGGTGAACACGAGTACAATACAGCCAGGGTGTGCATGAAGGATACACACCCAAGGCTCACCCAGCAAGGAGGGAGTGTTATTTAATATCCTTGGCTGGAGAGCCATAGCTGTTGGCTGTGTCCATGCCCTGGAATCTGGGGAGATGTCCCTAGAAATTAGTTTAATTCCTCACCTGCCCATATTTTATTATTCAGTTAATTGGAGATGTTTTCTTTCAGATTCAAAACCTGTTATATTTGAATAAATATAACAGCCAAAGCAGTTGTTATGTCTCATGAGTCTTCTTTGCTGGTGTGGAGGCAAACCTGCACTCATTAATCCCAGTGGATCTCTTCTGAGTGGAACTTACTTGGCTGCAGCCCCTTGTTGCTACTTAACAGGGCCAGTGCCAAACTGGGAGCTTGGCAAAGTGCCTCTGTTGACTTTGGGAGGTTAAGTGTCCTCCAGCCACAAGGTAACACTGCCCAACTTACCTGTGGAAGACATCAAACTTGAAACATCATATATATAGTATAACTTCAAGCCGCCTTGCTCTGGATTGGTCATCTTTGATAAGAGTTAGAGCAAAAACAGAAGATCTGTACCTCAAAAGTGACTGCACCCAAACTAGCAAATTGAATTATTCTATTCATGTCAGGCTTCAAATTTAAGCATGTTATTGTGGGATACTTCTTGGTTGCTGAGCATGTAGCTATAATGGGCCAATTTTGCTCCTTCCCCACTCCCAATCATGAGAAAACACTACTGCCACTTCCTCACCTATCACAAGACTAGCTGTACCATTAGGCAGAATGAGGGGGCTGCCTCAGGCAGCAGATGCTGGAGAGTGTGTGGGGCAGCAGTAGTGGCAACCATCTGGTTTTCTTCCTGAGCTCCTGTCAGGATCCCACCTGTGGTCTCCACCTGTCACTGTCCCACTTCAGGGTCCTGGTCTTTAAATGGTTCTCACCAGCTCTAGCAACGATCTCTCAAGATCCCACTGCAAGGCAGCACCACTAGACACTCCCTGTAAAACAATATTGCCTTGAGACTGTGCCTTAGTCTCCTCCTGGCTTATTGCTATTTTGTGTCTGGGTTTACTTGCAGGCCACAACCCCCCTGTATCTTTGTGCCAATAAAGAATACAGCCCTGGGTTGCTCTGGATACCTGATGATGTTACACTATCTCTTCACCGCTGCCACCATTGATACTGTTTACCAACCTTGGTATATGCCCTGCTCACCCTTCTGGTCTGTGTAACCCAGCCAAGGATCAGGCGTTCTAGTAAACCAATAAATATTTATTTATATACACAGGAAATAACAAGATTACTTAAAGGTATTGTCAACAAGCATGTGGTTTCATAAGTTGCATTACTCTTTATGTTTCTAGCCATCAATAACCTGCCTCACTACCTGCCTAATCCAATCCAACCCACAAAACCAACTCCAACCTCCCTCAGAACTCCCACCAACAGAACTCCTAAACCCACCAACTAAAACCAACCAACCCTCTCTCAACTGTCATCCTCTCATTTATACCTTCAGACCCTCAAGCGCTCAGCCAATCATAATACAACACGCATCAACATTCTAGCCCATGTACTCCCCCCTCTCACTCAGTCTACTTACCACATATACTCTAATAAACCCACACTTACCATAGCTACAGTAATATATATACAGGGACATCACAGCTCCTTACTCATTCCCTTCTGTTGTAGGACAGATGCGTGCTGTGCAGCTTGCTCGGCATCCCTTAAAATAGTCTGCTGCCTGCAGGTGTGGGGGAAGGCACTGCTGAAGGAAGAGTCAACTCCCAGTCCAGTCAGCTTCAGTATATGGAATGGAGGGGGCACCTGTCATGAACTTGTAAATTTGATAACCTGGTTTTCTTGTAACATGGCTCAGATACAGGGAATTGTGGGAGTTACATCTTGAAAGGAGACAGGCCTCTGTGAGAGGAAAATGTTAAGTTTCGTTTCCAGCTGCAAGCAGTTGGGAGGCCTGAACAGCAACACCTGTTTATCTCTGCTAATCTGCTGGGAGCCTGGTACTCAAGGCCATGTGGGCCTGAGAAGGTTGAGATCAGAGATGGGAGGGGGGCCTGCAAGGCGTGAAAAAGCAAAGAAGCTTCGGGAATAGGATTGCATCAGAAAGCCCCCTGATTGGTTAATTCATCCTGAACCATAGTGGTCTTTTCCTTAAGTATAGGGGCTGAGATCCATAGCTTTTGTTCCCCCTGGACATTCTACTGGATGTTCCCCGGGGAGTTCTTGGGATACCTATACGGGGTTCCACTGCTTCTTACCAACCTGATGCTATTCTCTCTGAGGAGAGATGAGACTTACCATCAACTACCTCTTCAGTAAGTAAGAACAGGCTAGTTAGTTTATTATTTTCTGTTGTGTGTTGAATTCTCTTATGTTATACCTAAACTCCTGGTTGGGTGTGGTTTTGAGGAATTGTTTTGCTGCTATGTCTATATTAAATCTGCACTTATATTTTTAATAAAGCTACTTTTTATTAACCTGGTGTATTCACTGAGTGAGATAAGGTTGGTTCTGAATCCAGCACCTTGACTACTGACCACAAACTATCAAGAGTAAAAGCAGGGAATGTACTTTGGTTTTACCAGAGGTTTCTGGACAAGGAGTGTTTGTTTGGCTCTTGTCTTTTTGAACCTTGGTTTGCCTATTTCTGGGCTCTGAGTTCCCCTAGCTCAGAGTTGAATGAGTGAAGGGGTGGTGGCAGCCTATCTTCTACCTTGCAGGGTTGGTGTTGGGTTGCAGAGCTGTGGCAAGGGGAATTTGGTGATTGGGTTCCAGATCAATTGCCCAAGGTGAGGGAATTGGGTCTGAAACATGCAAATCATGGCTCTTGGGGGTGCAAGGGCATGATAGTATCATCTTGTCCTCTGTCTTGGGCAGCCAAATATCTTGGGTCAGTCCTGACTTGTCTCTGCCATTACTCCATACTGGGTTTCTGGATTCTGTGCTGATTTTGGATTGACTTTCAGATGCCTGAAACATATTAAACATGCACATGAGTTTCCTGAAAGAGTTTTCAAACAAAACTCATTCGATCTTCTATTTGAGCCAAGCACAATTATGGTAGAGCTAATGGAAAATGCTATGTGGGACAACATTTTCTTTTTGTTTTAAATGGCTTCAGAGAATGCAGCCCCAATAGCCAGCTCAAATACTATTGGCATAGCTGTTGTAACAGAAGTTTAAGTACTATGAGGCTATCCAATTATAAGTACTAAACTGTGATGGTTAGTGCCTCTTGCTCTACATTCCGTCTTTTTTTTTAATCACTAGAATTTCCCTTTTCTACTTGAAAGTACTCTAAAATGTACATTTGCCCTTTGGAATGCAAAGTCAATCTATTCATTTCTCCTAATCAATAATGTAAAGTATTTTCATCTCTTCTTTGAAGTTGTGGGGCTCCTTATTTTTTTAAGCAGTGTGTAGCAGAGCCAAAATCAGTGCATGTGAAATAGATGACACTTAGCAATGATGCTTCTCAAGCTCTTTGTAAATGAAACTGCACTAAATTTACAGAATATTTCTCCATATTACAAACTGCACGTTAATTGACTTACAGCGGCCCTTTGCAGCATAGCCAAGTTCCAATGCTTTGATAATGCTGCATTGCAGTTTTGAAAAGTGCTTTGATTTGTTCCAAACAGCCTTTCTCTAGAGAATCCTACCTTACCATACATTTAAAGCACATCCAATGCACATTTAAAGCACATGACTTCTCCCAAAGAATCCTTAGAATTGTAATTTGTTAAGGGGGCTGAGAATTTGTAGCTCTGTGAAGGGAAACCACAGTTCACAGAATTCTTTGGTGGAAGTCATACACTCTAACTGTGCACTGGATGTGCTTTAAATGTATGGTTTGGATTTGCCCACAACAGAGTCAGACTAGATGTCAAATTAAACATGTACCTGCTGCCAAAATTGGAAACTGCACATTTAGTTGCTCCTACTCCTCCATAAAGTCTAGTAAAATTTACTCTTGTTGTCATGTTTTGACCTTTTGTGTTTCCTTGTTCCCCATTGTCCCCCACAAGTAGCTGCCAGTGATGTGGAAGGTGCAGGTAAACAGAGAATACTGTGATGTCAAAACATGAGGTTGGCTCTACTGAACTTTATAGAGCAGGGGTCCCCAGCCTTTTTGGACCCGGGAACATAGGTGAAAATCTAAGAAATTGTTGTGGTCACCATGAAACACCAATTTCACAGAAGAACCCCCCTCAACAAATTGGGGACTCCATTTATAGAGTGAGAAGAGGAATATAAATACAGATAGCTTCCATTTGGGGAGCAGTCGTGTATATTGTGTAACACCTACTTGGGCCTTTGATAAGCTTTACACCATGTGAGCTACAAGATCGAAACAAGTATATTTACATATCACATTAGGAGAACGGCTGCCCTGAGCTAAGAGATTATCACCAATCTGTAACACTAATCTTTAAAATGGGATCAAAGGGGGGGTCCTAGAAATTACAGGCCGGTTAGCTTAATTTCTGTCCCAGGAAAACTGGTAGAAAGTATTGTTAAAGATAACATAACCAGCATGCTTCTGCAAGGATAAGTCCTATTGCACTATCCTATTAGTGTTCTTTGAGAGAGTCAACAAGCATATTGACAGAGGTGATTCTATGGACATAGCATACTTGGACTTTCACAAAGCTTTTGACAAGGTACCTCACCAAGGATTCCTGAGTACAGTTAGCAGTCATGGAATGAGAGGGCCTCTTGTGGATCAGGAACTGGCTAGGACACAGAAAGCAGAGAGTAAATTGACAGTTCTCCCAAAGGAAGGATATAGAAAGTGGAGTTCCCTCAAGGATTGGCAGAGCTTGGAAAAGTTACTTTTTAAAATTACAACTCCCATCACCCCCAGCAGCATGGCCACTGGATTCAGCTGATGAGAGGTGTAGTTCGAAAAAGTAACTTTTCCAAGCTCTGAGGATTGGTACTGGGACCTGTGCTTTTTAACTTGTTCATAAATGATCTAGTTAGGGATGAGCAGTGAGGTGACCAAGTTTGCTGATGGTACTAAATTGTCTGGGTTGTAAACAAAATGGGATTGTGAAGAGCTCCAAAAGGACCTCTCTAAACTGAGTAAAATGGCAAATGCAAGTCAATAAAAACAAGGGTAAACTTACACATATTGGAGCAAAAAATCTTAAATTCACATATGTATTCACGGGGTCTGAATTAGTGGTGATTGACCAGGAACGAGACCTTGGGGTTGTAGTGGATAGTTCAATGAAGATGTTGACCCAGTGTGCAATGCCTGTCAAAAAGGCAAATTCCATGCTAGGAATCATTAGGAAAGGTATTGAAAATAAAACTGCCAATATCATAATGCTGTTATACAAATCTATGGTGTAGCTGTATTTGGTATACTGTGTGTAGTTCTGGTCACCTCACCTATAAAAGGATATTGTAGAGCTGGAAAAGGTTCAGAAAAGGACAACCAAAATGATCAACAGGCTGGGATGACTCCCTTATGAGGAAATGTTGCAGCATTTGAGGCTTTTTAGTTTAGAGAAAAGGCGAGTAAGAGGTGACATGATAGAAATGTATAAAATTATACATAGCATGGAGAAAGTGGACAGAGAAGTTTTTTTCCCTCTCTCATAATACTAGAACCCATGGACATCCAATGAAGCTGTATGTTGGAAGATTCAGGACAAACAGAAAAGTACTTCTTCACACAGTGCATAGTTAAACTGTGGAATTTGCTCCCACAAGAGGCAGCAATGGCCACCAACTTAGATGGCTTTAAAAGAGGATTAGACAAATTCATGGAGGATAAGGCTATCAATGGCTACTAGCCATGTTGGCTATGCTCTGCCTCCATGGTCGGAGGTGGTATGCTTCTGAGTACCAGTTGTTGGAAACTGCAGGAGGGGAGAGCTTGTGGGCTTCTCATGGGCAATGGGTTGGCCACTGTGAGAACAGGATGCTGGACTAGATGGCCTGATCCAGCAGGCTCTTCTTATTTTCTTATCCAGCATCATTGCATATGTGCATCACTCACGCTTCTGTTGAAGTAATCAAAGCCAGCAAGTCATACAGTTCATGTGCTTTGCCAACCTTAACCATGAAAAGCTGTTCAGGCTTGATACCAAGAAACCCTTTTGACAGATGGGGTTTGGAAAAGGAGTTGAAGCTCATATATGAAAACAGAAGTCATGACTACTGTCGTGACTTTTCCCAAGGTCTCATTCCTGGTCTTTCTGGCCCAATGATATACCCATCTTTCTATTTAGACATCTGCTTAGACATCTTGCACTCCATAAGTAGTGTCACTTCCTGATAATTAACGTTTCTGAATACTTCATTTTAGTAGCATCTGGCCACGTGTGAGGTGTTTTGAAGTCCCAACTTCAAAACACCAAATCACCAGATGTCATTGTGACTTCAGGTGGTTGACAGGTAGACAGCCCCACCCACATGTCAAATTTGGCCCATGAGGCTGATCCTGATAAGGATCTGGCCCATAGAGCCAACAAGGTTTCCTATCCCTGCTTTTGAGTCACACAATATTTGTGTTCTGTAGGACTCTTTTTAGTCAGGATAAGTAAGATGCTTTTCATGTTCACCCTCCAGGGTCTTGCTGGGGGGGTTTAAATTGAGAAAGTCAATTTGGCCAATTCCAGAAGGCTAAGCATGCTTGTCTGTTGCAACAAAAAGCAACGAAAGAATATGATAGCACTTTAAAAGACCAACACATTTATTATGGTATAACCCTTTATGGCTTAGATCTTACTTCATAGAACACATGAAATGTTACTCTCAGTTGGAAGATATATCTAAAAATACGAGTAAATGGGAGTGGGGGGGTCAGAAGGCAAACAATAGAACCAAAATGCAAGGTAGCAGCATAACTGTGATATTCTAGTATAGCTAGGCCAGACTTTTGGAAAGGTGAACATTTGGCCCAAATCTGGAGGAAATGTTTTTAGTGATGAAAGAGGGGGTGAAACTATACCCCCACTTTCATATTTTTGGGACGTGGGACAAGACTTTAAGGGAGAAATTAATGGCTTTCTTCTGTGATCTGCTGAACATTTTAGATTTCAATTCTGGGAGAAAATGGCAGTCCCCAGTGGGGCCAGCATTTCACCCAGCCATAGCTCCCATTCAAAGTATAAATGTATATAAGATATGAATAAAGTGATCGATTCACAACAATAGTCCCTGTGAAGACGCTGTCTTTCTGGCTATGTTAAATGAATTTCACCTATCCAGTGGGGAAGAAACTGGAGTCCTGATTATGTCTGAACTGAATAGGAAAGAATTGGCTGGATCAATCATATTTCAGAAATCTTGCAATGGAATTTCATTTTTAAGACTTTTTGTTGAAGTCTAATGACCTTGCATGTGGCATGCTGCTGTTCCCAAGGCACTCTGATGCTCAGCTCAGTGTCACCATACTTCAGCCACAACATTTCAAAAGGATGTTAAGCAGGGGCAGGGAACCTTTTTCAGCCTGAGGGCTGCATTCCCTTCTGGGCCACATGCCAGGGGTGGGAGGGGCCAGAGGTAAAAGCAGGCAGAGCAATGAGCATACAGTTTGTCTTTATACAGTAGGGTGGTTTTACACACACACAAGTCCTCCATGCAGGCAAACAAGAGGCATTATCAGAGTTAAGCACACCTTCCAACCTGGCAAAAATGCTTGAGGAGGGTGTAATGCAGAGTTGAGGAGGGCTGTGGCCTGGAGAGAGTCCAAAGGGCCCGGCAGAGAGTTCTGGAGGGCCACATTAAATCCCTGGGCCTGAGATCCCCTGCCTCTGCTGCTCAGTATAGAGCAGTCTCTTCTTATTTTGTATACAGACCATTGAATTGTTACATGCCCTCTACTTATTTATTTAAAAAATGTACCCTTGTGCATGTATCTACCAAAGCAGGAATTGTGGATAGCATTAGTTCCACAAGACTATTCTGTTTTTAAAATCAGTTTGTTCTTTGAGTGTTGGTAAGCCATGTTAAATCTGAAACACAAGCCCATGAAAGAAAAAGAGGAGCACTTCGTTATGTGTTCTGTTGGTAACCCATGTATGGCTTTCAGAGGCACATTATTTCCTTCACTAACCTTACCTTTATCAGAACACTTAGCTGTGCTAGACTATTATGGAGTGAGCTGCTTTTCAGCTTATGGATTTTTGTGTATGAGACTATTGAATGCCTCTCCTGTGATAATAGAATTTCTCTCACACACACAAAAATTGTGCGGTGGGGATAGGAGCCCTATTTAGCAGGGCCGTGTGGAAATCCATTCTCCAATTTCTCAAAAGATTTCTCAGAAGAAGTTTCCATTTTTCGGCCTCATTCTCAGGGCATTTAAGAATCTTGTTACAATCTGTTGAGAATGTCAGTGGGTATGGAGTTTTGAACTTACCTTGTTGTTGTGAGGTGGCTGAACACGGTGCATGTGTTTTTCTTTATGGTATACTTTTCTCCAGGTTCCCTGCAGCTTCCCTGGCTGCCCACACTTCCTGATCAGGGAGGGGAACCCATGGATGTCTTCCTCTGGGCTTTAATTGAAGCATGAGCACCTAGGAAGGGTGCAGAGTGCAGATCACTAGTGGGATGATATGTGGAATGAAAGGAAAGACGCTCACAAATTGGCCACCTCAAAAAGTAAGGTAAGCATGACAAAAACCCTGCACTCCTCCCATTTCTCTCCACCAAAATTGTCTCTCCCCTCTGATTATTTTGAAAAGCAAGATCGTCTCTCGTTTATTGGTGGAGAACAGTCAGAAAAAGATACAGAAGATATTTTTGGCACAGTACTACGGTTTAGGCATTCAGGGGAACATGTTTGGGATTAGTGAGAAGGTAGCAGGGGACATACATGCAAACCCCTCCCCAAACATGCACTGGTTTGACTTCTGACCTTCATGTGCTTAGCACAAAGTTCTGAAAGGAGATTCTAACCATGTTCAGCTGAATGTAGTTAGAAGCTTCCCCATGATCAAGAACCCTGATGATGCAGGATTCCCAACTGCAGGAAGAGTTTTAACTGCAATGTGCTGAAGATGGTGAGAACCTCTCTACAGACCCTTTTACACTCAACACATGAAGGTCAGAAGTGGAACTGGAACATGTAGAACCAATTACCTAGGGAGGTGGTGGGCTCTTCAGCACTGGAGGCATTCAAAAGGCAGCTGGACAAGCACCTGTCAGGTATGCTTTAAGTTGGATTCAGGCCCGGCACTAGAGGGTGGCCAGGTCAGGCACTGACTGAAGGCATAGGACCCCAGGGGGCCTACAGTGCCTCTCACCCAACACTGCTGCTGCAGCTGCTCACTAGCTGCCCAGAAGCAGCAGAAGGCTGCAGTGCTGAAACAGGAAGCAGCAGAGCCAAAAGTTCCAGTTGCTGACAGGATGAACAGCCTCTCCACGTCCTCCTCCTCTCCCCATGGCTGCATCCTGCCTACAAGGAAGGGGCCCTCCAGCAGAACCAGCTTCGGAGAAGTAAAAGCAATACCAGGAGAGGTGGTGGCAATGGCAGGAGAGAGGAGGAATGAAGACAAGGCGAGGTGAACTGTGCTGAGATAAGGGAAATCTGGCAACCCCCCCCCCAAAAAAAACTACATTCCAGACAGCATGAATTGTTCTGTTCCCACAGTGGCCACCCAGATGCCCATGAGAAGCCTGCAAACAAGACCTTAGCACAACAGTACTCTCCCCATATGTGATTCCCAGGAACTGGTATTCAGAAGCATACTGTCTCTGACAGTGGAGGCAGAACATAGCCATCATGGCTAGTAGCCATTTATAGCCTTATCCTCCATGTGTTTGTCTAATCCTCTTTTGAAGTCACCCAAGTTGGTGCCATCACTGCCTCCTGTGAGAGCAAACTCCATAGTTTAACCACATGGTGTGTGTAAGAAGTAAGAATACATTTCTAATTGCAGGAGAAGATTACATTTATTCTGATAGATAACTTTTGATATGTGCACTTCTTGTTTACCTAAGTTATGTCACTTAAGTTCTACCTCTGACAGTTGTCAAAGGAAATCTTCACAATTAATTTAGGAGAAACTGTCAATTGGACAGATGTTTCTTGCAATAAAAAGGAAGTACTGATGGCCATCAGGAGAGAGTGCCCAGTGCCAGTTGCCTGACCCCAAAGGAAGTCTCTCTACCTGAGGCATAGTTACGCACAGTTAAATAGCCATGGCATTGAAGCATCAATATTACCATATAAGGAAGCAGTGTTATTCTTAAGGTGGGGTCTTCATATATGGGTTAGGGTACGATTCATAAGGCAGAGACATATGTCCAGTTCAGAGCTTGGAAAAGTTACTTTTTTGAACTACAACTCCCATCAGCCCAATCTAGTGGCCATGCTGGCTGTGGCTGATGGGAGTTGTAGTTCAAAAAAGTAACTTTTCCAAGCTCTGGCAGTTTAACTTGATAGCTCTGCTCCTTACTGTAAAAGTATCTACTCTATTACAAAATTTTCTCTCTAACCACTTCTACTTTTGGAGTACACAGCAGCTCTCCATGCTTACTTCCTTTTTATAACTTAAGCAAATGCAAGCTGCTTCAAGTATTATTTTCAAGAGATAAGCATTGATTTATATGAGAATCAGGCATTTTCCATTTATTCCTGAGGAAGGTCGAAGGCAGCCTTCCTCAATTCCTCCCTTCAAGACCATCTCAGTCTCTCTGTCACCCATGTATTATTAAAGGAACCAAATATATCTCAGATTCAACATTTATTCCACCAGGTAAGAATTTAACAGCATGACACACCCATATTCCTAAAGCAATACCCAGAGGCCCAGCCAGATCCTCAGGTCACACACCCTCGCCCATTTGGATCATCAGGCCACTAACCTCACCCAGATGAAATAACATAGGTACTACTTCTGGGAGAACATGATGCATGACAATATACAAAAACCAAATGGATGAAATGAGCTATTTCCTCACAAAATAGTCCATGATGATGTATCAGCTAGCAGGATTCCGTACTTCTTCCCCTCAAGCTACCTCTTGCTTCACATGATGAAGACCAAAAAGAATTGTTGGCCTCAGGAAGTGTGCCTTAGCTGCTTTCTGCCAGATCTCAAGTTGTATTGGTGACCAGAAGAGTGACAGTTTGTCTGGTGGTTGAGCTCCTGGGACCATGCCACTAGTCCTAGGTTCTCAGGAACTTCATCCTTGCCCTCAGGGAAAATTTGTGTACTGGTGAGTGCTTGGCTTCCCACTGGATTTTGTAGGGCATTATTATGGCCCTTCAGAGTAGGTCAAAGCAGTTCAGTGACTGACTGGACTGGCTCTCTTCACCATTTGTGTTAACGACTCAGTTTGTCAATAGAGGAGATGGCTTTTGCAGTAAAATTGATGTTAAAGTGTGAACCCAGGACTCTCGGTCTTGGCATTTCACGACTGTGTATGTTTTCAAGATGACTTCAAAGCTGAATATAATAGCAAGGTTTTGGCACTGGTTGGAACAAGGCTACTGAAACCTGTGAATTGAAGGTCTCAACATGCATTAACAAGGGCAGTCCAAATAAAAGTTCAAAGCCCCAAAATTTCTTGGAATTGCTCAGCATTGAAATACAGACAACAAAGTACTCCAGAAATGTTTAACATCCTTTTCCAAAATAACCTACTGCTATATCCAAATGCCAAAATTTGCAACGTGTCATCCCTCTGAGCCAATATAGAAACACAGGTGCACACTTTTTTTTTTTTTACAAAATTACACTTAAAAGCATTGGAAGTGTAATGGCAAATAGAATAAAGTCCCAGAACCGAAACAAGGAGATGAATATGATTACCATATCCTGATTCCAAAACTCCACTCCACTACTAATAGCAAATAGAATAAGTAAAGGAAAATATAATTGAAGGTTCATTTCAAATCAACACACCAACACAGTCTCAAAGAATTCCTCAATGTAACCAATTTTTCTCCACAAATTAATACTTAAAATAAATTAATTCTTCAAATTTAGAATTTTATAAACATCAATCCCTGGCTTCCCTTCCTAGGCAACACCATTTTGTGTAATAAGTGTTATCCTGAAGGGAAACCAACAAACCAACATTTTAGTAATCTGTTAGTACCTCAAATTTAGCATTTAATAAATGTCAATTCAAACCCCAAATTTAAATTTATGAGCTCAGAGTGTCATATGACCACAAGACAATTAAGACATAAGGCAGAACATGAACATTAAACATAATACAGAACTTTCTTTACCTCACAGCCAGTCCGAAATCCAACAACTGTCTCTGCAGTTGAAACCCGAGACACCTACCTAGGCATTCAGTGGAGGGGGAGTCAGGATGGGTGGCCTTGACTCCCAAGATGCTGATGAGGAGGACAGAATTGTTGGATTCTCCATAGCCCTTCCCTCCTTCAACAAATAAAACTGCAATAACCCCCCAAAAAACTCAATAAAACAAACAAAAACAAACAAAAGAAAAGAAAAACAACAACCCCATTGGTAGGGAACACCAATTTTTCTCCACAAATTAATACTTAAAATAAATTAATTCTTCAAATTTAGAATTTTATAAACATCAGGAGCCGTGTATGTGAAACCCAGAGGATGGCGAGGTCACAGAAGCCCTTAACTAATTTCTCCTCAATGAAAATAAATGTATCAAAGTGGTTCATAAAGCAACAGCCACCAGTTCATCATGCAAATCAGGGACTGTAAGAGAAAAGAAGTCAGGCCCATGAGAAGTCCTCTAAGTAGATGACTCCCCATACAGTGGAAAGTGTTCAGATGTAGAAAATTCAAAAGGTTCAGAAGGTATAGAAAATGAAAGAGTTCCAGAACTGGTGCCACATGCCTCCGAATGAGTTTTCAACTGTTCTCTTAGTTCCCTCAATTATTGTAATAAGTTACTTGTGAGTCTTTAAGGTTTATAATAAGCGACTCATTTTGCCTCCTAAGCACTTCCTCATCTCAAAGAAAAAGGATTGCCATGGTTCCTCAGTAATTGGGGCCCCCCAAAATAAGAGTGCTGTCCTCCGATAAAATATTTGCAGAGAATCAGAGGTCCTAACTAAAGGAAACTGTAGTTCGCCAACCATATGTATATGTCAGAAGGGCAAAAACGTGATTGCTAGCTTACCATATTTCTCATACATGTGAAATGCAGGGAAGCCTTTTTGTGGTGTTTCTTCTAACACCAATAGTTCAAACAATTTAGAATTTTGGCTTGCCATGGCTTAATTTTAGTGTTGCACACAAACATAGAAAGGATCAAAGACACACACGCACACAACTCACCAGCACACACTTAAACAACAACACACACAGTCACAATCAACATACACACAGGGCAGTATGAGAACCTGGTCTCTGCTGACTCCCATGCTCCCATGACAAGAGGTAGTGAATGCTACAATGCGAACTGATTAAGCCTCTGGTTCAATCGGCCGTGTTCAGATTAATACTGTTTCATGGGAAGAGTCTTACAAAATTAGCAACACATTCCAGGGACCCATCATTGACACATACATTCACACACTTCCCCTCTGTCACACCAATTCAAGCAGTTTAAATTCAAAACTTCAATAAAATTAAATGTTTTTCCCCATTGCCAGCACTCACACAAGGTAATCACTCCAAGGGCTTTACCATATGCAACAGATTTACCCCCAAGCCACCAGGCCAATTTAGTTGATACCTCAAGCCATGACCGACATTGGTTGAGGCCACTACTGGACCTCCATATGTACCACTGCCACCCCTGGACTCAAGACACCAACTCCTTACCTTCTCTAGGTTATCACCCAGTCACTGACTTCTACTTCCTCATTGAGTTTGGCTTAATCGGAGAGGGTGTCA
The DNA here is from genome assembly GCF_030035675.1 of Rhineura floridana. NCBI lineage: Eukaryota > Metazoa > Chordata > Lepidosauria > Squamata > Rhineuridae > Rhineura > Rhineura floridana. Next base: position 134,469,354 of record NC_084480.1, read on the forward strand.
CCGTCCATGAACCTCTTTAGGCCTTTTTCTCCTACTTTGATTCAGCCGTATGCCGTGGATCCCAAAGTGACTCAGTGACAACAAGGTTAAGCTGAACACTGTGGGACCAAGAGCTACAACAAGGTTACTCCCCCTTTGACCAATTGATGTTCTCATTAAAAGGTTCAGAATGGAGTCAACCAAAGTCACCCACTGTGCAGCTTCCATGCACTTCCTCAAGCTTCGGATGGAATGTTTTGAAATGAGCTCTCCAACAACCTCCTAATGTGGTGTCCAAGAGGTTGAGCAGGTGCTGGAAGCCCTTCACAGTGGATTACTCAGTTTTATCCATCCCACTGCTAACACCAAAATTGTTGAAGGAAAACTCTTCTACAATTAATTTAGAATAAACTGTCAATTGGACAGATGTTTATTGCAATAAAAAGGAAGTACTGATGGCCATCAGAAGAGAGTACCCAGTGCCAGTTGCCTGACCCCTAGGGAAGTCTCTCTACCTGAGGCATAGTTACACACAGTTATATAGGCATGGTATTCAAGCATCAAGATTACCATGTAAGGAAGCAGTGTTATTCTTAAGGTGGGGTCTTAATATACGGGTTGGGGTATGATTCACAAGGCAGAGACACATTTCCAGTTTAACTTGATGACTCCGCTCCTTACAGTAAAAGTACCTACTCTATTACAAAAATTTATCTCTAACCACTTCTGCTTTTTGGGTGCACAGCGGCTCTCCATGCTTACTTCCTTTTTATAACTTAAGCAAGTGCAAGCTGGTCCAAGCATTATTATTATGAGATAAGGATTGATTTATATGAAAAATCAGGCATTTTCCACTTATTCCTGAGGAAGGTCGAGGCCAGCCTTCCTCACGGTTCAACTGTGCCTACATGTCTATTCAGAAGTAAGCCCCAGTAAGTTCAATGGGACTTATTCCCAGAGAAGCATGTACAGAATTAAGTTACCTCTAAATTATATTGTTGACAAAAAAATTAAAAAGACAATTATTAAAGTACTAAAGTGCATTTTTCTTTGACGATAGAGAGTTGCCATATTGATCAAAATATGTTTTAGTTGAAAGGCGTGGGTCAAGAGGGAGGAATGCAGTTTGAGGAGGAAAGGGTAGGGCCAAGGGCCCCCAGAAACCTGGAACCAGCCCTGGTTGGATTCCTACACTGAGCAAAGGATTGGACTTAATGGCCTTACGGGCCTCTTTCAACTCTACTATTCTATGTGAGGGCAATGGGGGGAAGAGGCTAACATGCATGTCGCAGCCCTCTAAACCCACATGTGTTCACACAAACACCCCAGTAAATAGTTCATCAAACACTACATATTTGTGAATGTTCATTTCAATTCTCGGAGGCTATGGAATATACGATTCTGCTCCTCAGGTACGTCTTAATATGTAAAATCTGCTGCTGGTTAGAGCAAGGCTTCTCCATGATAGTGTGGCTAATCTGGAACTCCTTCCCAGCTGCTTGATTGTTATATTTCTGATGAGAGGTAAAACAAAAACAAAAAACCCCACTTTTGTGTCCTTCGGGTTGCTGACTTTGTCTACTTTTATTAATAATTTTAGAATGTATTTTGTCTTTTCAAAAATAATATTCGTGTATATACCTTGACTGCCTTTTTGGCACTGTAGAAACAAAATTAGTAATTTAAAAATAAATGAGTATTGGTAAGAGGAGCGTAATTTTCCATAAGGTAGATGAGAACCCCATGTAGCAAGTGAGTGGGACAACTATAACTTTTAAGTTGTTGGATAAGCTTAGTTCAGAAAAACTTCAGCCCTCATGCAAACAGCATGGAAGCAGTAAGAGATCACTGGTGTCAACAGTGCTCTTGCAGTAGCAACATTTGCGAGAACCATTTCCTCCATGCTGGGGTGGTAAATCCTTCTGTTGACATTAGTCTAATGATGAGGATGGCTCCCAAAACACCTGTCTTAATTGTACAAAATAAGAAAATCAACTCAAGACCCACAATCTGGAGGTGCTTGTTCTCATCAATTATACCCCAGTGTGAGCACTGCCAGACCAAACACCTTGCACTGGGCTATATATGCCAAAGTTACTGAACTGAGCTCTGGATATTGGGTTGGACCCAGACTAAGGCTGCTTTCATACATGGGGCTGATTGCGTTAGTTTAACGGATTAAAAAATTAGCGCTTCTGTTCTGATTTCTAAAATCCTTTTCATACTGCAGTACCTGTTGCGTTAAGGAACAGCAGCTTTTTCAGTTGATATACCGGCATTTCACGCAACTGTCTTTCACATGGCTTGTTTTCGTCCCTCAACCATGCAGACTGGTCCTCACTGTGTAGGAGGTCTAAGATCTTGTCCCGTCGCCATGCAAGCCCTCTCCCTTTAGGATCTGACTTTTTAAATTGTTTTAGTTATATCAAGACAGGGGTGTGTGGAGAAAATGCTGCTGCTATCTGTGCTGATGCCGGAATACCGGTACAATGTTCGTCAGGCAACCCCACCATGCTACTAAAGGGTGGGAATGCACTGCATGTTGGGATGCCTGTCACATGAGCAGCAGCAGCTAGCGAAAAACTCCTGCAATCTTCCAGGTTCCCAGCCTCACTAACGGATTATTTCTGGTATCATTTATCACAGAAATTAGCTCTAAACTTCCACTACATTCCACTAGAATTCTGGAGCTAGCCTGTGCGTTGTGTGAAAGATCAAATTTAAGGCGCAAATTACCAGGTAAGAAATAATCAGAATAATGGAATAAAGTGCAGTGTGAAAGCAGCCAAAGGATGGGTGAATCTATTTCAGTTTCTCTCAGAGTCTCATTTCTCCATTCCTAAATCCAGTCCTCCACATTTCCAGGTCAGTTTGTGATTTTTTTTTAAAAAGGCCTCATAAAAATTCGTCAGCATTTTGATGCAAATTTCTCCTAATATACACATTTTATAGGCAATTTTGCCTAATACACACATTTCTGCAAGCATTTCCCCTCTTGTATATTGCATTTTGTATGTTATTTTCACTAATATAAGCATCTATTTAATTAAATAAATAAATCTTTAGGTGTATATGCATTTCTGTTCACATTACGTGGTTGGAGAACTGCATTGGAAAATTCGGGGATGTGAGAATTTGCAAGTACGACTGCGTTTTGGTTTGGTTTGTGTATTGTTTCAGGAAATGCAAATTAGGCAGGTTTGTTTTTAAGTGTGAAGTGAACCAAAATTCTTCCTCATCCCTAACCCAGAATAAGTCTTCCATGGACCAAAAGGCTCCTTCTGTTTTGATCTATTGGAGGAATCCTCATAGTAGAGGGGGAAAAGCAACTTTTCTTAATTCCTCCTTCTGCTGCAGCCCCCAGTATTATCACCTCCCACATTGTTCCAGAACATCACACAACCTTTTGAAACAGTGTGGGAGGTGTGGGACACTGGAACCTGCAGACAGAAGGCAGAATCAGGTAAAATCACCACCATCACTAGTGGGAGTAGACCCTGAGCAGAACTCCATTCAGGGGATGCTCTTATAGGAAGCAGCAAAATCTGGATCCAACCCAATAACTAACGCACACTACTCAGGACTTACTGGGTCCAATCATGCATTGATTCACCCATTGGGAGAATGATTGAGCAGAAGAGGTAAAAATAAAAATCTACAGAACTTTCATAGCACCTTTCAGCCATCTCTTCTTTTGAAGCTCTCAATCTATTGCTGTGCGTGACCACCACATTGTTATTTTCTGAAGGCAAAACTAAGGTTAAGGCACAAAACACAGAGAAACAACAAAACACTTCAACAGATTTACAAAGTGTCAAATCACTTGAGCTCCACTTACTGCAAATCAATTCAGCAGTCTTTGGGCACTCTGTGATGCTTGCTTGAATTTTAATGCTGAACAAAATTCATTGTCAGATGTAAGGATTATTACCAGCCCTCTGTTTAATTGCTACCTTTCAGATCGGTACGTTATTTTAAAAAATCCAAAACACTGCTGCAAGAAAAAAAAACAGTACTAGCCTACAATTATAGCCAAACATTAAGTGTTATAGTGACATCAAGTGGTGAAGTAATCTTTATTCCAGAGGAATAAGAGATAATAAGTTATTGATTTTAGATCGTTTTCATCTCCCCCTACCAAATGCACACTTCCTTTCTCACCTTACTCTTCCATATACTGTCGTCTATCTTCATCTCTTGCAACATATACCATTCAGGAGACTTTAAGGGGAAAAAATTCTGACATTCCAAAAAATCAAATCCCATTGAGAGATGTGTGACACCCCCATGAGGAAAATTGCTTCACTTCACATGCATCTCAAGTATCACTTGGATGGCACAAATTTTATAGCAATTAACCATTCAATGACATGTATTAATAACCATTAATTTTCTTTTTGGACATCCCGTAACCTGTACTCTGGGTGACATCTCATTGATCAAGATAAAATGGTTTAAAACATGAGATGTAATCATGTACATGAAATGTAATAAAAATCACACCAGCATGGAAGCCAGAACCAGTTAAATCTTGTAACCCAGGGTCGAGGAACCTTCTTAAACTCAAGTGCCATATTTCTTTTCAGCAACTTTGTGAGGGCCACATGGTAGTGGTGGGCAGGGACAGAGGCAAAAGCGGACGGAGCAACAGATATGGCTCTTGGACAGTAGGGTATATTTCAACAACGAAAAAGTCAGCGGTTTTTACATTAACTATACCCATCTCTCCACCTCCATCCAGGCAAGCAAGAGGAATTATCACAGTTAAAGGGCGATTGAGGAGCACAGCTGGGGATTGGGGGCATGGCCTAGGAAGACATATGGCCTGGGAGGAGTCCCAAAGGCCAAAGAGAGAGACCTAGAAGGCTGCATTTGATCCCCCCGGTCTAAGGTTGTAACTTAATCACAAAGACTACAATAAGCGAAAAGGGCAGAACTACAAGGCCCTTTTGTATGGAAAACAACCTGTGTGGAATACTTACAGACTAGTCCTATGAAGAACGGTTGAAGGAACTGGAGAAGAGGAGGAGGGAACATGATAGCACCAAAGAAGCCCGAAGGTTATGACAAAGGGCAGGACTTGATCTAATTGGTTGAAGTTACAGGCATAGTCACATGGACATCTCAGGAAGTGCCGCCGGACTAGCAGCTGGCACACAGAGATCTTTGCACTGCTCTGAGTGCATGCAAGGCTAGACTTTCTAAAAGTCTTGCCTGCAGTTGCAGCAGCACAAACATCATGTGAGGATCCCAGGAAATGCTGCCGAGCTGGAAGCTTGTGTGAGAGCTCCATGCTGCTGGAGCAAGGATAACACTTATAGTACATAACATTTAAAGAAAAATGCCAGTGTGGTATGGTGATTACACTGTTGGCTTAGGACTCAGGAGACCACAGGTCAAATCCTGACTCAGCCATGAAGCTCACTGCATGATCTTGGGCCAGTCACTGTCTCTCTGCCTAGCCTACCTCACAGGGCAGTTGTGAGGATAAAATGGAGAGGGGGAAAACCATGTAAGCCACTTTAGAGGACAGGTGGGATATAAATATAATCAATCAGTCAATCTATCACCTTAGCTAAGGTGCAACTGGGGCATTGGGGGAGTACCCTGCATGGCCCCCTCTGGGCTATACAGAGCCCTGGACCAGTGCCCACTAGTCCAGCCCCAGCTGCTATTTACTGCATCCATTTACTCTGCCTTCTGCTGATTTGAAAGCCAAGAAGTGTTTTATCCTTTTGAACAAAGATGTAGTAACAAAACATAATTGTCCTACAATATGTTACCAGCAGTCCAAAATAATATGTCTTGGCCACTGAAGAGGGTGAAATGCATTGCATGGTGCCTTAGCGTTCATGAGCAAACATTTGCATGCATTTGATGACAAGGTTCATTCAATTCCCAGCAAAGAGATTGAAGCTTTAGAGACTCAATGATGGGGATTGAGACCTGAAGAATGATAACTTGAGCAATTTACACCAGTCAGTCAATACCTATCACATCAACCCCACATCATCTGGGTAAAGTGCACAGCTATACGGGAATGAAAATGGAGAGACCCTCTGCCTATGATTAGGAATCCACCCACAACTGACTGATAGAGTCAGACACCTACAGACTCATGGCTCAGCCTAAGGGTGTGTGGTCTGTAGGGATAGGTGAGAAACTTGATTCAGTTCACATTTCAAGCCAAATCTATCAAATTCTCACTTTAGGAAACAATATGAGAACCAAAACACAGCCACCCTTCAAAATTTGCACTTATTTGTGAACCAAACAATATTTATCAAAATGCAAATGTTAGGGGGACGTGTGCACAAAAGTGAATATGTAAGTGAAAATAAAAATGCTTTACATGATGAAAAATTGCTAGCAAAAATGTGTAGGTTAGTCAAAACTGCCTACAAAAATGTGTTTCTTAGGGGAAATTTGCACTAAAATGCTGGAGAATATTCATGAGGATTTTTTTAAAAAAACAAATTGTGAATTGCTGCAAAAATGTGGAGAACTAAAGGTAAGATTGAAAAATTAGAACCTGAGAGAACACTCATGAGGTCTCAGCTGGCAGTGTCTAACCAGGAATGAGGCCTTGGGGTCACAGTGGATAGCTCTATGAAGATGTTGACCCATTGTGTGGTGGCTGTGAAAAAGGCAAATTCCAAGCTCGGGATCATGAGGAAGTGTATAGAAAATAAAACTGCCGATTAGGGCTGTACAAAGCCCTCCCTATCTGCCCTGTGGACCTGATTGGTGACCTCAAGGAGGACCAATCTGCCATGTCCTGAAGGAGGGATTAGTCATCCTGCACCAGATCCATCCCTGAAGGTATTCAAGGGATGGGGCTAAGGGTTTTGAAAAATTAAAAATATGGTCGGGAGGGGGGCAAAGGAGACGCTATATCTCCTTCTCCCTCCCCCCCAACTGAGAACAAGTGGGTGCAACCGCACAAAATGAATTCTCCCACTTATCAGCAGATAAGCGAGAGGATTCCTACTGTGGGATGCTGCTCCTTTGCGGTTTCCTTGCATTCAGGGAAGCTGTTCTCTAAGGGATTTGCCGCGTGGGGCTTAAGAGGCCTGGTGGGAAGGAGAGCTTGAGCAGAAAGGTACCTACCTTCTCCTGTGAAGAGGTGCTTCCTTTTTCTGGTTCTCTCTTCCTGCTTGTGCCTGCCTGCCTCATTTTTCCTGCCCTAGCCTCACTTCACTCTGGGCGGCCTTTCCTGACCCGTAGTGATCCAGGGCCATCTCAGCCTGACTCAGCCAAGATCCAAAAGCCTCCAAAGAGGCCCAATTTGGTTCAGGCCTCAGGTGAATATGGAGCACAGCCCTACTACTGATATCATAATGCCGTTATATAAATCTATGGTGTTGCTTGTGATGTTCCTATATTAATGTATATATGGTAAGTGTTGGTTGTTTAGAAGATATATGGTAAGTAGTGAAAGAGGAGGGGGAGTGAATGGGCAGTAGAACGCGAGATGATTGGCTGAGTGTTTAAAATGGCTGAATGTATAAAAGGAAGAGTGAGAGTGGAATCTGGGGGGGAGAAGAGAACTGAGTGGGTTGCTTGGTGGGATTTAGAGAGTTGTTTACCAGGAGGGAGGTGGAGTTCGGATTAGTATTGAGTAAAACCATATGCTTTTGTGCCTTAAGAAGAAATCTTGTTAATCTTGTTAGCTTTGTTATCTGTAATAAATACTTAATTTGGTTTACCAAAGGCCTGATCCTTGGCTGGGGTTTCACAGACCAGAAGGGAGGGTAAGGTAATGACCAAGGCTGAAGGGGAACTGTAACAAATGGTGGCAGCGGTGAAGAGAATAACAATACCAGTATTCAGAGTCTCTGGGAATACTAGTATTGGGACGTGACTGGTGGTTGCCTAGCAGGGGGATCTGTTGAGATCTGTGCTAGAGCGGGGAGAGAAACCATAAGAGAGAGCGGTCCGGACTGGTGGAGTCCCTGGTGGTGCCTAGTGACAGGCAGTAACCACGAGCAGGTAGGAACCTGACAGGGAGAGCCAGGGAAGGACGCATCACATTGCTGCATTTGGAATACTGTGTAACTATGGAATTTGCCCCCACACGAGGCAATGACGGCCACCAACCTGGATGGCTTTAAAGGAGGATTATACATATTCATGGAGGAGAAGGCTATCAATGGCTACAAGCCATGATGGCTATGTTCTCCCTCTATAACTGGAGACAGTATGCTTCCAAATATCTGTTGTTGGAAACCAGAGGAGGGGAGAGTGCTCTTTGCAATCAGGTCCTGCTGGCAGGCTTCCCATGGGTATCTGGTTGTCCACTGTGACAACAGGATGCTGGACTAGATGGGCCATTGGCCTAACATGGCAGGCTGTTCTTATGTTCTTAACGGAAATGGGCAGAACTTTCCATCCCTAGTTCTCAGACATATTTTGTTTGGTACTTCTTACCAGATTTAGCAATCCTTAATGTCAAGTGTGCCTCATGCTCTAGAGCTAGAGAAATGAACTACGTAAGATGTATGAATTGATTTGCTTCTTTAATATTTCACAGTTTTCATACTTTGGCTATGCAACGGTGACATTCTAAGATTACTCATGTTTCTTTATAGGCAGTTCTTATTTTAAGTGGAACACATCAGATCAGTTTGATGTGTGGTGATGGCAATGTTTCAATGTATACATAGTGAGATTTTGCTTTTTAAATGTCCACAAGATTTGAGGAAAGATTTAATGTAGAGATCAGTGGCAACCTTGTCCTGCACCTGAAAAAGAATGGGGCCCTTAGTGCATTCCATTTTGATGCTTAAAAGCCCTCAAGCAATTTCTTCTGCTCTTTCTGAATACAGAAACACCTTAGAATATGTCCTCAAAAACAGCAGAGTAGCCAGTTTCAAACTGAAAAAGTGTATGAGTTCAGGTGAGGTGTTGAACTCTGGTAGGTTATTTTCTAGACGCCAGGAGCATTCTCAAAATACAAATCCTAATTCCTGTTTTGCAATATGTTCTTTTTCTTTCTTTCCTCTAATCCCTCAAACATTTCTTCTGAGCAGGAGCCTTCCAATGAGCCTTGAAAATTGACTGTGTGGAATTCAGCGGTAACTCCAATGTCAATCTTATCAACTTGGCTGACTGCAGAGTGACTTCCTTCTAGAGTCTTTTTGTGAATTTCAAAAACCATTTGTTTGGTGGGTGGCACCCAAAAGAGGGAGAAATTTCTCCAAAATGTTCAGAAAGGGTGAGCCATTTACAGTAACAGACATGACCTACAAATCCATTTGTTGAATGCGTTAGTTTGTATTTCATGTATCAAAAGCATGCCCTGGCAGAGCTGTTAAAAGTACACCATGCCACCCTTTCCATTCCACTGAACCTTAAAGTCAAATCCTTTAAGTTAACTTTTTGGGAAGGGATGCAGTTTAGTGGAAGAGTATCTGCCTTGGATTCAGAAGGTCTCAGGTTCAATCCCCAGCATCTCCAGGAAGGGCTGAGACAGACTCCTGTCTGAAACCTGGAGAGCCACTGCCAGTCAGTGTAGACAATACTGAACTAGATGGACCAGTAGTCTGACTAAGCATGACGCCACTTCCTGTTTTCCTATGTACATTACAGATGGTCAAGGCATATCCCTTTTTTCTTGCTTTAACTTTTTTTTAAAAAGCTAGGCGGCACTCACAGCAATGCAAGGCCAGATTTTTAAAGATGTTCTCTGTTTTTATAGAGCCTGCAAGAGCTCAGTATTTATTTATTAATTTATTGTTTTATTTATACCCCACCCTTCCTTCCAGCAGGAGCCCAGGATGGCAAACAGAAACACTAAAACACTTTAAAACTTCATAAAAGGACCTTAAAATACATTAAAACAAAACATCGTTAAAAACATTTAAAAAAAACTTTAAAAACATCTTTATAAAAAAAAAGGGTTAAAGATATTAAAAGACATATTAAAAGCAATTCTAACAGACGCAGACTGGAATAGGTCTCAACTTAAAAGGCTTGCTGGAAGAGGAAAGTCTTCAAAAGGCGCCGAAAAGATAGCAGAGATGGCACCTGCTTAATATTTAAGGGGAGGGAATTCCACAGGGTAGGTGTCGCTACACTAACGGTCCATTTCCTATGTCATGTGGAACGGACCTCCTGATAAAATGGTATCTGCAGGAGGCCCTCACCTGCACAGCGCAGTGATCGATTGGGTATATAAGGGGTAAGATACTCTTTCAGGTATCCTGGTCACAAGGTGTATAGGGCTTTGTACACCAAAACTAGAACCTTGAACATGGCCCAGTAGCAAATGGGCAGCCAGTGCAATTCTTTCAGCAGCGTGGTGACATGTTGGCAATACCCTGCCCCAGTGAGCAGACTCGCCGCTGCATTTTGCAGTAGCTGCAGCTTCCGGACCAACCTCAAGGGCAGCCCCACATAGAGCGCATTACAGTAATCCAGCCTAGAGGCTACCAGTGCATGGATAACAGTGGTCAGGCTATCCCGGTCCAGAAACGGCTGCAGCTGACTTATCAGCTGAAGCTGGTAAAAGGCACTCCTAGCCACAGAGGTCACCTGGGCCTCTAGCTACAAAGATGGATCCAGGAACACCCCCAGACTACGGACTATTCCAGAGAGCGCAACATGAACTGGACAGAAAGAAACAAAAACACCCTCGTAAAAGGCCTTAGCCTTGCTCTCTATAGCCTCTCTCTGTACCAGCCAGTTTTCTGTTGGATGCCACAGACTTAACATACTTGGCTCCTACTGGGAGGAAGGGCGGGATATAAATGGAATAAATAATAATAATAAATAACAATGAATGAATGAACAGCCTAACAAACATCATTTATGCCACTACAATTTGCAAAACATTGGGAGCCCGTCTTTAACTGCTGCAGAGCTGGCGTGCCACCTGTCATTTTGAAATCTGCCAGGGTTTTTTCAAAACTTCCACACGTTACCTGAAATGCATGGTGGTTGTCCAAACTTGGCAGCTGTGCGTCTTGTCCTCCCCTCCTCCTTTGTAACATTTAGTAAAAATTACCTCGTAACATGACACATCCTGACATTGTGGGTTTTCCCCACCTCACCATCACAGTTAATGATGCAGTAATGTGGAGTGAGCAGGGAAACGCCTGAAGTTGTGATTAGCGCTGTGCTGAAATCTGTCTTCTGATTCCTCTGCAAAAAAGGCTTCCCTTTCTTGGCCTCTCTTTAAGGGCACTTTAGAGGTGCAGTCGTTCAGAGGCAATGAAAACAAGGATGCTTTTCTTGGGGTGTAGTACAATTTTATTAAGCGAGGGACAAGACAGAACAATCCAAGACAAGCGCCCTAAATGCATGGAAATATTTGGAAAGATGTATTTCAAGATCAGAGTGTTGCTCAAGCTTTGAATGCAGTGCAAAACCAGGGAATTCTCATGTTGTCTGATAGAGTTAGGCAGGCTGCCACAGCAATCTCATGTTTATGCAGCATTTACAAAGTGTTTTGTTATTGCTTTGTTATATTATGTTTGGTATAAAAATTAGAAACAGTAAAAACAGATAGAAAAAGAACATAAGAAGAGCCTGCTGGATCAGGCCAATGCCCTATTTGTTCCAACATCCTGTTCTCACAATGGCCAACCAGTTGCCCATGGGAAGCCCGCAAACAGGACCTGAGGGCAAAGAGTGCTCTCCCAGCTGCGGTTTCCAGCAACTGGTATTTGGAAGCATCCCACCTGCGCCTATGGAGGCAGAGCACAGCCATCGTGGCTCGTGGGGGGTGCTTGAGCTTACCTTACTGTTATGAGCTGGCTGAGAGGGCTGTGTGTGTTTTTCAATCCAGTAAAACTTCTGCAGCCTCCTCACACTTCCTGATCGGAAACAACCCCATGGGAGGAGTTACCTCATGACCTCTTGCCCTGGGCTTTAACTGAAGCACGGGCAACTGGGAAGGTTGCAGAGCGCAGACCACTTCCCAGAACAAAAGGCCACTCACAAACACTCCTTGGCCACTTGAAAAGTAAAGTGTGTCTGACAAAAACTCTGCACCCCACCCATAAGGATTTTAATGAATTTTTCCCTCCCTTTTGATAATTTTCAAATGCAATTGATAGAGAATCAATTAGTTGATAGAGAATCACTGGGAAAATGCAGGAGAAATGTTCAGCACCGTGCTAGTTTTGATATCATGACATAGGGCTTATCCATATGGGAACATAACTTCATGCTAAAGATGCTGTTTTTACCTCCGTTTTCTGTTTGCACCATCCACAGTAAGGGCTCAATGCCAGCTGCAAACACAGTGTTTTCTAGTCCTCTAGTTGAGAGGAAGCATCAATCACGCAGTTTCCTAAATACCACACCCTCTACCATTTCCACTCCCTCTGGTTACCTGGCAACCAAGCATGCTCAGTTTTTTCTACCAGTGAAAATGGAAATGGACTGCCTTCAAGTCGATTCCAACTTATGGCGACCCTATGAATAGGGCAGGGGTGGTGAACCTTTGGCACTCCAGATGTTGCTGAACCACAACTCTCATCATCCCTGCCCATGGGGCATGCTTGCTGGGGATAATGGGAATTGTAGTTCAGCAACATCTGAAGTGCCAAAGGTTCGCCACCCCTGTAATAGGGTTTTCATGGTAAGTGGTATCCAGAGGGGGTTTACTGTTGTCTTCCTTTGAGGCTGAGAGGCAGTAACTGGCCCAAGGTCACCCAGTGAGCTTCATGGCTGTGTGGGGATTTGAAGCCTGGTCTCCCAGGTTGTAGTTAAGTTTCATTTAAAAAAACAAACAACCCGACAGTACGATTATTTGTATTTCACTGGGACAATACATTCCCCCAATGGGTGAATAAATGCATGATTGGACCAAGTAAGTCCTGAGTAGTCTTTGTTGGAGTAGTGTTATGCTTTTGTGGGCAAGTTGGGGGGTGGGAAGAAAATAAAGGCACCGTTTGCAGCAACATAAAAAAGCCTTGCAGAACAGGAGAGAGCAGCGGAAGTTTCTCTTCATCCCACAGGAAATTGAATGAACGAAGGGAGGAGGAGGGAATGGGTATGGAGAGGGAAATGATTAACACAGCCATCTAAAAGCATCAGAGCAAAGCATCTGCAAGCCCTAGAGATACCAAGTGAAGACTTTTTCCCTTCTCTTTTTGGATTATCAGAGGATTGGGTTAGTATGGATTTACAGGGGGAAAGCTGGGTGGAAGCTTCTGTTTGCCAGTAACATCATGTGAACCATGCAAATTAAAAGTAATGCAAGTAGCACCAGACACACAGTAAAACCGTGTGTAGATGAGCCCATAAGGAAATTTCATTAAGTGCTATGGAGGGGTGGTGAACGAGGCAGATGCCTGATGTTTTTGGTGGCCTCATTCATTCTGGGGAATATGTATTTCCAGCCTAAACCAATGATGGGGCAAAGATCAAACTTTGAAACTGACAAGTTGATCCTGTGACAGATCCCAGATAGGTCAGAGGACTGCCCACCTCATATGGTATCTAGAGATCTGGTATCTAGCAAAGAACTGGTCTCCAAGGAGAGACAAAGGAAAGCCATTTTGATGAACTAGTGACCAGAGTCAATCTCACAGGAATGTTTGGAGAATGCAATGTCTGAATGTTATCCTGTTGCCTGATGTGGGAAACTACCTGATCTTATTGATACGTTTGACTTCCTGACTGATATAGTAACCAAGTAACCCCAACGTCTTTGCACAGACTGGAGGAGAGCAAAAATGGTTTAAAAGATATGTGCCTGCTAGAAGATTATGATGTAGGACTTCAACAGAGAAGGGAAATGAATTCAGTAGCCCATATAATTCATTTTTCTCAATCCTTGCCTTTTAACTTGTTGTTCCATCCTGTTTTATTAATATGCATTAAAATATATTTTTTATAAAAATGAGGAAATGACCTTTGTATTTAATTGTCTAGGCAATGCTTTTTATAGAGCCTTACCTGTGAAGCCGACTTTTGGGCCTGGATTCTTAGAAGCCACTTCTCGCTTTTCAGGGGAAAAGAATATCACTCCGTTAAGTCTTGGCCTCTGACAGTTGCATGGTTCCAAAAGTACTGCCACTTCCATTGGCTATGGGGGAAGATTTATGAATACGCAAGGTGGCACAGACATTACTAAAAAACCCCAAACCCTCGTACTTATCATTTTCAAAGTTATATAGCAAGTGTGAACTGCTATCAGACAACAGTAATGAAATATTGCCGCTAGATGGGGTTCCTGAGCTTTGAAAGGCAGTACTTCACAATCACAGCAGAAAACATCACCCCACATTTCTGCAGAACATAGAGTGTCAGCTTTGTAATTTATACCGTTTAAATTTTGCATAAATCCAGCTGCTTTGTATTTATTATTTCCTCAGCCAAATTGGTATTTTCAAGGTGTGAGAGTTCTGCTGGCTAATTTGAAATCTGTTTGACTAAAAAATGTGTTTTAAAAAAATGACAACATCCAATCTAATATTTATGCTAGAAGACTGGTTTGCCGTAAAGGAACATCCTGCGTAATTCCAGTAAGCTATGTGCTAGACACAGATTCAACCTGATGAAAGAAATGGTAACTCAAATCAATTTACACTTGGGAGAGGGGAGGAACACCAAAGGTTTTCAGAGTAACTTCTGCAGCCCCCTCCCCCCTTCAGTAAAAAGAAGAGAGAGGAGGAAGTGCTAAGAAATCTGCTATAGCAGCAAAAAACATTGATGCAGAGAGAGAGAGAAATTAAAAACTGCAGCACAATAATCACACTTAGCATTTATATAGCATCACATACATTATGGCAGTGCCCTTTACAAGGATGGGAACCTCAGACCTGGGGGCCAAACGTGGCTCCCCGGGCTTTTCTATCTGGCCCTCAGAACTCTCCATGCCACACCCACGTTCCCCAGGCCACACCTCTCACTGGCTCTGCTTCACATTGAATGTTTTTGCCAGGCTGGAATATGTTCTTGATCTCTGAAAATGCCTCTTGCTTGTCTGGAAAGAGGCTAGAGAGGGATGGGCAAGTGTGTGCAGAAATGAGCCTACTGCACAAAGGTAACAATCCTCTGCCGTTTGCCTCTGACCCCACCCACTGGCATGTGGCCCCCAGAACGTTGCCCCGAAGGGAACGTGGCCTGGGGAGAGTCCCAAGGGCTAGACAGAGCAAACTCCACCACCACCAAGGGGAATGGAGGAGGAGGAGGTAGTGAGCACTCAAGTCACTTCCAAGAATTGGATCAGGGTACTCTCCCTCCATCTATGATTTAATGGTACACAATGCAGCAGCCATGCTGGTACTTGAAGAAGCATCCTTTGTTTCATAACAACACAGTTGACTTAATTGACATAGCTTCTCTCTTTCATACACACACACACACAAATCCCACCCCCCATTTCAATGAAAGTCATCCACTGTTTCCCTTTTTTTAGTTTCAGCTGTGTATTTGTGGTATGATCTCTCCTTTTTTTACTTTGCAGCAATGGATTTGGAAGAATACATTGCAGTACAAATAAGTAACAGCACACACATCCCTTTAGCAGCAGCACTTGGGCTTATTTATATAACTTATAAGAGAAAGCCAAACAAATATGCTGAGTACTGAGCAGTGAATGAAGCTAGTCCTCCCTACTGCACTCAAAAAACGAAGTGAGTCCCTCCTATTGCATTCAAAAAGTAGTATCCTTTGCAGAATTGCAACAAAACATAATTATTTTCATAATTGGCATAACGGGCAGACATGACCAATTCATATAGTAGTAGCAATTAAGGAGAAGCAGTCATTTTTTCATGCATGTGTAAAATAGCATCTAAATAAGTCCGTATGAGAGAGAAACTGCTGCAATTGACAGATGGTTTGTTGTAATAAAATGATTTTGCTTCGCTTGCAAACCTGAATGCAATGTCCGTCCACCTCCATCCAGCGGTGCAATCTGCACACTCTGCAACAAAGTGTTAACCACATGGAGTGTCTCCTGTGCTATGTTGCCACTTAGAAGAAAAATTTACGTAATCTTTCATAGATGAAAATGAAAAACATTGCATTGCATTAAAACATCATTTGGTTGACTGAGAAAACTACATTTTCTTTTGTGATTGAATTTGATAATGAATAATGACCAAAATGATTACTTAACCTAAACATTATTCAAGGAAGAGAAGAATTAGAGAATAGACAGAGTAAGAAAACAATTAACATAAATGTTATTGGCCATTTCTGAGAATTAACAAAACAAAGAGAAAACTGGAAGATTAATTGATATAAATGGTGATCATTATCACCCAGATAGATGTTAAGAATGCATCCAACTTAGAGGACAGCCAATTACGAAGATAATAACATAATATTCGGTGCTTTTTTAAAAAAAATCCATGCTAATGACAGCCACAACCCACCATAAGAAATCTGTGCCAGTCCAAAAAAAGAGCAGACTGTCGGATTGAATCGAAATCTGGTACTAAGTCTGCTTTTGCGGATATTCTTGCCCATCCCTAATGCACAAGGGAGACTGGTCTGAAGGACAAATGGGTCATAGCCTTCCCAAGATTCTGTACCCCCCAACCCCCCAAAGCCATAGGCCAGTCTTTCACTGACACCCACAATAATACATTTCTACTGACTGAGAGGCTTCCTAATAGAAATAGATGGTTCTATGCTCTGTCTCCTGGGAGGGACACAGTTAAAAAACCCAAGCATGATTTGTTGGTCAGTAACGCAGGCTATGAGACACACAGACAGGGTTTTCGGTGAAAGAAGGAAACCTGCAACAAACGGGTTAAACAGAGCAAGAGGGGTTGCCAGGTTCCTCAAGGCCAGCAGGTGGTTGGCAAGGGCAACCTGGTAGATAAGAAGCTGCTCTTGCAGAAGCTCTGGTGTGGGGGAAAGTCGTTTTTGTGTTTAATGCTTTTTGTCAGTAAAGAGTCTTACAAGATACTTGCCTGGCCTGGCTTATTTACTGAATCTATCCGGCACCAGAATTTCTTACTTGTGCGATATCTATACGCATGCACCGACATGATTAGAGATGACTTTGTTAGGCAGGGAGGAGGACCATATAGGCCCTTCCATTTTCCCCTTCCCCCATATTTTCTCTAAGTAGCTAATGGACTCACTCACATATCAAAAGACCCAGCCAATCATTTTTCCTGTTTCCAAGTATGCACCTCGCTGGTCATTCCCTTCTTTCATTTTCAGAAAAGTTACAGCCAAGCTTAAAACCCCCCACTGATTTTACTTAATTTGTGTGTATGAGAAAGGAGTGAATTGACTAAGGGTAGAAACATATTCACTGTTCAGCCGGTTCTAGTGCATTTCCACCTCTCTCTTCTGAAAGTGGAGGCACACTACGCTAGTCAAACCCTGCCCCTTTTTTACTGTAAAACCTGGTAGGAGCAGCTTGAGTGCATTTTAAAAAAAATCAGCTTCAAAGAGATTTCATAACTGATCAGCAGATCAACCCATTCCCTCTCCAGATGTAGCTAATGGAAGTGCTTTGATCTGGTGACTAGTGTGTTTATAGCATGAGACAAATCAGCTACAGGTCTCCCTGGATGAAGAGATAAGCTTCTATTGCTTGTGTGAGTGTTGGCTTCCTTCTTGGCTCTTTCTTGAGGTCTGGAGGCTGTAAGGGGAGAGGGAGATGTCTCTCTCTGTGTGTTTGTGTGTTTGTGTGTGGTGTGCATTGCTTTGTTTGGTGGGGAGAAGAGATAATTCTTAAGGCTTCTGTTAGATGCAAGTGGTGTTGCTTGGAGAGAGGGACAGATTTTTTTGTGTGAGTGTTGCTTGGTGTTGCTGGGTGGGGAGGAGAGTTTCCATTGTGAGAAGCAATATGCTAGACTAGATTGACCTTTGGCTTGATCTAGCATTATATTCAAAGGGATTCCAACCCCTCTTTTAAATAAAATATTCCTTCTTTCTGGTTTGTTGACTCCAGTTTAATTACTTTTGCTAACCCATGAACACAAGTCATTGCTTCAGGAACCTAAGGGCTCATCCAGACGACTGCAAAATGTGTGACATGCCTGCTATGTGTGTTCATTATTTTTCAGTCGTCCAAATGACGTCTCGTGCTGTTATGCATTTTCGCAGGTTAAATCCGCTCCTTGCAATACCGGCAAAAAATGCGATTTGCTGTTTAAAATTGGGAATCATCTGTTGTGCCTTCAGGAGTTAGGATGCAATACCTTGGACTTTACAGCTGATGGGTGTTTCTTGGGCGTTTCCCCTTGCCCCTTCTCCTCATTCCAGCCAATCACGTATCTGCACTTTTGCGCATGTGTGAGAATGAGCCTGGGAAAATTGAACCAATCATTGCAATGGCGTGGTGTTTGGGGGGGGTCTGCAAACTACTGCGCAGATGCATTTTATTTTTTGCCAGCCTGCAAACTGGGCAGCCACTCTGGGTGAGATCTGCAATGCACAGCAAGCGAGAAAGCACAGGTGGTCGGTTTCAGCCCACCTCCGAAAGCTTTGTCAATTTCATTGTACTTGCTGGGGGGGTTGCTTCAAATCAGAAAAGCATACATTCATTTAAGTGTAATATCGCAAATACAAACTTAGAAAAGGGCTTCTGGTCGGTTTCAAGCCTGCTCCAGAAAGCTTTGTCAATTTCATTCTCCGTGGGAAAGAAAGGGAGAAGGGGGGGTGACACATTTCTTGCTTTTTTGGAGAAATAAGTGCAATTGCCAGTGTGTGTATCTCCTTAAATATCAGTAAAGGCAGAAAAGCATACATTCGTTTAAGCATAATATCGCAAATACAAACAAGGCAGGCATGAAACCGACCAGCAGCCTTTCCTTCCGAGGCAAGAACTCCTTTACAGCCATATTGTGCTTCGTTGCAAAGGGGGAGAGAAGCATACATAATTTTTTTGCTGACCAATTGGTTGATAGTGGGAGGTTTTAGAGGCGGAGCTTGGAAAAAGCAAAAAGAATGTAGGGGTCTTACCGCTGCGGGTGCGGGTGCAAAAAAGCATTTTTTTTTAATTGGGAAAGAGCGAACTAAAAGGCAAAGTGAGGACTATCAGATGACAAACCAAATATGGAAACCGTGGATTATCCCGCTCCATTTGGATAAGCCCTAAGTAAACCTCATTATCCTGAAGCATGAACATTTTAATTTTATATACAATTTGACAGAAAAATAAAGCCTTTTACCCCACTCTTCAGCCTACAAATGTTTCCAGAGTTGTTTGCTAAGATCAGTAATACAACTAGACAGATATAATCAGTAATAAAACATAAGGGTTAAAATCAAGCATCTCTTTTCCACACACTTCTTAAATGTTAAGGTTTGACTTCTGTGTAAAGTGACAAAGTCTAACCCTGTTCATATAGGTGGGAACTATAAACCACTTCTATACTCAAACCTCCAAACCTTTGCTGGGGGTAGGTGGGAGATACCCCAAATGTTTAAGATAATCAAGACTATACTTTATTAATTAAAAACAAACAATTTTCTCCCTCAAACTGTCTTGACAGGACCAGAAACCTCTTGGGAGTGGGAATCCAAAATGAAACATAAATACACACCTGATGCCTGAAGAAAACATTCTCTTACTGAATAAAGAAGACCCACAAACATGAAAGGGAGTAAGCATCTCTTCGATATGGTATAGGATTAGCATTGGGGGGAGGGTACTTGTGCCTTCTAACATCTGTATTTCCACAATCAGTGTTAAGGTTTTTTGTATATATACTGTAGTGGAGTGGAGAAATAACTGGTCTGTTAAGACTGGTAGGTGAAAGAATAAAGAAACTTAAGGGTTATTACTATAAAGAGGCAAAGCCATACATGCTGAAGCAGTCATGCAGCCTGCACTCAGGGAGCCATTACTAACTTAGAACAAAGACAGGAAGAGAAGGAAGGAAGGGGAAGAGCAAAGCCTGTAAAACAACAAACATTTTAGAGGAGGAATCAGCAGAGGAAAGAATAATTGCCTTTCTGTCTATCACCTCTCACTGGTTCGGATCATTTGCAATATGCATTGGTGCTTTACTCCCAACAATCAGGACCAGCAAGACATAGCTAACTTCCTATGATAAACATGAGGTTGTCTGGGGTTGGTGTGTGTGTGGAAAAGCAGTAATGGCTCTCTCTCTCTCTCTCTCTCTCTCTTTCTGTTATGAACCAAGCTAAGACACTTTTAGTGCTAAACATTTGTAGAACTGTTCTGCTTAAGTGCCCACTCGTTCTTTGCAAGGAAGGAGAATGGGAACCTCATAGGCTCTGCCTCTGTGACCTCATAGGCACCCCACCAGGTTTAGGTTCCAACAGCCTCCACTGCACATACACTGCATCCAAGGAAGCAAGTATCATTATCATTAGGGACGTTATAGCTGTGTCCCACTCCAACGATGATAGCTCTCCTGCTATCATGGACAACGATGGTCTCGGGGAATGAGAGCATCCAGCTGAGGAAGAGGGAAACGATCCCTTAGAAGGGACCCATTCCTTGGGGGATGAGCAGCTATCCTCTCGTGCCGAGGATATATCTCCAGGGGGTGGAGGGATCCTTGTAGTGGGTGATTCGATCATTAGGAACATAGACAGTGGGGTGTGTGATGGGCGTGTAGACTGCAAGGTGTTTTGCCTGCCTGGTGCGAAGGTTGCGGATATCGCCCGTCGTTTAGATAGTTTGGTAGACAGTGCTGGGAAGGAGTCAGTGGTCGTGGTGCACGTTGGCACCAACAACATGGGGAAATGCAGCCGTGAGGTCCTGGAAGCAAAATTTAGGTTGCTAGGTAGGATGCTGAAAGCCAGGACCTCCAAGGTGGCTTTCTCTGAAATGCTACCAGTTCCACGCGCAGGACCAGCCAGACAGGCCCAGCTTCGCAGTCTCAATGCGTGGATGAGACGATGGTGTCGGGTGGAAGGGTTTGGATTTGTTAGGCACTGGGGAACATTTTGGGACAAGCCGGGCCTGTACAAAAGGGACACTTGAACCAGAATGGAACCAGACTGCTGGCACTTAAAATTAAAAAGGTGGCAGAGCAGCTTTTAAACTGACTGAGGGGGGAAACCCGACAGGAGCTGAGAAAGGTCCGGTTCGGAATAAACCTCCCCCCTGGGATAAAAACCAAAGAAATGATGAAATTTTAAAAGGGGTAGGCCTAGAAGTAGGCATTGTGAGAGCAGGGGCACAGGATATAAATTCAGAAGAGCAAAATTACCACAGGCCTAACCACAAGTGCCAAAGACACTTGAAGAGAGACACTGCTTACAAGTGCCTGTACGCTAATGCTAGGAGCCTGCGAACCAAGATGGGAGAACTGGAGTGCTTGGTCTTAGAGGAGAGCATTGATATAGTGAGCATAACCGAGACCTGGTGGAATGGAGAAAACCAGTGGGATACGGTTATCCCTGGATATAAACTATATCGGAAGGACAGGGAAGGACGTATTGGTGGCGGAGTCGCTCTATACGTGAAAGAAGGCATTGAATCCAGCAAGCTCGAAACCCCAAAAGAGGCAGACTCCTCCACAGAATCGTTGTGGGTGGTGATACCATGCCCCAGGAGGGACTTAATACTGGGAACGATCTATCGTCCCCCTGATCAAAATGCTCAGGGAGACCTTGAGATGAGATATGAAATTGAGGAAGCATCCAAACTAGGAAATGTGGTAGTAATGGGTGACTTCAACTACCCGGACATAGACTGGCTGCATATGTGTTCCAGTCATGACAAAGAAGCAAAGTTTCTAGATATTCTAAATGACTATTCCCTAGACCAGTTGGTCATGGAACCGACCAGAGGGATGGCAACCCTGGACTTAATCCTCAGTGGGGACCGGGACCTGGTGCGAGATGTAAGTGTTGTTGAACCGATTGGGAGCAGTGACCACAGTGCTATTAAATTAAACATACATGTAACTGGCCAATTGCCAAGAAAATCCAACACGGTCACATTTGACTTCAAAAGAGGAAACTTCACAAAAATGAGGGGATTGGTAAAAAGAAAGCTGAAAAACAAAGTCCAGAGGGTCACATCACTCGAAAATGCTTGGAAGTTGTTTAAAAACACTATATTAGAAGCTCAACTGGAGTGCATACCGCAGATCAGAAAAGGTACCGCCAGGGCCAAAAAGATGCCAGCATGGTTAATGAGCAAAGTCAAGGAAGCTCTTAGAGGCAAAAAGTCTTCCTTCAAAAAATGGAAGTCTTGTCCGAATGAAGAAAATAAAAAAGAACACAAACTCTGGCAAAAGAAATGCAAGAAGACAATAAGGGATGCTAAAAAAGAATTTGAGGAGCTCATTGCTAAGAACATAAAAACCAACAACAAAAAATTCTATAAATACATTCAAAGCAGGAGACCATCTAGGGAGACGATTGGACCCTTGGATGATAAGGGAGTCAAAGGTGTACTAAAGAACGATAAGGAGATTGCAGAGAAGCTAAATGAATTCTTTGCATCTGTCTTCACAGTGGAAGATATAGGGCAGATCCCTGAACCTGAACTAACATTTGCAGGAAGGGATTCTGAGGAACTGAGACAAATAGTGGTAACGAGAGAGGAAGTTCTAAGCTTAATGGACAATATAAAAACTGACAAATCACCGGGCCCGGATGGCATCCACCCAAGAGTTCTCAAAGAACTCAAATGTGAAATTGCTGATCTGCTAACTAAAATATGTAACTTGTCCCTTGGGTCCTCCTCCGTGCCTGAGGACTGGAAAGTGGCAAATGTAACGCCAATCTTCAAAAAGGGATCCAGAGGGGATTCCGGAAATTACAGGCCAGTTAGCTTAACTTCTGTCCCTGGAAAACTGGTAGAAAGTATTATTAAAGCTAGATTAACTAAGCACATAGAAGAACAAGCCTTGCTGAAGCAGAGCCAGCATGGCTTCTGCAAGGGAAAGTCCTGTCTCAGTAACCTATTAGAATTCTTTGAGAGTGTCAACGAGCATATAGATAGAGGTGATCCAGTGGACATATTGTACTTAGACTTTCAAAAAGCGTTTGACAAGGTACCTCACCAAAGGCTTCTGAGGAAGCTTAGCAGTCATGGAATAAGAGGAGAGGTCCTCTTGTGGATAAGGAATTGGTTAAGAAGCAGAAAGCAGAGAGTAGGAATAAACGGACAGTTCTCCCAATGGAGGGCTGTAGAAAGTGGAGTCCCTCAAGGATCGGTATTGGGACCTGTACATTTCAACTTGTTCATTAATGACCTAGAATTAGGAGTGAGCAGTGAAGTGGCCAAGTTTGCTGACGACACTAAATTGTTCAGGGTTGTTAAAACAAAAAGGGATTGCGAAGAGCTCCAAAAAGACCTCTCCAAACTGAGTGAATGGGCAGAAAAATGGCAAATGCAATTCAACATAAACAAGTGTAAAATTATGCATATTGGAGCAAAAAATCTGAATTTCACATATACGCTCATGGGGTCTGAACTGGCGGTGACCGACCAGGAGAGAGACCTCGGGGTTGTAGTGGACAGCACGATGAAAATGTCGACCCAGTGTGCAGCAGCTGTGAAAAAGGCAAATTCCATGCTAGCGATAATTAGGAAAGGTATTGAAAATAAAACAGCCGATATCATCATGCCGTTGTATAAATCTATGGTGCGGCCGCATTTGGAATACTGTGTACAGTTCTGGTCGCCTCATCTCAAAAAGGATATTATAGAGTTGGAAAAGGTTCAGAAGAGGGCAACCAGAATGATCAAGGGGATGGAGCGACTCCCTTACGAGGAAAGGTTGCAGCATTTGGGGCTTTTTAGTTTAGAGAAAAGGCGGGTCAGAGGAGACATGATAGAAGTGTATAAAATTATGCATGGCATTGAGAAAGTGGATAGAGAAAAGTTCTTCTCCCTCTCTCATAATACTAGAACTCGTGGACATTCAAAGAAGCTGAATGTTGGAAGATTCAGGACAGACAAAAGGAAGTACTTCTTTACTCAGCGCATAGTTAAACTATGGAATTTGCTCCCACAAGATGCAGTAATGGCCACCAGCTTGGATGGCTTTAAAAGAAGATTAGACAAATTCATGGAGGACAGGGCTATCAATGGCTACTAGCCGTGATGGCTGTGCTCTGCCACCCTAGTCAGAGGCAGCATGCTTCTGAAAACCAGTTGCTGGAAGCCTCAGGAGGGGAGAGTGTTCTTGCACTCGGGTCCTGCTTGCGGGCTTCCCCCAGGCACCTGGTTGGCCACTGTGAGAACAGGATGCTGGACTAGATGGGCCACTGGCCTGATCCAGCAGGCTCTTCTTATGTTCTTATCAGAGTTCAAGGACACATTCCAGCGAGCCAAAAACTCTCAAGTAGGATGTGAAGTAAGGCCTTGGGAGGGGTATGGCCTCGGGAGAGTCAGACAGAGAGGCCTGCGGGATCACATTTGGCCCCTGGGTCTGAGGTTCATCAAAGAAGAAGGCAAGTGGCATCCGAAGGGAAGTAGTAGTAGTAGTAGAAGAAGAAAAGTGGCACGGCACAGTCCTCTGCTCCTGAAAGAGTACCCCTAAAAAAATGAAAGGAAAACAGCTATTTTGGCCCCTGAGATAGCACCAATTGGAGGCTGAAACAGTGTAATCAAAACATTTTTGTCCAGGCCTAGTTAGAACACATCCTTTTTGAACTCTGTTGAATTTTTTTTCCTTGTGACAATAGCCCTGAAACAAAATTTAAGTCTGGTCATGCCCTCATGCAGAGCTTGGAAAAGTTACTTTTTTGAACTACAACTCCCATCAGCCCCAGCCAGCATGGCCACTGGATTGGGCTGATTGGAGTTGTAGTTCAGAAAAGTAACTTTTCCAAGCTCTGCTCATGGGTATGAATTGATGGCACCTTGGGAAAATATTCTTGAGTCACAAAAGGTTGTATGAGCAATCTAGTCCGCTTTACAAAGGGCTAGATACATCTTTATAGTCTGTCCTTTTAAATATCAGAAGTGTGAAAGAATATAACAGATCCTAACTTATGTGGTTTACTAGAAGAATTTCTTGGGAGGTTTGATGGAGTGCAATACCTGGAGGCTGGCCAGATATTTTTTTAAAAAAATAAATCTGATCATTCATATCGTGTTTTGACATTTCCATTTGACAGATGATTAAAAGCAAGCTTGTGCTATTTGTGTTCTCAGGTGGAAAATCAAGACACTGTATGAACCCCACATGTGTATTTTTTAAGGAAATATGACAGATAGAGATGGATTATTTGTAGAGAGTTGGGCAACAAGAGGGAAAGTGTTTAAAAGATTCCTTGTCACACAAAGTCTCTCCTTGTCTTACAGTCATATCATTGGTAATGGCTGCATTCTAACTACTTTTCACATATCAATAATATTTACCTTAAAATAGCATTTATGATGCAAGTTCACATTTATTTATTTTAAAGGTACTAGGTAACTAGATATTTTCAAATGTACTAGATGTTTTCTAGATAACTTGCCACTAAAAGTATTTTAAGCTCCTGGCAGTATGCCGTGCTCTCTCTCTCTCTCTCTCTCTCTCTCTCTCTGTGTGTTATGAACAGGTTCCACTTTTCAATCCAGCCTTCACCAACCTGGTGCCCTCAACATGTTGTTGGACATCATGTCCCATCATCCTCAGTCACCACAGACAGTGGTCATGGATGATAGGAGTTGTAGACATAAGAAGAGCTCAGCTGGATCAGGCTAACGGTCCATCTAGTCCAGCATCCTGTTCTCACTGTGATCAACCAGATGCCTATCGGAGGTTCATGAACAGGATCGGAACACAACAGCACTCTCCCCACTTGTGGTTTCCAGCAACTGCTAATCAGAGGCATACAGAGGTATAGAGTAAAGGTAGAATCTAGCCTTTGTGGCTAATAGCCATTGATATTTGTCTCATCCTCTTTTAAAGAATCCAAGTTGGCTGCCATCACTACATCTCCTGGGAGCATAGTCCATAGTTTAACTATGTGTTGTGTGAAGAAGTCCTTTCTTTTGTCTCTCCTTCTTCTGACATTCCTCCCAGGAGACAGAGGGTAGAACCATCTATTCAGCTTCATTGAATGGCCCATTGAGAGGGAGAAAAACGTCTCCCTGTTCACTTTCTCCATACCATGCATAATCTCATACCTGTCTGTCATGTCCCCCCCCACACACACACACTCTTTAGTCATCTGAAGCACACCAAGTTGGGGAAGGGTACATTGAGCTCTGTACACAGGAGATGGGGAAAACAGAAAAGATGATGATCGCCGTGAGCCCCGTGGAGGACTCTTGGCAAAACTGGTCTGAGGAGGAGAAGATCTGGGATCCAGGGGAGGGGCCGGTGGTCTGCTCACTGACAGCCCCTCCCTCAAAGTGTCAGCAGATGTGGACAAGGGGTTTGAGCCATCAGTCCAGCTGGCAGAGCCACCCCCAGCTGCCGATCTGCTGCTGAGCCAGCCTCCTGTGGCTGGGGTGCCCTCAGCTCAAGTGGGAATACCTGAGGCAGGGCCAGAGTAGCACCTGGCAGAGTCACCTCCGCCTCTGTCACCATGGATGCACCATCACCTTTGTAGGCAGGAACAGAGTCCATGAACCAGCCTACCCATAGGAGTGCCTGCTTGCTTGCCCATTCCAAGCTGAAAGAAAAGTCCCGTGCAAGTAGTCATGCCTGCCCTGTCCTGTGGATTAAAGCCATTGGCAATAACTGAGCCGAGAGTCCTGAGTCTGAATATGCCGGGGGTGGGTGGGCAGGAAGTGATCCCAGACCAATGTCCTGAAAAACCTAAAGATCACAAATTAAAAACCCCTCCTAAAATTACATCTGTATCCATAAAACTGATTATCAAGAACTAAAATAGTTATGTGTATCCAATATATCTCATCTTTGTGTTATAGCATATCACATATGGCTGTCATGCATAATCCAAGATGATGCTGATGATGAGCAATTTGTTGCACAACCTGTTGAACATTAAGGATGCTAAGCCTATAACATTAATAATTATGGTTAATATTTACCCACATCATGCTACATGACACTTAATCAAGTGTCCACAGTGTTAATGTGGGCAAATGTTGGATCTTCTCCGAAGTGGAAATGTGCTTACTGGGATTCTGATACTAGTAATCCCATCCCTGTCAGGAAAGATGCTCTGCCACCTGCCTCCTTCCTGTACCCTCCAATAAGTTCATGGCCCTTGGTTCAGGGAAAGGGCGAGGCAATGGAGCTTGAAGTATTGAGGTGAACAGGGCCCTGCTCGCAAGCATTTGAACAGGGGCAGTCCTAATTTATTAGTGGTGTGGAGCAGATTCATATGAATCCTGAAGTGGTTCCACAGAATTGCTGCCCACAAAATCACAGGGAGGGAAGCAAATCCCTTTTAGCTTTTTCCCCAAAAATCAACTTTAAAGGCACCAATCACTAAAAAAAAAAAAAATCCCAGGATTTATTTGTCTGTAATTTGGCAAGTTTCTAACCTTGAGGGTGTAGTCTGTTTTTGTAAAAATTCCCCTTAAAACACTGGAGGGAGATTAAGGCTGCAAACCTAATCCCATTTACTCATTTAAGGCCCGCTAAATTCAATAGGCCTTATTTCTCAGCAGGTTAAGATGGCATTGTAAGTAGGGTTGCCAGGTTCTTGGCCTGAGACTGATCCTGTATCTTTAGGAGAAGAGAAAGTCAGCCAAGTGCAGGTGTTCTTGCAACTCTGTAATGGGAAAAAACACAAGGTGGAATTTTCCCTTCCCCCTGAACAACTTTTAAAGATACAGAAGACCTCTTAGTTGCCAGGCCCGGCCTCCAAGAGGTCTTCTGTATCTTTAAAAGTTGGGGAGGGGGAGGGAGAATTCCATCTTGTGGTTTTTCCCATTACAGAGTTCCAAGAACACCTGCACTTGGCTGACCTTCCCTTCTCCTAAAAATACAGGATCGGTCTCAGGCCATGGACCTGGCAACCCTAATTGTAAGTGAATCATTTTTAAGTACTTCAAAATGGTAAATGTTTTGGAAAGCCTCTGCAGATTTCCTTCTGAAATTTAGTAGGATCCATCCCCTCAGAAGGGGCTACCATGTCCACAAATTTCATCCAGTTATGTTAACCCCCCCCCCATTATGATGCTATAGATAGCTTCTTTTTGAAAGAAAAAAAATCAAACCTTAAAAAGTACCCAACACAATCCCTCCTGGACCAATTTGCCTGTAATTTGTTAGGCTTTATCCACATAGAAGGGGTTACTATGCCTGCAAATTCCATCCAATTCTGACAAAAACAAATGAATAGCCACAATAGTAAATGGCTTCATTTTTCCAAAGTGGAATTCAACTTCAGATCCTGAGCCAAACTGGACAGTCTCCAAGCACTTTGGACCAAATCAGGCTGTTTTCTGAACCGCCAAATCAGGGTCTGAACTGCATCATGTGGTTAGGGCAACCCCCTAACTTGATTGACTGTGCGTGTGGCCAGTTTCTCCCCCTGCTTTGGAAAAAGGCTGAAGGAAAACAATCTGTTGGCTGCTTACTTCTCTTCAGCCTAACTGCCAATCTCATGAGTCTGGGCTCATGCCTGCACATTGCTTCCTGCTGCCAATGTTCTCTGGCAGCATGAGGGCAGCAGATATGAGCAACCCTTGGTCCCTGTGGATTATGGAGTGTGTGGGGGTTGTGGTTTGCTTTTGTTTAAAGAGTGCAACACAGTTTTCTTGTATACTGTATATTGAACTTTCTGCCTAGCATAGCTTTCTCCAACTGGGTGCCCTCCAGATGTTTTGTACTACAACTCCCATCAGCCCCAGCCAGAACAGCCCCAGTTGCTCCTGGAATTATGGGTTGATTCAGACATTTACAAATTGGATCCTGTGGTTCTGGCCAACTAGCATGGAGCAAGTAATCATCTCTGGATGCAGCTGTCATTTCTGCGTGACAATTCACAAGGTTGTGGCAACAAAATTTCCAGACACTGTACCTAGACACTGTATTTCAACAGTCATGTTTGGGCATGCACCGAGTCAGGATAGGACATCATCCCAATGTTGTCCCTGGAAAAGCAGGCTGTTCTTCCAAGAGCAATTTTAAATCCCTTCCATAGAAACACATTACAGTTTTGAATTCCATTAGTGAATGACTGGGGGAGACACAACTATCATTATACATACAGAATTAAAAACTGCCCAGTCAAACCGCATGTTGTGAAGTTTGTCAATAAATGCCAACCCTAAATTTATATAAACAAAATTCTCCAAGCAAGTCATGAATCAGTACTGACTGCTAGCAATTTAAGTACATAGTGCTTTACAAGTATTACAGTCCCCTACCCAAAGGGTCTTAAAATCCTAAAGTAGAAGGGAAGAAACAGAGAAAAAGGAGGAAATTGAGGCATGGAAAGAACATGTTTTTATTTTAATTACACATATCTTGGGTTAGTTACAATAAGACACTCGGGCTGGAGGAATGATCCAAAGGCTTCCTGGAAAGATGATTTTTGAGGAAGGATTTGAAGGAAATAAGGGTGATGGTTGCATGCAGATCTATCTGTTCTTGAGGACCCCTTCCAGATATCCTGATTATTGAGCAGTTTATCCTGATTTGTTTGCAAGAAGGTTAGATGACGTTGGCTATTTGTTGAGCATCAATTCTGGTTTGTTTGCAGAGAGGTTAAACGATATTGCATCAAGTTAATGTTGTCCCACATTTTCCAGTGCATTTCCCTGTCATTTTCCTTACTGCAAAAAGTCTGGTTTTTGGAGGAAGTGAATTTGTTGTATACCCTCCAAATCAACTAATTGCACAAGCTGCATTTGCTGATATGTGATTGCATCTCATCCCAAAAGAGTGACAGTCTGGAAACACCCTTAGTGAAAAGCACTGGCAAAGTAACAGTCATTAAGAATCCTATCATCTAGGATACCTGACCCTTTGGGTCTCTGTGCAGTTTTCATGTACCTTGATCCTCCTGGTGGTTCTGTCATAGCAGTGCCTGACAGCAACAGTGCTAAACTGAAGGTTTACTTAAATGACGCTGCATTCAATGCCTTTAAAAAGGCATACTTGGTGCACATGCTCTCTGCCTCAACTAACCGAGTTTTAATTACTAAAAACAAAATGTGTGTGACTTCGCCATCCCACTGCTTGTGCATCATACCAAAGCCTTTGCTCTGTCTAGACCTGAGGATTTGATCTATTTTAAAATGACTAAAACAAGAACACTATGCCATCCAGCAGGGGCAGAACAGACCATTGGCCCAAAACAGCTCCTCCTTTGGGAATATGCTGTTCCAGAACATAACGCTTTTGGCAGATGGCTCCCATCTCCATGTTTCATGGAGGCACAAAAGCACAAATAGCATCCCCCCTCCCCGCTGATGCTAGCTCTAAAGAGAGAGTGATGCAGGCACTTACCACAAAGAAGCCAACCAAGGCCTTAGGATAGTAAGTTACAAACAAATAGAAAACTGAATGTTGCTGACTCTGCCCTACTTATTCCCACTGACATCAATAGAAATGTTCCATTGGCTCCACTAAGCTTTCGAAAAGCTGCTATTTGTCCTGTTACAGCAGCAGCAGCAATACAGCCAAATTGTGCTTTTTATTTTTGACCCATTTCAATGGGAGACTTTAGCATGAGCTTCAACTGTAATCAATGTTCTGGACATTCAACATCAAAAACTACAGAAGAGATTTATTTATTTTTTAAAAGAAACATATATAGGGAAACTGAGCGGCCAGCAGTGTTAAGGAAATACTTGCAAGTTTTTGCCAATTGCATTAAACCAAACCAAGCAAAATTACTTTTGGATATGCTATCATTTCAGTCAAATCTGCACTCCATTCCCTGTCCCTAGATACCGTTGTGTTCCTCCAAAATCTGGAACATATTCTAAGCAATGCTGCTCTGAGGAGAATACATTTTACCCCAAAGCCTAAAAATATTCTTTTTAAAGCAGCAGCTGCAGCAACAACAACAACAAATCCACACATGCTCTGTAATCCTGTTCATTCCAATGCAGACTGCAACAGAACAGATGAAAGATTGTAAACCTTTCATAGGAAACAAGCAACGTGTAGGGGGGAATATCTTGGAGATACAGCTCAGAGCTGTAAGTAAGGTTGCTCAAGGAATTGAATATTTATGAATTCTGATACTAACTAACTTGATCCCCACCTCTCAGCCCAATATGCAAATGAGAATGTAGTTATTCATTGACCTTTCCATTTCCTGAACATTCTGGTGCACTTCTCAGCTTAAAAAATAAAATAAAAAATAAGATGAGAAATGCATTTGTACGTACATCTCAGATGAATAGGTAAACACATGTGAGACTCCAGATCGAAAAAATGGAAACAGGCTAATTGATCTGTGCTTTCCTACAAGGACTTGGGTGGTACTTACCATTGTTATTGGGGGCACCGCCTGTCACTATAATGCTGTCCTATCTGAATGAATGTCTGTAAAGAGTTCTGGACTGCATCACTTCAGAATATAACAAGGTGCATGTTGGAATGTTTCCTTGCAACAAAATGCCTTATATGTAGAGAACTAGACTTCAGAGAGAAAGGTAAGATGGAAAGCTTCTCTCTGAGAAGCTAGCATTCCACGGGCAAGGCTTTTTTGTTTTTGAAATGGAGACATAACACATTCAAATGAGAGTCAGTATGATATAATGGTTAGAATGTCAGACTTGTATCAGGGAGGTCTGGATCCAATTCCTCACTCAGGCATGAAGCTTATTGGGTGACCTTGGGCCCTTTCTGTCTGTAAGGCTGCGCCATGCGTGTCACCTTGAGCTCCTTGGCAGAAAGATAAGAAAATGTCATTCATGCATTCACTCATGATGCCTGCCTTCTAAAGAGGTACAGTCCTAGGAGGGCTCTGCGGGCATGATTTCCCACTAGGATAGTTTGCCTCTGCACCCAGAATGCAGCTGCTAAGACTCTGTAGGGATACATGTGAAGGGTAATATCACATATCACCAGACATCCTCCTACAACTCCAGCAAGATTGGACTCTCACAAAAAAAATAAAAGTGGTGCAGGAAGCACAGGGAACCTATTACAGCCCAAGGGATGCATTCCTTGAGGGTGACCTTCTGGGAACCCCATGCCAGTGGTGGGCGGGGCCAGAAGCAAAAGCAGACCAAGCAATGAATGTGGAAATCACCTTGGTACAGTGCCATACCTTTGTGCAGCACGCTGACCTCCATCCAGGCAAGGAAGGCATGATCAGCATTTAAGGGCACATTCCAGCCAGGCAAAAACATGCAAGGAGGGTGTGAAGCAGGGCTGGAGAGGAGTGTGGCATGAAGAGAGGGGGTAGCGTGGGGAGAAGAGATGTGGCTGGGGAGAGGGTCTGGCATGGAGATGGAGAGCCTTGGAGGGTCACATTTGCCTCTCCCCCCAGGTCTTAGGCTACTATCTCTGGGATACAGAGAAAAATGATACTGCCCTTTGCACAAACACTACCCCATAGAATGAATAAGTATAAATGTCAGATCTTGCTTGCCTGTCTTTTCTATAATTTAATGCATGGGCTGGCGCACTGGCAAAAATCCCTTGACGTTGCAGGTCTGAAGATACCTAGAAACAAGTAACCTTGGATGAACTTCTCACAGTCACATTTGAGACTTCCCTGTGGTCTAGAAAAGAGAATGACTTCTTGATTTCAAAATGTCAATGCAATTAAACAACAATAAGGACTGAGCACAAGAAGTATGTGGGTGCAGGCTTCTAATTAGCAAATGCTATCAATATAGTCTTACACCACCAGAGGGTGATCTTAGCACACATAAAACATGTTTTCAAGCAATCTGAATTCCCAAATGAACCAGTTGCTAGTTATAATGCATACAGAAAATGCATCTTAAAGAAGAAAGAAAAAGAAATATCCTTTCATTATTACTACGAGGCCCTGATTCAAATTCAAATGTCAGAGATGGTCACATTGGCCCCATACCCGCAAAGAAGACCAATGAGACATTGGGTTGGATTAAATGTTGTTATATTTTGATAAATATGAGGAGCTGCAACAAAAGTTTGCCAGTAAAGCAAATTAGGAAGGTGAGGATTTCCACTCCCTCCAGACCCCCAGGCATGTATTCCAGCCAGTAGATGTGGCTCCCCAGCCAAGGATAGGGAAAAACTGACTCCTGTCTTGCTAGGTGAGCCTTGGGTGTGGTTCCCTCCTGCGCAGACTAGCTCCACTGTACTTGCATTCACCCCAATGCAGCAGGCAACAAGGGGCACACCCAGTTCCCACCAGACCAGAAGAACTGGCAGATCTGTGAAGGGTACCCTTACCCAATAATGCCTTAGTATACCTCAATAGTTTCCCCCAAGTGCCTCACCTGCCAGACTTGGTGCCTTGCAGGCACACCACCATGCCTACCCCTGAAGCCAAATGAATTAAAGCCAACAGTATGAAGTAGGCAAAAAAGGATGGGTCCTAAAATTAAAGATCCCTACCAAAAAATTCCTACTTGGCCCTTTGACGGACATGCTGCATGTAGGGAGGGAGGGAGGGCAGGCACTGAAAAATACAAAGGAGGAGGATATAGGGGGCGGAAACAGAGCAGGCTTTTAACATTGGCTAATGGAGCCCATGTGTCCCTCCCCTCCCTCCCCTCCCTTTGGGAGGCACCCTCCTAAGTCTTCCTTGCCAAAAGGAGAGACGAGGACAAACCCATCCCCACATTAAAGTGAGACCATTAGTCTCTCTTTCCCCCTGATAATTACTATAGCACCTTTAACAGACAGAATGGATTGTCATTCTAGGAACTGAAGATGTTGGCACAAGTGCAGGGGGAACAGCCTAACAGAGTAAAACACATAAGATACGGGACACGGGTATGCAGCTGTAACTGGTATTTATGTGGAGGAAGCTTTCTGAAGTGAGTGCGGGAGGAAAGTTTGGCTACAAGCAGCTGGAGGTTGGGCCATCATCCTTCAAAATAATATCTGTGAAGTATTTTGAAAGATGATGGGCAAACAACTGGATATGCATTATGTGATAGGATGCATTCTGATGGAATTCTGTGATAATATGTACTCTGGTGAGATCCAATCAGATAAGGCATGGAGACTCTGGGCTTATCCACACGACGATCTACTGTGTATCTGGTGCTACTTGCATCCTCTTTTAATTTGCATGGTTCACATGATGTTGCAGGCAAGCAGAAGCTATCATGCAGTTGTCCCCTTTAAATCGGTATTAACCCAATCCTGATATAAACCAAAAAGGGAAGGAAAAAAGTCTCCACTTCATATCTCTAGGGCTTGCAGATGCTTTGCTCCAATGCTCTTAGGTGGATGTGTCACTCGCTCCCCTCTCCACACCCACTCCCTCCTCCTCCCTTCATTCATTACATATCCTCTGGGCTGAAGAGTAACTTCCGCCACTCTCTCCCATTTTCAAAGTAAGCTCCAGACAAGAAAGGGGTGATGGTGGAGAGAGAACGTCTGGGGGGAAAATAATGTCTAAATCACTCACAGTGGGAGCCACTTTAAAAAACAACAACAACCTCCATCCCTGTCTCCATGTTATTATTTTGATCAAGCGATGGGCTCCGTTTCCAGAGTATCTAATCCCTCTTTCTCCCCCAGTGTTTTCCCGGGATGCTTTCATTATACCGAGAAGGGGAGGGGGTCTAATCAATTTCATTGTTTCTTGTCAATTGCACACTAAGGAGCTCTCCCGGCTTCAGCCTCAAGCCGGAACAACTGCATCCTACTTGTGTGAATGGAAAGCAGTAGATTGGAAGCTACCATTGAGCAAGAAGTCTGGACCTTAAAAATCTATTATGCTGGTAAAAGCAGCATCTTTAGTACGAAATAAGGCTCCCATGCGGATAAGACCTCTGTTTACTACAAATGCCTCATCTCTTCCCATTTTTTAATGCTTTGTTTACTAACATGGATTTTTATGAACATGACCATAATATACACATTTCTGAACCCATTTTTTTAAATTGGAGAATTGCACTGCAAAAGTGCGGAGTTTGAAAGATAGTTGTGTCTTTTATTTATTTATTTATTTATTGCATTTATATACCGCTTCATAGCTGAAGCTCTCTGGGTGGTTTACAACAATTAATGGGCAGTTTACAACAATTAAATTTTAGTTTGGAAAGTGTGAATTAGGTAGGTTTGCATTAAAATATGAACCAAAATGATTTTCTCACCCATACCTAATTGTACATTCTGGCGCAGGTTGGATGAGAACTTCCAATGAATCCCATCTAGGTAAGCGGAAGAATCACATCTGTGAATCACATCCATGCATGGGTCACTCACTCTATAGAAGAGATCTGACTACAGGGAGGGCAGCTGTGCGGGGGGGCAAGTAGGAGAGGAAGAGGAAGTCCCATTCCACAAGTGGAAGTCTGTTTCATTTGCACACGGACACAATTGGATTTTACCACTTACTTATTGATTTAAAAGCTCATATCCTACTTTAAAAAAAGAAAAGCAAGAAACTCAGAATGGCATACAACAATAAAGTATACATACAGTAAAACCAAATCCATAAAATACGTTAAACACCCATCAGAAAATGCCAACATTATAAAAACAAAAACCCAAAATCAACATAAACACCATCTCAATATTCCAAAAACACCAAAGTGAAAGCACAGGGAAAGTAATACAACATATTAATAACAGGGAGATACTTTTTCCCCAGCTAAAGGCCTTCCTAAACAATCAGGTGAAATGCCTAAAACCACAAAGTGATGATGCTTCACAACTCTCAGTTGAGAGGGCACTTCACATGGGTGCCACCACCAAGAAGACCCTGCTCCTTGTTCATACCTGCCAGGCATCAGAAGGCCAAGGCTTCAGATAGTGAAATGTAGCATGTGGGGAGGAAGAAACATGTGGAATAAGGCAGTCCTTAAGGATCTGTTGACCGGTGCCTGATCAAAAACATTCTGTCAACCTAAAAGGCCAGCATCAATTTGGTTTTGTTGTTTGTTCACTAGCTGCTTCTTTTGCCAATCCATTTTTTGCCCTTGCAAAAAACAATTATTAATATCAATTTTTTTTAAAGGAAACCAATAATTTTAAAGGAACTATCAATATTTTGAAAATATGGATAAATGAAAGGAAATATTGATAAAATTATCATACTTAGTATTGAGATTTTAGATTTTAGAGGTAGAACATTTTTTTTAAAAAAAATCTGTTTTTGAAAATAGCCATGGAAAATCTCTACATAAAAATCTGATCTGCAATGATAAAGAATAAGTGAATAAATGGAAAATTTGATACCAAATCCAAACTGGGTGGAATTCTAGCACATCCCTAATCTTGACATACGTATCTGACAATGTTGATTAGCATTCAGCTTGGCAGAAAACAATAAGGAGAATGACTCTGGTGCTTACTGATACAAAAATATTTATTGTAGCTGAAGGTGTTTCAGAGTAAAACACCTTTTCAGAAGTTTGAAAATCTTACATGTTCTTTAAATTTAAAAACACCTCGTTCTTAAAATCCAAAAAAAAAAAAAATCAGCTTGAAACAGTGGTACAGCAAAATGTTATTCTCTCCACAACTCTGTTGAACTCTATGTTAGGAAGTGGTGACAAGGTGTTGGGAGGAACAGTGCTGCGAGTGCCACACAACATGCCTTCCACCCCTTCAGCTAGCCTGCTGCCCTCAAGAGTAGTAGAAGGCACCATCCTATCACTCGGTACTGCACATGTCCTGTGAATTGTTCTGGCACTAGTGTGCATACTTTTCACATGATGATAGGAGTGGAATGAATCCATGTGAGGAGTGTGACGTCCTTCCCCAGCACCACCTGTGAAGCTCTCACTTGCGGCTACCAGCAGATAGGAACGTCAGGTTTTCTTCTTACCCTTTACAGCTCTAACACGGTTCTCAGAAGACCCCCTGCTAGGCCTTACTACCCAACACTCTGTATCTCTTATAACCTTTAGACTGTGCCTTACTCTCTGCCAGGCTATCTCGATACCTTGTGTCTATGGGTATAGGTAATTCCCAAATCCCCCTGCAGCCTCTTGCACTGAAGCTTACAGCCCTGGGTTTCTCTGTGGTACTGGATTCAATATCTTTTCCTCCGCCGCCGCCACCATTCGATACAATTACTGTTCAGCCTTGGTTACTCTGCCATCCCCCCTGGATTGTGTATCCCAGCTGAAGAATCAGGCTTTTTGTAAACCAAGAAATATTTATTGAACACTAAAAATAACAAGATTACTTAATTACTTTGTTAACAAACTTATGGTTTCATATATGTTCTGACATGTACTTTACTTCTCATTAATTGCCTCAGAACTCCGACTCACTCTCAACAACACTGCCAACCTCCAAACACCACCAAAACCTCTTTCACCTCTCTCAACCTCCAACATCCACCACCCTGATTCAACTGTCATTCTTCCATTTATACTCCCAGCCATTCAAATGCTCAGCCAATCATCCAGCATTCTACTGCTCATGTACTCCCCCTCCTCTTTCACTCCACTTACCATATATCTTCTATATAACCAGCACTTACCATATTTACAATATAAGCAGGAACATCACAAGGAGCAGTTCTCTGATGTTACAGCCACCTTGGGGAACTGCCACCATGCAGAAGCTTCTTCAGCTATTTCCATATGATGCTGTAATATGAAACCCAATGCTTAGGTAACCATGTCAATGGGCCAACCAAGTACTTTAGTTAAAATGTGTTAAGGAATAACTAATCCACATGGTGTGGTCCCTCACATATAATGTGTACCACTGTAGTTGGGATGGGGAACCTGTGCTGCTCCAGATGTTATTCAATCAGCCCCAGCCACTATTGCCAGCGGTCAGAGATTGTGGGAGCTATTGTCCAACAACAGTGACACCACTCGCAAAACCCATGAACCTTGAGAAGCATGGAGATATTATATGGGAAAATACATATGGCACAGAAAAACACAGAAACAGAGAAACAAAGCGACACGAGACTTTATAGAGGTCACAATCTGACTCAAGGGGCATCACACTGCAATTCAGGGGGGAGGGGAGATACCAAATCACTCTGATTCACTTTGTTATAAGCCCTCCCCCCACTGAGCCAATGCACACCCCTACGTCATATTTACAGCTTCCCCAGGGCAAGTTATGAGATTGCATGGGAGTATGGCTGGTCAAGTGGAGGTGCTAAATATGAGGATTGGCACCTCTGTTTTGGGATCTGCCATGTGGCCTGAGGCACTCCTATCACATTTCACAGTTCAGCCATTTTGAAGAACAAGAGGCCACAGATGGCAGGCTAGCATACTTAAGTAGATCCATTGCTGAAATGAGCCCAGCCTGACATTTAAGCCACCACCAGTTCTTCAGGCAGAGTTGCAGTGAGCCAGTATCCCTTACACTGGAGAGATGAGGCGGGTGGTCATCAACATAAGCGGAACTCTGCTGGATCAGCCCAAAAGTCCATAGAAAGTAGCATCCTGCCAACAGTAGTCAGACAGAAAATCTATGTAATAAGTGAGGGATGAAAGCCATAGCCTTCTCTACTTCTTGCCTCCTAGAAAGTGGTATTCAGAGATATACTGCAACTAAACCTTGAGGTTCAAATTAGCTATCTTGACTAATAAATGTTAGACCCATTCTCCATGAATTTGCTGAATCTTCTTTAAAAAATGGTATTTGTCACCACATCCTGTTGCAATGGATTCCATTCAGGGCGGCATTAGCACCCAGCATCCTTGGGTAGCTGCTAGGGCCCTGACATCCCAGCAGGGCTCAATACTAACCCTAGGCTCTCCATCTTAGGCATCTGGGACTCTGAACCACCTATCATTTGAATTATGCACAACACCCTCCATGTATCTAGTGAATAAGGGGAAGAGAATGGAATGACTATGAAAGTCAGTGATAGCCAACATGGTGCTTTCCATATGTTGTTATAGTTAGACTACAATGCTCATTGACCCTAACCACTAGCTGGAGCTTCTGGAGTTATAGTTCAGCAACATCTAAAAGGTACCACATTGTCCACCTCAAAGTAAGTGCTTCCTTTTAGATAATATAGCATGTTTACTTAACTGTTCAAATGTTAGCTTATTTAAAATATTTATCATGTATCTTTCTGCTAACAGCCATGTGTACTTTGTAAACATTCCATGCTTACTTAGCCAGTTGGAGAGCTTCCTGAGACAAGCTGATAGCCTTTATTTTTAAGGTAACATTTTTTTTAATCATGAATAATATCTATCTGTAGGACACCTAATTACATATGGGACTCAGCAGAATGCCTTTCTGGGATATAATATGTAAGTTCCACCTTTATTAGTTCACTTATTGGCATTTCTGATCAAAAACTGTGACCAGTGTTGATTTCAACAACAACAAACAACAACAACAACAATATACCCAAGCATAACTGAATCAAGCAAGGAAATTGCAAGGGTACCAAAACCAAGGTACCAAAACCAACGAGATCTTCTCCCATCACCAGCAGATGGTAACTTTGTTGTTGTTTAAAATTATTGCCCACCCTTCACCAGGTTACTTACACTCTTTCAGCTAGCATCAATGTGACTGAGATATTTCACACAGCTAGGAGTTAAAATATAATTAACCATAGAAAAGCAATCTTAATTATGTCAACTCGTTCTACCACTTTTTGGTGATGCTGGGCATTCATTCTTGCAAATTTGTAGACCGTCTCATGCAGATACAACAAAGGATTTAAGAACAAGTTTCTCCCTCTAAATGATTATCTGATTAGACAAAACTAATGGAACACGAGATTAGGGAGCGGCAGGGAGATTTGGGTAATAATCACAAAGCAATTTGATGACAAAGGGTGGAAATGAAATGAAAGGGGAACAACAACAGAAAGATTTTATCAGGTTTCTTCTCACATTACTGGGACATTTAGGAAAATTTAGAATCTGCTGTAATGAGTTTATATCAATTAGAATCAGGTCAGTAACCAGATCTAATGTTTGCCTATTTCTGACACTGTCGTTCTGACACTGTTCTGACACTATTTCTGACACTGTCGTTCCACTTTGCCTCATGATACTGGCTAACAGAAAAAGAGGAGGAAGAATATTGTTGTGCGCCTCCCCCAATCTCCGAGTGGTGAGATTTTGGGGGTCCCTGCGCTCCTCCAGGGTTTGGTTTCCTTTGAGGAAGAAGGTCAGCGGAGACTGCAGTGTCTTTATGAAATATGGTTTGTTTGTTTACACACATTCCAACCTGAGCTTCAGAATGGAGGAGTTAAATGCAGCAGCAGTCCAATATCCAGTCTTTCCATCTGGGTTGCAGGAGGCGCCCCAAAGGCCATGGGGCAGAAAGCCAGTCTCTCTCTGCCTGCCTTCTAGCTCCCAGCAATTCTCTAGAGTCTAGACACACCAAAAACTACAAGCACAACTTCTGCTAGCTGCCAGGAGTGGGGTGGGGGGGACGCTCTCCTGAAGTGTTTCAATGACAAAAGGGTCTCCCTGGCCCATTCACCTTTGCTAGGCAACTGATCGGCCCATCTTACCTGGCCAATCTATTTGGTTAACAAAAGACTAATTTGACCAGCAAAGAGTTCCTCATTCCAAGGCACAGGATTCCAAATCGGAGGCTGGAAAGGGGACCCACATGAATCATCCATCCCAACCCCCATGCTCATAACAATATGATCTTACTATAAACTTTGTAAATAAAATTACTCAATTTAAAGAATATACATATTTGTATGAAGCCCAAGAACCATGAATTAAGTGGCTGGTTGTAGTATTTCCACTTTTCTTTTTATGTCAATATTTCAAAAATTTGTTTTTACTTGTGTATATAAATAAAACCCTTTTTTTAAAAAAAAATATGTACTGACTAACATATTTTGAACTCACCACTGGGAACTGCTGGCTCATAGCTCAGTCTTATCCATCATGCATCAATATATCCTCTGCATTCTTTGCAAAGCCTCCATGCTGTAATTTTTTGTTCTTCCTTCATAGTCACAGCCTCCATCTATCCTTGCTGGCTCTTCTTGATTCATCCAACCATATTTTCAGCCTATCTTTGCCACATAGTTGCCACTGCAACACTGATCCTTATGTCACATTGCTAATGTGTAAAAGTGACAATCATTTGGTGATTGACAATAAAATTTGGTGAT
Organism: Rhineura floridana; assembly: GCF_030035675.1. NCBI lineage: Eukaryota > Metazoa > Chordata > Lepidosauria > Squamata > Rhineuridae > Rhineura > Rhineura floridana. Next base: position 134,510,286 of record NC_084480.1, read on the forward strand.
TGACAATAAAATAAAAGTGACAATACATTCTACAGGTACTTCCCCTGTTAGTATCAGCAGACCCAGTGGAGGCTGAATACTGGCATGGAAATATTCACACAGTCGAAGATTAATGCTTTTGCCAGAAGCCCACATGACATGGGAGCTAGCCACAGGGAAACAGTTTTATTGTAGAAAGCATGCTATACATGTAGCATTAAACTGGTCCATTTTAATGACATTAATACAGTACCGTTCAAAGTATCTCACATATGTTAGCTCAGTAATCTGTACAACAGCCCTGTATAGCTGGTCTATATTATTATCCACATACTTCAGATCGGAGGCTAACACTTAAAGAGAGTGTCTTCAGAACAGAAGCAAAATCTGTACTCACCATTGGGAATTGGTAGTTCATAGATCAGTCCTACACACCATACTTCAACTAATTATAAGTCCTATATTTAACACTAATGCTTATTTTGATTAAGACTATATGACTTCAGAATGCAGTTGGAATTTGCATGACTGAATGTTTCCCCATGTCAAAAATTCATTGCCCCTGGAAAACTACTATATTAGCGAGATGAGCTCTAGGGCTTATGCAAAGATGGGGGGGGTATTCAGTCGTATAATTCCTTCTTGCATTCTGAAGTAGCATCTCAGGAAGATTTTACCATGAATCCTGAAAAAGTGTAGCTCTTGCTTGAACTTAACTTCAAACAAAATTAACATCAGATCTCTACAGCTAAGGATAATCAGAATGTTCTTGTAGGGTAAAGTATTATTTAACACAACAAACACATTCTCTTGGGTTTTTTTTTATTAAATCCCTCTCTTTAAATCAACTCCTTACTGACCTTTTGAACAATAGATTCCTGTCTTGCTGATCATAAAACTTTATACATAAAATAAAGTTGCTATGAGGGAGGGGCTGATTAGGAAGAAGAAATGGCACAAAAGGATGGTTGGTAGAGTCAGATAGACTAGGGTGCTTTCACACTGCACTTTATTCCGTTATTCTGACAATTTATTTCTGTTAATTTGCACATAAAATTTGAGCTTTCACAGGACATAACGGGTAGCTCCGGAATTCTGGTGGAATGTAGTAGAAGTTTAGCGCTAATTTCCGCAATAAATGATACCAGAAAAATTCCGATAGCAAGGCTGGGAAAACGGAAGATCATGGGATTTTTGCGCTAGCTGTCGCTGCTCACATAACAGGCATCCCAGCATGCAGTGCATTCCCGCCCTTACCAACAGCCATCCCAGCATGCAGTGCGTTCCCGCCCTTCTGCCGTGCAGCCCTGTCACACAAATAGCAGATAGCAGCATTTCAACTATATGGCAGAAGGTAAAGAGAGAGTGGTTTCATGGCGACGGGATGAGATACTTGACCTGCAGTGCGCATGTGAATAACGGGAGCGGGTTTGAAACGAGGCCCTGTTCATTGTTGCCTGTGAAAGACAGTTGCGCGAAATGCCGTTATATCGGCTGAAAAAGTACTGTTCCTTATCGCAAGAGGTCCTGCAGTGTGAAAGGGATTTTTGAAATCCGGAATGAAGCGCTACCTTTTTAATCCGTTAAACTAGCGCTATTAGCCCCATGTGTGAAAGCAGCCTAGGTCAACAACCATGTCATTGGACCAGTTTAGGGTTCTTTTTCATAATTAGTTTCAGCTTAGAATGGCTAGATCAGTCTCTGATCCATGTAAGTTTCAGATATATTTATTCATAAATCTGTTCCACATTCCCCTTTCCACATTGATCTGTGATTGAGAAAAAAACCTGCATGAAAATCACATATTAATGTATATAAATATATAATCATGAAATAAATCTTTTAGTATTTCAAAATCCACATTAGGAAAATACCTTTGTTAGGCCAACCAAAATGTCAAAAAATAATGTGCAACCTTTTGAGTTCTCTAGAACTCTTTATCAGGTTATATGGGTTTAAAAAAAAACCAAGGGAGGGAGGACAATTTTTGGCTGGTATTAACTCCACCTATATCTGCATGTAGTAAGATTCTTAAGATGAAGTGTGGGAGGATGTAGCAGACATTCAAATGAGGTTTTGTAGGTGCTATGCAAGTATCAGGTTGCACTTCAGGAAGAATACTGGGAGATTCCCTTCTCTAGGATACAACAACCAGCCGTTACTCATATGTATTAAGTTACGTATTTTATTTCTACACTTTTCTAAAATGATTTTATCCTTAGACAGGCATTTACATTCATATTTACTGCCAATTAAATGATAACAAGTTGTGATCGGTGTAGTTACTAGCATCCCCAAATCCAGCTGTTTCAAAATAACTGTAGCTTCCTGGCCCTCTTGACTATTCTGCAATATAATGTGATGTGTGAAAGATCTCACTGTTGGACACTTTGTCTTCCACCTCAAAGGGTTTGCCCTTCTCAACAGTATAGCTCAAAAATACAATAGCACATATTGTTAAGCAGCAGTCAATTCAACACCACACCATGGTAACCGGCTGCTTTTAATTATCCCCTGTAGCAGCGGTGAAATGCACAGGGAGCAGCAGACTGTACATTGAAATGCTGTGACACATGCCAATCCAATCGTACATTGCCAGATGTTTAGTTTTTTAAAACAGTATAGCATGCTTGACATTTTAGCCCAGTAACATGGTGATTTCTCTCTAGAATGGGGGATGGGGAAACTATGATCCTCCAGATGTTGCTGTGTTCCATCTCCCAACAGTTCCAGGCAACATGGCTAGTGAACAGGCATGCTTTATTTATTTTATTTATTAATTAAATTTATATCCCACCCTTCCTCCTAGAAGGAGCCAGGTGAGTTTTGCATATGGAAGACCACGGGTTCTCCCTTCTTTCTCTAGAAATACCAGAATTAAAAGTACAGATTTTCAGTCATAAAAATATTATTCCCCTGTCCTGCCCATGCCTGTGACTTCTGAATGTTCATTTGGGCCCAAACCACCCCTGACAAAACCCCTTTTTTGTTCTACCAATGCCCAAACTCCAATCTCTCCTTTTCCTTACATAATTCACTGGGTGTTTATGCATAGTCTCAGCCTCATTATTCTTCAATGTGAAATCCCATGATAACTCTTACACTAAGATTTAGACCATAAAATCATGAAATTATTATACAGTATGAACTTTTTGCATTCAGCAATGTTAAATTGAAAATACCCCCATGCCATTCTGATCCTTCCCATGAGCTCATTCCAAAACAAAACCTTACAAAACTTATAGCCCTGACTCAGAAACACTTGCTTAACAGCCCTCTAAATTTTCATGGCGATACACAAAACAGTCAGAGAGAATAGAGAGTTCAAAGTGTAAAAACAGAGAGAGAAAAACCAGATCACTCTTGGACTTTTTTCTGTCAGAGTTTTCATAAACTGTTGAAATTAATTAAAAAACAGCCATGTTCACAGAGGACCTGCACTCCTGTTACTGACCTTGCCCCCATACTTTGACATTCATCTTCTGCAGTTTAAAAGTTTTAAAAAAATGTCTGGCTGATTTTTAATTAATTTAAGAAATTTTGGCTTGAACTCAATGATAATGTCGGGCATGCTCAGTAAGAACCAGCTGTCAGTGTTCCAAAAGCCAGACTCACAGCTGCTTGGCTTGACTAATCAAGGGGCCAAACCCACACCACCCCCAAAGAATCTTGGGAAGTGTAGTTTGTGAAGGGTGCTGAGAGGAGACTCCTATTCCCCTGGCAGAGCTCCAGGGCCAGACTGGTTTAACAGTCAGCCACTCTGATTGAAGGTCTGTGAGGGGAACAAGGTGTCTCCTAGCAACTCTCAGCACCCTTCACTAACTACACTTCCCAGGATTCTTTGAGAGAAGCCATGACTTCCTAAAGTGAAATAACAGGCTGGTGTGGATGTGACCAGGGACAGCTTTGGTTTAAATTTGGGTGGGAGCCTATATGTGCCTGCTGTAGAATAAAAAGATGGGAGAAACACTGAAAAAGAATTATACTGTTCATAATTTACTCCCCTACCCTGTAACCTCTCTGTGAGGGTATATAATCTGGACTCTTTCAATAAACGGGGTTCCCATCTCTGGAAGGCATCTTGCCGGACGGATTGGGTCCCCTTTGCAAAGGTACTTTGTGGTCATGTTTTCCTGGTCTCTGGCAGTGGGGAGAAAAGTCACTCAACTCCGCACTGTTCCCGGGGTGAACAAGAGGTGAGTAAGGTTGTGGACAGCTCGTGGTTGGGTTTGGACCTAACAACAAAATCATGTTGGTATAGTAAAGCTCAGGTCTCCTGCAGTGAGTTTCTGCTTTTTCTTTAGTGGGGACCTTTTATGGCTGCTCAAGCATAGAAGACTGGCAGCCATGACATGAATCCTTGGGTTAGAAATCATGCTAAGAGGTTGGCAGGCATTAGAAAAATATTTCTTTATTTATTCTATTTCTATACCACCTTTTGGTGAAAAGGCCCTCAAGGCGGCTCACAAAAAAAATAAACACAAATACAAAACACACATCAAAAAAGAATACAGTCCACAAAAATTTAAATAACAAAATATTAACATTGTTTTTTTAAAAAAGGTTCTTTAAAGGCCTAAAGATAATCTGTCCCAAAATGTGGTACTGCCACTTCAAGAATTTTAGTCCTGAAACATTGAGCAGCTGTTGCAACGGATTCACTCACCAACTTCATCAGATTCTTCCCCGAAATCATCGTCCATAGACTTGAAGTAGAACTTGTAGTTGGACTGATTGAGGAGCACCTTGAAGTCGCCCAGCATCACCCGCTCGGCCGGGATGGGCAGCTTCACCAGGTAAGGCGTCTCCTGGTCATCCAGATGGTAGATATCTTGGTCTCCTCCCTGACTCCACAGGCAAGATACAAGAAAGAAAAAGTAACAAATCTGAACTGCCATATATAAAACAATGTAAGCCTTAGTGATAAAAAGAAAGTTGGAAACAATGCTAGCTATTTAAATATCCATGAACCCACGAACCTTTTATAGCAGTCTTGATAGTTTGGGTCAGGCTTTGCTTTGAGGGCCTTCTCTCTTTAGGGTGCAGCTTTGTCGAATCTTGGACAGCTTTCTAGTTTGCTCAGTGATCTCACAACCCCAGATCACAACTGCATACTTTCCCAAACCCTATATAGCCAAAACATTGCCTTCCAAATTGTTCCCAAGCTAAGTTCAAAGTGTGGTTCTTTAAAGCCCTAAGTGGTCTGGGACCAAGGTATCTTTGGAAGTGCCTCTTCCCATATTTTACTTACATCCCATCTTTCTTCTGGTGACACTTCCTGGCTTTTCAGGTGGTCTCTTATCCAGGCACGGATCAGTCTCAGTTCCGCTTAGCTTCAGCAAGGTGGCTGAATTCTATGTCATCAGATCATGCCCTAGGACAGCCTTTCCCAACCAGTGTGCCTCCAGATGTTGTTGGACCACAACTCTCATCTTTCCTGACCATTGGCAATGCTGGCTGAGGCTGCTGGGAGTTGTGGTCCAACAACACCTGGAGGCACAGTGGTTGGGAAAGGCTGCCCTATGACAATATGAAGCTAGTTAAGAACTTCATTCAGCTTCTGAGGCTCTTCTTGCTTTCCCTCACGATGAACGGAGATGCTCTTGGAAGGAATGAAAGATACAGGGACTTTATGGTTGTGGTGCCCAGATTATGAAATGGCCTCCTAAGCAAGGTTTGCCTGGCTCCTTCATTGCCCACTTTAAGCATGCACTAAAGAGTGCCTTACTTCAGTATGTATTTTTTTAGACATAATCTTTTAAATTGTTGTGCTTTTTATTGATACTATTGCTTTTCTGTCTGGGTTTTTACTCTATTTTTAGCTGGCAGTACCGTTTTTAAAACTTTGTAAGACTTCTTGCGTGTACATACTTAAAGGAAGGTGGGATAACTTAATAATAATTCATTAAATCTGATACAGTTAAAATGGCATTCTTTGTGTATGATTCATCAGTCTCTCTGGCAACTAAGTGCACTGCCGGTATTAGCTTGCTACAATTCCACTTATCCACAATACATGATACAATAGCTCTCAGAGTCACATTACAATTAAGTCACAATTTAATATGAATGTACAGTTTCCTTTTGAAACATGATATAAAGAGGGCTGGGCAAGACAAACTATAGCTTCTTTCACTGGAGATCTCTTTTTTGTTTTCTATATACCATACCTGGGAATAGTAAAGGACAAGGCTTGTCAGCTCTTTCCATTCATTGTTCTAATCTGGCTGTGAACGGCCTCGTTTCCTAAGGCTGGTTCACTTCCTCAAACCACACTGCATTAAACAGGTTTAGGCAATAAAAACTTTTTGTCCCACTTCATGGTGCAATGAATATTTAATATTTATCTGATAGATATCAGCTTGCAGGCACAAAGGAAATGAGAGTGAGGTACTCACTGAATTGTGGAGCTGATGAAGCTATCAGTCTGAATACAGAGATAATTTATTTTTGCATGTTGTCATCTATTATTAGATAACAAGACTCAAGATTAGCCTGCACAGGTGCATGGCTTGGTAAATACAGTTTTAAAACAGGCATAAAAGACCACACAGAAAACAAAGTAGCTGCTGATGCTTCATATCGTAGGCAGATCTACCACATCCTTCTTGGCACTGAGCCTCAGTAGGACACCAGTGCAGGGGTGAAATATTAACACATGAAGAAGGGAAAGGTGTCAGTAGCCCACACATGCCCCCCACAAGTTTTCATGGCTCTCCAAGACTTCCTTCCCCCAATTGTCATTTTTGTCATTGTGATATATATATATATATACACATACATACATACATGTTCCCATAGGCACCCTACTGTCATATTTTGATGCCGCTGTGGGCTCCTTCTGATTATTATTATTATTATTATCTTTATTTATACCCCACCCTTTTTCCAAACTGGAACTCAAGGCGGCTTCCAGATAAAAGTAAGAACATATCATTAAGAACATTAACATTCTGAGAGGATGGGATATAAATTTAATAAATAAGCATTTTTGTGAGCCCAAGGCCCCACAAATTTGTCCAATTAAAAAAATTAACATATAATTTAAAATTGTGTGTGTAGTGACTGCTTCCATAGGTACCCCACTATATTATTAGGATGCCAAAAGTCTTTTGTCCATACTTTTAAAAAATAATATTATTTTACTGATCACTCCCATGGATCTGGTGTGATTCTGTGATGCCCAAAGGTTTTTGTGCCTTCTCAAGATCCCAAAATGCATCCTGTTAAAAACAACAACACTCAGCCATGCCCATATACACTTCAGCCACACCCACTTTTACACTGTGGTCATGCCCACTTTGACATATGGTCCCTTGAGGGTTATCATGGCTCACTGTAGCCCTATCTTGTGAGGTAGGGCAGAAGTGGGGCTGTATTGCTGGCCCTGCCCCCAAAATGTCCACACATTGTGTGTGACTGTTTGCAAAGGAACCCCTACATGTGAGTATCAGAACACAGTTGCACAGGCATCCCCATTGCATGGAGCTTCTCTACTTATGAGCTCTTCTATGCATAGGCATTCCTCTGCAAATGGAGTGCAGGACTAGCCCAGCGATGCAATATCAAGGGCGGGGCCAGGTGCAAAGATAATAACACTTAGGAACTCTTGCACAGTTGTGAAATTAAAGGCATTCACAATGGGTGGGGAATGACTGCAGTTCTTTTTTATTTTTTATAAACATGACATTAATTTAAAAAGCCTTCTAGAATGAAACAGGGCCTCGTCAACAGTTCTCAAGTAAAAACTTTATAGGTAGCAATAAAATATTAACTTGGGAGGAAATTGGTAGATAACTGTGCCCTTTAATCATTCTATTTGGCTTCGGAACATAGAAAAATATTCAAATCAGGTGGCTAACCATTCAGTTGCCTGCACTTCTAGTCAAGACAATATCATTTCCATCTAATCCAAACCTCACCCAAAGCACTGTACGTCAGTGGTGTTCAATAGAAGGTGCCTCATTCAACTGTTTTACTGCTGGTCTTTTGAGGTTGGGCTTTCATCATATTAAATCATTCTATTGTGAAGTATTACAAGTACTACAAGGCATCAGTTTGATGATGCCATTGAAACCACAGATCCCTTCCAGCATCCAGGATTCACAACTACATTAATAATTTAGTTTTGACCCTCCTTCCATTTTACCTTACTTCCCTTTCTCCCTAATGTGCCTTTATCTTTGGATTGTGGGTCTGCAAGCAGGTCCTGTATGTTTACTTTTAGTATAGTGTCTAACAATTTCACATGTTTTATAAACAAAGTAACAACTACTCAGTTACAACTGATATTACAACATGTTCCCTGATTGGTTGGGATGATCCCAGGAAGAAGCAACCTAAAAATGACAACAAAGCAGCAGGATCCTGGGAAAATGGCCGCGAAGAGTGCAGGAAAAGGTAAAAACAAGGGGTTTTCATGGATCATAATAGAGATCTTTCATATTTACCCTTTGTAATATCTTTCTCTCTCTCTTACTCTATTCTACTCCTTACTGATTTATGATTACAAAGATCAATGTCCAAATATAATGGCTGATGATGTAAGTGATCCAACTGAGACTTCAGGTGAGTTGGTAAGCCTGCATCTACACTTCCTCCATGGGGGAAAGTTGCACAGAAAGAAAGCTAGCCTTGATACCTTCTCCTTGACATCTGGATTTCAGTGTGCAGGGATTTTATTAGTAGTATCATCTTCATCATTATCATCATTTCACATCCAATCATTTGAGCCTCATTCTGTAGTCTAAAGTCATATAATTCAGATACCTGATGCCTCATCTGCTCTTTGTGAGAACCGGGGGCTGTAATATTGATCTGCCCATCCATCCATCAAGACTCTGTGTTTGCCATCAGGGGATGTCTGCTTCCATCTGTCTTGCCCCACCTTCCAGCCCTAGTAATTGAGGTGCTGTCAAAAAAACAATGAAACACCATTCTGATTTTGGAACTTTTTGGGGGTGAAAGGGTTGCTCTGTACTAATTTCAACAGCTTTAGGGTTACTTTTGGATGCGAAGATAATTACATTTTGTCACCCTAAGAGTCGGAAATGACTCACACTACAAGTGCGGGGACACCTTTACCTTTTTTATGCTCACTTTTTAAATGCACTGCTAGGGTGCAATCGTAACCACATCTACTGAGAAATAAGTCCCAATGAATTCAGTGGGGCTTACTCCCAAGTAAGTGGGGTTCAGTCTTAAGCCTTAATTATTAATGTTATGCTATAGCAGGGATGGGGGGAAATTCAATTTTGTTTGCTTTTTAATGAGAACTTCTCATAGTTTGAACTTCTCAAACCAATATGCAAACAGAAACACAATTATCAAATATGGAAGTCTTGTCCAAATGAAGAAAATAAAAAAGAACACAAACTCTGGCAAAAGAAATGCAAGAAGACAATAAGGGATGCTAAAAAAGAATTTGAGGAGCTCATTGCTAAGAACATAAAAACCAACAACAAAAAATTCTATAAATACATTCAAAGCAGGAGGCCATCTTCAATCTTCAAAAAGGGATCCAGAGGGGATCCCGGAAATTACAGGCCAGTTAGCTTAACTTCTGTCCCTGGAAAACTGGTAGAAAGTATTATTAAAGCTAGATTAACTAAGCACATAGAAGAACAAGCCTTGCTGAAGCAGAGCCAGCATGGCTTCTGCAAAGGAAAGTCCTGTCTCAGTAACCTATTAGAATTCTTTGAGAGTGTCAACGAGCATATAGATAGAGGTGATCCAGTGGACATAGTGTACTTAGACTTTCAAAAAGCGTTTGACAAGGTACCTCACCAAAGGCTTCTGAGGAAGCTTAGCAGTCATGGAATAAGAGGAGAGGTCCTCTTGTGGATAAGGAATTGGTTAAGAAGCAGAAAGCAGAGAATAGGAATAAACGGACAGTTCTCCCAATGGAGGGATGTAGAAAGTGGAGTTCCTCAAGGATCGGTATTGGGACCTGTACTTTTCAACTTGTTCATTAATGACCTAGAATTAGGAGTGAGCAGTGAAGTGGCCAAGTTTGCTGACGACACTAAATTGTTCAGGGTTGTTAAAACAAAAAGGGATTGCGAAGAGCTCCAAAAAGACCTCTCCAAACTGAGTGAATGGGCAGAAAAATGGCAAATGCAATTCAATATAAACAAGTGTAAAATTATGCATATTGGAGCAAAAAATCTTAATTTCACATATACGCTCATGGGGTCTGAACTGGCGGTGACCGACCAGGAAAGAGACCTCGGGGTTGTAGTGGACAGCACGATGAAAATGTCGACCCAGTGTGCGGCAGCTGTGAAAAAGGCAAATTCCATGCTAGCGATAATTAGGAAAGGTATTGAAAATAAAACAGCCGATATCATCATGCCGTTGTATAAATCTATGGTGCGGCCGCATTTGGAATACTGTGTACAGTTCTGGTCGCCTCATCTCAAAAAGGATATTATAGAGTTGGAAAAGGTTCAGAAGAGGGCAACCAGAATGATCAAGGGGATGGAGCGACTCCCTTACGAGGAAAGGTTGCAGCATTTGGGGCTTTTTAGTTTAGAGAAAAGGCGGGTCAGAGGAGACATGATAGAAGTGTATAAAATTATGCATGGCATTGAGAAAGTGGATAGAGAAAAGTTCTTCTCCCTCTCTCATAATACTAGAACTCGTGGACATTCAAAGAAGCTGAATGTTGGAAGATTCAGGACAGACAAAAGGAAGTACTTCTTTACTCAGCGCATAGTTAAACTATGGAATTTGCTCCCACAAGATGCAGTAATGGCCACCAGCTTGGATGGCTTTAAAAGAAGATTAGACAAATTCATGGAGGACAGGGCTATCAATGGCTACTAGCCATGATGGCTGTGCTCTGCCACCCTAGTCAGAGGCAGCATGCTTCTGAAAACCAGTTGCTGGAAGCCTCAGGAGGGGAGAGTGTTCTTGCACTCGGGTCCTGCTTGTGGGCTTCCCCCAGGCACCTGGTTGGCCACTGTGAGAACAGGATGCTGGACTAGATGGGTCACTGGCCTGATCCAGCAGGCTCTTCTTATGTTCTTATGTTCTTATCCTTTGACATTTGACTTCTCTGAATGTTGTGATGAAGTTCTCCAAACAAAATCTACAAAAATCTCCATATTATGGGAAACCTCTCATGACAATGCACATCAGTGAAAACAGCATACAAAAATGCATTATATTAGTGAAAACTGCTTGTAAAGATGTGTATATTAATCAAAACAGCATCCCAAAATGTGTTTTAGGAGAAATTCCCGCTAAAATGCTGATGAATTTTCAAGACAATTTTTTAAAATACAAATTGCTGTGGAATGTGAAGAACTGAACTTAAATTAGAAAAATGAAAAACTGAGAGAAACTGAGGATAGAGACACACCTACTGTTCTGCCGGTTCCAGTGCATCTCCATCTCTCTTTTCTGAAAATAGGGGCACACAATGCTAGTCAAATTCCATCCCTTTCTACTCTAAAATTCTGGTTGGATCAGCTTGAGTGCATTTTTTTAAAAAAATCCACTTCAGGCAGATTTTGCAACTGATTGGTAGATCAATCCATGTGTCTTCTAGGTGCCGTCATTGGAAACACTTTGCTGCAGGCTCAGGCAAAAAGAGTGACCAGCCCCATGCTTTGGATGTTCCTTAAAGGTCTGAAGTCAGCTGTGGAGAAGGGAGGTGTGGCCAGCAGAGGACAGAGTCACCTCAAAACACGGCCAGAAAAATAATTTTTGCTGCTTTTCAAGTAACTAGTGAACCCATAGCCTAAAACTGACAAATCCACCCAATCCTATGGTATAGTGATATCAAAATGTTTGCAGTATATTATGGCCATTGTACTATTGTTGTATTTTGTGTGAATCACTTTGAACACAGATATATTTATGGAAAATGTGGATTTTAAAATAAATTATGACTATCCATTTTCATAAACTCCATTACACTCTGGCATGATGAAATATGCAGTAGAATCAGGCTCAATTCTCATTGGCCGAGATCATCAGGATCAGGAAATATATTTAGCCCCTATCCTAATGCTTTCTCCAAGTGCATCACTGTACTTCCTCCCATATAACATATCCTCCACTATTTCACATATGAAAATATGGATATATTTGGGGCTGTGGCTCAGGGAAAGGGCCGCGGCTTAGTGACAGAGCATATGCTTTGTATGCAACAGGCATGGGGTTCAATCCAGGCATTGCATCTCCAGACAGGGCTGGAAGAAACCCCTGTCTGAAACCCTGGAGAGCTGCTAACAGTCAGTCACTAGAGCTGGGTGACCAACAATCTGACTCTGTATAAGGTAGCTTTCTATGTTCCTGTATTTCTATTCCTTTTCTTATAAACATGGATGACTACCTGAGTCTACTCCTCTCCACTTATCCAATAAACACTATTATGTATTCTGAAGGAGGGTGGGTGTTCTCTTGATTAGACACCATAATTGCTCTCTGATATGTTATCAATGGTTCAAAATGTACCTCAGCAGCTGCCATGTGAGTGATCACATACTGCACCTTGTGTGCACTGGGGACAATGGTTTGGATCCAGACTAACAGTGTGATATTGTGCACACCTACTTAGACGTAAGCCTCACTGAGTTTAATGGGCCTTATTCTCAGGCAAATATATAGATAGGGTTGCAGTCTAAGTTAATCAGAGGTCTAACTGAAATGAATGTGAAACGTTCGCCTTAACTAAGTTGTCCTGTTGGTTTCAATGGGAACTCAGTGCAACTAACTAATCGAACACCCATTCCAATCTAATTAATGTAATATCTATTCACCCCTCACTCAGAAGTGTATCTTCTAGAGATCTGGCATGTGATTCATCCCAAAGGATGGCGATAGCAAGCAAGTCACACTAACTAAACATAACAAGGTGTCTTCAAAAAGCATTACAAGGGATTTTTTTTCAATAAAGTAGGGTTTGTGCCTGGGAAATAGGGGTAGTTTGCATGACTGCTTCTGAATCCTAGGAAGAGAAGTAAACTGGTCATCTTGGGGATGCTATGATAGGGAGAACCAAACTTGTCTACAATTCTCTGACACTGGGTGGTTTGATCCTCACTATCAGTGGTCCTACAAGAGAATGTGTGCATAATGTATGTATACAGCACATGTAGATGCACTGCATACTTCACTGGTTTTTATAATATACAAGCATTCCCATCACAATGATGAGCATGTACTAGTGAATAATGCACACACAGTTAATGCAGCTTACAACAACTTGTTCTCTCCAGTTCTTTCAGGTACATCTTTGTTTGGATTCATGTTGCCACTTGAGTTCTCTATTCTTCTGAATAAACCACATCAGACTCAACAAATACAAGCTATGTCTTGCATGATTCTTGAACTCCTTGGCATGTACATCCAATCTAATAGATTTTTTTTTTAGCTGATGTCATTTACTTGTTCATTTCATATTCCTGGTTTGACATCAGTGCCTACTAATGTATTTTTTTTACATCCTTCCTCATATTATAGAGTGGAATGTAGAAGGCTGCTGATGACAATTAGTTGCTGCAGTTCAAGGATATTTGCTACAACATGTATCTCCACAAAACTGAGCTGCAGAAATTAGGTTGTTCGGTATTAATGCAGAAACATTCCTTCCTCAAATGTCAGTTATGAATGGATGGCATTTCTTTTGGCTTCACAATGTATTTCTCGAAATGACAACACATTCTGTAGCAAATCCTTACACTGTGAATTAATTTATTACATACATAAAAGGACTTGTCGTGTCCCGGTTGAGGCTCAGGAACCAGACCAGTTGGTGAAAGCAAATCAGTTTTTATTAAAGTGATATCCAGACAAAGACTACGTCGTCTCATGAACTTTAACTACTAAACATAACCTGCGACACAGAAGAGAGTTGACAGAACAAGGAACCACTACTCCCCCTGTCCCTTAAGAAGGGGGCAAACGAGCGTGAATTCTCTCACTCTGCCTCAAAGTGCCCTCATCCACACCCCGCCTCTCCCCCTTCTTTTGCTGCCTCTTTTGCTGTCACCTTGTACATGGTGAAGGGGGTGCCACCGCCCCTCCCCTCCTGAGAAATCTGACTCAGGTATGAGGGAAAGCAGGGGGGGCAATGCTTAAACCATCTGGCTGTTTCTCCTTGCTTTTTCCTGGATCAGAAGGGGGTTGGATTCCTCCTTGCCCTCCCTCCTTCTCCAACTCCTCCAAGCTCGGAGGGGGAGGAGGCATGGGAAACTCACGGTAAGAATCTATGTCTGTTGGACATTCAAGGTCCTCGCTCCCAAACAGTTCTATCTCTGAGATTCCCTCCCCCTCTTCTGCTTCTCCTTCACACGACTCTGTCCAAATGACCCCCTCCCTCTCCTCATCGTCTGAAACTTCAGGGCCCCAATCCTGCATCCTGACAGGACTCCTGGTCAGTGATGAGGTATGTGCTCTAACCTTGGTGAGGAGGATACATGTTTTCATCCATGAAGCAAAACAGAATAACCATCCCGCAAACAAGTCAGAACAAATGCTCAATAAAGGCCACATATACTCTACCTCCACATAAGCTTTGAGCAAATAAATCAGGATGAATGTTCAATAAACAGGTCATCTGGAGGAGCTCTGAGAAGCTCTGAGAAACGCTGAGCCATCTTCATCTCCCTGTTAACAGTAGTTTGAGTATTATAGCACAAGCCTATATAATCTAGTAAGTGTCACCGAGTTTAGTGGGGTATGCTTCCAGGAAAGTGGGTGTAGAACTGCAGCCTTAATGTTATAATATCATAATCACTGGTAACTATTTTGATTCCTGATTTACAGAGAACCAAAGACCCTAGAACAAAATGAAGTGTTCAAGGCCATATATCACTGCAAATGAAAGCCCATCATATTGAGCCAAGCATTTGAGGGTCAATCCATCTCTCCTCAGAATGTGCTGAGATAATGCAGTATGGGAACATGATGGAAATATATACCTATAAATAATAATAATAGCAGAGGCTGCACTTCGCGAAGGATACACTCAGAAGATCACATGCAACACAAGGGTAACTTGATAGATTTCAGCACAGCACACAGGAGAGATCATATGACTTCTTAAGTTATGTCAGAGCTGGGCACTGTGGGAATAAAATTCATCTTTCCAAATTAAACGTCATTGCTTTGACCAGGAATATTAATGTGAAGAAAAACCATACAATGTATTACTGACAAAAATGGGAAAAATTGTATTGATTTATCTTTCCTGGGGCTATATCAGAAAATCTGGTCAATAACTATTCTGTTTTCAGTTAGGAACACAAGAAGCTGCCTTATACTGACCATTGGTCCATCTAGCTCACTATCGTCTACACCAACTGGCAATAGCTCTCTCTCCAGGGTTTCAGACAGTGGTGCTTCCCAGCTGCACCTGGAAATGCTGGAGATTGAACCTACTGCATGCAAAGCATGTGCACTACTATTGAGCCACAGCCCTTGTCCCTGAGCCACAGACCTAAAAATATCCACATTTTCATCTGTGAAATGTTGGAGGATATGTTACAAAACATATGAATGTCAGAGGAAGTACAAATAATTTTGTCACAACTGGCACAATGTCTTTTTGGGAAGGGGTAATTTTAAGATCAATGAGATGTATTTGACAATGACTCCAATCTAATGTAAAACATATGAATATATTTAATGATTACTGTTTATAACCTGGCAGCACATATAAAGAGGAACAGTGTCTAAGGCAGCCTTTTCTGGATGGTGCTGAGAGTTATAGTCCAAAACATCTGGAGAGCACCAGTTTGGAAACGGCTGTCCTAAACCACTGCTATTAACTCCTATGAGGGTCTAACATATCCCTGATATGCACTTTATTCTTCAGCTCAAAATCTCCTAGTGGCATGAACTGAAATAAATAAATAACCTGCAAGTTTAGCATCTCATCTTAATTGTTGTATCAATATAATGTAGCTCTTGTGAGGTTACAAGTAACGAGAACTTCCAAGGATGTTGTCCTTACTCAAATTTTGTTCCATTTGGATGAAAGCTGATAAGTGTTTTGTAATATTTGAGTTCATTTACAGGTTGAGAATAGGTGGAAGCACACTGCATAAACACTCCATCACACAGCCAAAGCCCACTGCTTCCACATCAGATCTCCAGAGAGACACCTAGCACTGCAAAAATATTACCAAGTCCAAAACTCAAATCCATGTGTCTCTTGGTTTTTTCAGTGTGACTCACAATGCTGTTCATTTCACACATAGAAATCTTCCACTGGCCAAAAGGAAGGGAGAATCCAGATAATTAATCCCATCTAACTATCACTTAGACTTTGGGGACCATATTATCTCCCATGACTTCTTGTCACCTCTACCTGGCTAATCATAGTTTCCATGGCAACAAATCACCAATATTTTTCCTAAAAAGGCTGTACTGAACCAGATATGTTCCACAAAATCTCAAGATCATTGACCCATTTCTGTCCAACTCCCAATCTCTTAACAGTTTTGTTACATGAGAATTTTCCACATATCGGGATCAATTAGAAGAATGCCATAATTAAAGTATTTACATGCAGCATTTCATTCCCCCACCCACCATTCATTTTAACTAGGGTCTAAGTTACCTCAATGCAAGTTTAATAAAACCTGCATTTAAAAAAATACACAAAGGAGGATTAAAACACTATAGAATGACCTACATCTTTACTGATTCAGAATGATCTATGTGTACTGTAGGAGACCTTTATCCCAGTCTGCATCTGTACTGGTATTGTTTTTTTAAGATGTTTTGTTTTAAAGATTTTTATTGTTTTATCACTTGTTTGCTGCCTTGGGCTCCTTTGGGAAGAAGGGCAAGATATAAATTTAAACAACAACAACAGGAATATGAGCAGCAAAGGCCATGAAGAAACATTTTACACTTTTTAAATACCCTTATGGTTAGCAGCAAAAATAGTAATAGCTCAAAATACATACTTTCACCCAGAGCTTGGAAAAGTTACTTTTTTAAACTACAACTCCCATCAGTCCCAGCCAGCATGGCCACTGGATTGGGGTGATGGGAGTTGTAGTTCAAAAAAGTAACTTTTCCAAGCTCTGCTTTCACCCCTTCATTCTACAAAGTGTCTCTGGAAGAGAATCAAGCCCCCAACCAGCAAAACAAATTCACACACAGTCTTCCACTCTTATTGACAATTGATACATTGCTCCTTCTGCATTGCAATGCAAATGAAGCCCAGTTGAATTGGCTTTATACATTTTTTGGATATGAATAAATAGCAGTGTGCATCCACATATGAGGCCATTAGCAGTCAGTACATGTGATGACTTCCATGCATGATTGCATGTGTGAATGGGTTCCTGGTGCTAAAGGTACTAAAAACTTTGAATGCATGTATTATATTCATGCACGTCAATCTATTTATTCTTTATTTGAACAAGATAAAACAGAAGTGTTATGAAAACTATTTCCTCCGTCATTCAAGTGAATCACTTTAACAAGAGAATCTATTGCACTTTCCCCCTTTTTATATCTACTTTGCAACTATAGGTTATTTGTGGAATAATTTTCTTCTGTTAATACAAAATGTAACATAAAATGAAAAGTTTGTTAAATCCTTGATTATTCAGAACATGCCTTTGCTCTTTCTGAGCATAAAACACACATACACACGCACAGCCCTCCAGATTACAACCCAATGGGATTGCCTAGCAACAGAAATATAAACAAGGATTCCCTCTGTGGGAGTTCTGCTGGAATGCATCATAGAGTTTAGGTAACTGTTTGCAGGTTGTGATTGGCAGTTACTATGGAGACAAATAGCCGAGTAAGGGAAACCCTTGCAAGTGACGTTGCCAACATCTGTTTACTCCTCAGCGCCTTGCACGCAAGCTCTGCACACTCTGTGTGGAAAGGGAGGGGAAGGAGGCAGCACAGGTGAGTGTTAAACTACAGAATTAGTAGTTTAACAGAAGGGGACATTCCATTCCCTCAAATATGTTGCCTCCTGTGGTATTTATTCCTTGTAGTTTCATTCTCCCAAACTTCCAGCTTACACTCCAGCTAAGAAAGATGGATTCTCAAGCACATCTTTACAAATCAAAAGAAGGGACCACACCTTATAAAAGGTTTCTGCAGTGTATTCTGCTACAATGTTTAAAAAGCTGTAGCATTTGGTCATTTTGGGACATAGTGCTTCTCTGACCTCAGGTTTTCCTTCAAGTCACAAATTTATTTAGTCATAGATTCCATCACATGCTCTCAATGCAATCATCAGTATGCCTAAATGGAAAAGTTGAGGTTGATCATTATTCCGTCCCAATTATCTATACACAGAAAAATGTGTGTGAATTCCTAATCTACCCCATTTTAAAGGCTCAAGTCAAATTAGATAATGGCTAAAGCAATCCAGTTGGTTGGAGGCCAGTAGGAACAAAGCTGGCGGAGCTGGAGCTGGCAGAAGGGGCTGCCACATCCACACCTCTGACTGAGCCGTGATGAGGGACTTACACCAGCATAGCCCAGCTGATCTGGAACCTAGCCAGAGGGCCGCTATCCAGCTCCCCTCAGCCTGGTGTAAAAAGCACTTGGATTGTGCCCTAATTTAGGAACTTCCCAATACATTATGAAATTCTCCTGAATAACCATCTTGCACTGCCCCAATTCATTTCAGCGGGACTTATTATTTATTAGATTTATATCCCACCCTTCCTCCCAGTAGGAGCCCAGGGAGGCAAACAAAAGCCCTAAAAACACTTACAAACATAAAAGCAGACTTTAAAATGTATTAAAACATCCTTAAAAACATCCTTAAAAGACTTGTGCTAGAGAATTTATTACTGCATTGGTTTCAACCCACTATCCAGCTGCTCACCCAATGAGCTTCAGATGGGGCTTTTAGGCATATATTGGGATGGATGGAGCAGTCGTTTGGAGTCCACATCAATTTTGCATGTGTTCAGTAATAAATCTATTCCATCCTGCTTCCATATTAATCTGTGAATGAACAAGATCTGCATAAAATATATATTTAAATATGTAGTTTATCAGCCCAGGGCATGGTACATGTTACTTCCCCCTGCCATCCTATCCTCACCACAATTCTGATAGGTTGGATAGGCTGTGAGAACACCCTGTGAGCTTCATGGCTGAATGGGAATTTGAACTTGGGTCTTCCATGCCCTAGTCCAGCCTTTCCCAACCAGTGTGCCTCCAGATGTTGTTGGACCACAATTCCCATCTTTCCTGACCATTGGCAATGCTGGCGGAGGCTGATGGGAGTTGTGGTCCAACAACATCTGGAGGCACACTGGTTGGGAAAGGCAGCCCTAGTCCAACACCCTAACCATTTCATCACATCATACCAGTAGAAATACATTTTCAATTTTCAAATGTTGCCATTTCAATACAGGGTTTCCAGTGAATGCATCCGCTTTATACTTGACAATTCCATCCAGGATGATTTTATTCGATTTGATTTGACTCTGGTCTGAAGTGGGGATGTTGGAGGAATCCGTTGGAAATATCAAGGAGATATTCAACCCCCACTGCAGCATGGATTCTTGTTATGAATGCTGTTTTCCTTAGTTCTTTATAACAAAAAGGATTTTAAAACATGTTATACGTAAATAGGTACATAAATTGATTTGCAATGAACATTATTTACATAGTGATGTATGTACAGGGCCGGTTCCAAAGGGCGGCCAGGTTGGGCACTGGCCCTCCGCTCCCCTTCTGCAATCCCGCGGATCGCAAGACGACCTTCCGAGCCGCTCACCATCCCCTGCGCTTCACCTACCTTTCTCTGCTGTTCGCGCAGGGTTGCCATCAATAAAGATGGTGGCCGAGGTTTCCGTAAGGGACTGAAGCCTCTGCCGCCATCTTGGTTGATGGCAGCAATGCACGCGCTGCATGCCATCAACCAAGATGGTGGCAAAGGCTTCAGTCCCTTACGGAAACCTCGGCCGCCATCTTTATTGATGGCAACCCTGCGTGAACAGCAGAGAAAGGTAGGTGAAACACTGGGGATGGCTGGGGATGGCTGGGGATGGTGGGTGGTTCGGAAGCTCGTCTTGCGATCCGTGGAATCGCGGAAGGGAAGCAGAGGGGCCCGGGGCAGGCTAATGCCCAAGGGCCCCCACATTCCTGGAGCCAGCCCTGTGTATGTATAATTGCAGGTATCCCAACAGATGCCTCATTGTTTTTCTTTTTTCTCTGGTTTGCTAACTTTGTGTAAGCTATTCTGTTGCTAGAGGCAGTCGATGCGCACTAAGGCTGGAATCCTAATCATGTCTACTCAGAAGTAAGTCCCACTGAATTCAATGGGTCTAACACCCAGGTAAAAAGGGTTAGGGTTGCAGCCTTAACTTGTTTCCTACTGTGAAATGCCAAATGTCCAAGCAGGATTTAGAAAGGGAAGAGGCACCAGAGATCATATACATTGGATAATTTATTTATTTATTTATTTTTAAGACTTATATACCACCCGACTAGCAATAGCTCTCCGGGCGGTGAACATAGATACAATAAAATACAATATAATACAAAAACATCAGTCTAAAATCAAATTTCACAATCTAAAAACAGCAAAGGCTAAAATCAAATTACAAACATTACAATCATTACAAAAAATTAAAATGCCTCGGAATAGAGAAAGGTTTTAACCTGGCGCCGAAAGGATGATAGTGTCGGCGCCAGGCGAACCTCCTCGGGGAGACTATTCCATAGTTCGGGGGCCACCACTGAGAAGGCCCTTGATCTTGTCACTGCCCTCCAGGCCTCCCTATGAGTCGGGACCCAGAGGAGGGCCTTCGTAGCAGACCGTAGTGTACGAGCTGGTTCATAGCGGGAGAGGCGTTCCGACAGATATTGAGGTCCCGCACCGTATAAGGCTTTATAGGTTAATACCAACACTTTGAATTTGGCCCGGAAGCGTATTGGAAGCCAGTGCAAGCGGGCCAAAACAGGTGTTATATGGTCAGACCGCTTCGTTCTTGTTAGCAGTCTGGCCGCCGCATTTTGCACCAGCTGTAGCTTCCGAACCGTCTTCAGAGGTAGCCCTACGTAGAGCGCATTACAGTAATCCAAACGTGAGGTTACCAGAGCATGTACTACTGATGTAAGATCCTCCTTACTCAGGTAGGGACGTAGCTGGGCTACCAATCGAAGTTGGTAGAACGCATTCCGTGCCACCGAGGCTACATGAGCCTCAAGTGACAGGGAAGAGTCTCGAACGACTTCCAGACTATGAACCTGTTCCTTTAGGGGGAGTGTAACCCCATCCAGGACAGGATATGTATCCACCATCTGATTGGAAAAACCATCCACCAACAGCATCTCAGTCTTATCAGGATTGAGTCTCAGTTTGTTAGTTCTCATCCAGTCCATTGTCACGTCCAGGCAACGGTTCAGCACATTGACCGCCTCACCTGAGGAAGATGAAAAGGAGAAGTAGAGCTGCGTGTCATCAGCGTACTGGTGACAACGCACTCCAAAACTCCTGATGACCGCACCCAACGGCTTCATATAGATGTTAAAAAGCATGGGAGACAAAACCGAACCCTGCGGGACCCCACATTGGAGTACCCACGGTGTCGAGCAATGTTCCCCAAGCACTATCTTCTGGAGACGGCCTGCCAAGTAGGAGCGGAACCACTGCCACGCAGTGCCTCCAACTCCCAACTCCGCAAGCCTCTCCAGAAGGATACCATGGCCGATGGTATCAAAAGCCGCTGAGAGATCAAGGAGAATCAACAGAGTTACACTCCCTCTGTCTCTCTCCCGACATAGATCATCAAACAGGGCGACCAAGGGCGTCTCAGTGCCAAAACCGGGCCTGAAACCCGATTGAAATGGATCTAGATAATCGGTTTCATCCAATAGCGCCTGGAGCTGGTCAGCAACCACTCGTTCCAAGATCTTGCCGAGATATGGAACATTTGCCACTGGTCTGTAGCTGCTGAAATCCTCTGGGTCCAGGGAAGGCTTTTTCAGGAGTGGTCTCACTGCTGCCTCCTTCAGACAGCCAGGGATCACTCCCTCTCGCAAGGAGGCATTTATCACTTCCCTGGCCCAGCCAACTGTTCCCTCCTTGCCAGTTTTTATTAGCCAAGAGGGGCAAGGATCTAGTACCGAAGTGGTTGCACGTACCTGTCCAAGCACCTTGTCCACGTCCTCGAACTGAATGAGACGGACCAAAGAATTTCAGAAGAAAATTACCCTGTGCTTTATAGATTACTGCAAAGCCTTTGATTGTGTAGATCACGAAAAACTAAGGAATGCTTTAAAAGAAATGGAGGTGCCACAGCATCTGATTGTCCTGATGCACAACCTATACTCTGCACAAGAGGCTACTGTAAGGAGAGAATATAATTCTCATAATTCAATAAGTCTCCTGCTTCATTCCTATCTCCTAAGCCCCATTTTTCCACAATTCCTAGTTCTTCTCTGTTCCCTACCTTTGCATTCCAGTCCCCCATGATTATCAGCACATCTTGTTTTGCTGTGTGATCAATTTCTTCCTGTACTTCTGTGTAAAATCTCTCCAATTCCTTTTCTTCTGTGTTTGCTGTTGGAGCGTAGACTTGGATGATGGTTATGTTAATAGGTTTTCCGTTTAATCTCATTGATATATCTTGCATATATCCCTATTATTAGGGCATACATCCCTAATCAATAGCAATAATAGCATGGTAGGAACCACTGTGATAGAAGAATGGCATGATTCTATTGATGGCCTGGTAGGATTCAAAATATGCTGTGCTAAGAGAATGGATGAATGGCTGTTGAACCATTCATACAATACAGAATGCTTAAACTTGTACAGTTTTTCTTATGAAAACTTGGAAGAGTTTTGATGCTTTGTTTTGCTTTTGTGCTCCAAGGAACAAATAACCCTGGTACCTAGGAAAGAGCTGTTAATACTTAGTTATTCTGAATATAAAACATAAAAATCCATCTCACATCTTTTAGGAAATGTTCTAATTCCCTAGCTATGTAGCACTGTAAAATAGAATCTGCCTTTAAGCCGCTAAAATCTGCCTACCTTGAAGAAAAATTTCATGCAACATAGAGCTCTGTGGTTTGCAGTTACAATTTCACCCTTTGAAATTAAAATTGGCACTGTTCCTTGCTAAAAAGCATGCCAGTTAGGAGAAACTATAGCAACTTATCATTCCCTGATTACAGGAACTCTCGGTTTCAGATTGCAAACTTGTTATCTCCCTGATTAAATTCTGATTTTCCAATTTAAATAGATGACATCAGTTTTAAATGACTCAATCAACTATATAAGCACTAATGAAATGGCATGAAAGCTACTTCTGTATCTCTGGTGCTGAACTTCAATAAAATTGAAAATATTTTAAGACTCTTATTTTAATCCTAAAATCTAGCTACTAAAATACCATTTTGTACAAGAAGCACCAAAAAGGTCAGTTCCAATGGAAATAGTTCTAAAAGAGAAATGGTTCCTAGTTAGTAGATTAATCACAATCCATTAATCATAAGCCAATGTTTCTCAATCTCCTTTGCTTTCTGAGCTCATAACTAATTCAAATATAATTTGAATATTACTGACATAGATGAAACTATGTCTTGATCAATCTGAGAGGTAAATGGAGTTCATCAATGGCAATGACATCATTGCATGCCCTTGCATGAATATGAACAACTCACTGGGCCTACTCTGTGTCTTAGGACTCAGGGGGAAGCCATTTAGGGATGGTCTTCTGATTACATTGATCTTATCCACTGACAAAGGTAACAAAGGTCCATGTCATCCTCATAATGCACGCCAAAGCGAGAAATCCACTTTATTCAAAAATTACTCCAATTTTACAGTGCATTCCGGGTAAATCCAATGAGTTTTAATTAACACATTTATCGGCAGATATGAATCCACAGATTACAGCAAAAGTGGCTAATTTCTGTGCTTCTGCCATTGTATGTCGTAAATCGATGACACATTATTTTATATAGGAAGCCTGCATACTGATTGTAATCTATTATTCAGTCCTGATTTTATTATTTTATATTATTTTGATTTATTTATGATGTGTATGTACTGGTCTGTGATCAAAATAAAATTTTATGTACTTTCTTCAAAAAAATAAAGGGGGGAGGAAAGATGCGGCATCAGAGAAGGTGTTACTGTCTCCCATCCACCCACCTTCTATTGAAGACAAGCAGGACATACAGTAGCTGGGAAGCTTCCTGGATGTTGCAGACCTTGAAGGCAATTTTGTGATGGCTGTAAGTTTCCAGCCTTCACGAGATGTGCAAGGGAAATTTCACAAGACAAGGGATCTCCCAGTTTCACAAGATTTGAAGAACATGATGTGGTGTATTGATGCCTATATAAGGCTACATCACATGTGACAGTATCTTTTTGGCCAGGCAACATAACTCACTCTTTACCAGGGTTACTATTGGGGGCCAGGAAGGATTTTTTTCATGCTGTCCTAATTAGCCAGGAACAGACATGCTTTTCACATTCTCTGGGGTATCACCTTAGGAGTTTGATTGTAACTATGTTTGATATGAATTAATTACCATGGCAAGCCAAGCAGTAAAGATGGGGAGTAAGGCCCATAGAAAGTGAAATTACGCACCTATCACAACTGTTTCAGCACTGAGCCAGAGTGTTTCCCCTGGGACTGTAGAAGCACCAGTGACCATTGATACAGTGGGAAGGGCAGGGACCACTTGTGAGAGGTTGGGTAACTGTTGAAGAAGGGATCTGCTCATAGCCTAACCAGGTAACAGGGCTCCACCATATGGAGAAGGCCACCCAAAGGACAATAGCAGCATGGAACCAGACCAGTTCCTTGGGCAAAGAATGGTATCAAGAGAAAGGGGGCTTCTGTCCCTTGATACTCCCTGAACACAGATGAATTACTTATTTATTATCCATCTTGAATAACAGTTGTAGTGGGTGTGTTATACTCCAAGGCTGGTGTCCACATCCAGTTGTGGATGTGTTATACTCAGATGAATTACTTAGATGAATTACTTGATTGTAAATCTTGGATAAAAGTTGTAGTGGGTGTATTATACTCTGAGACTGGTGTCCACATATTTCTTGCCCTCCACAATGAACATGTTCAAGAGCAGTAACAAAAATACATTGAGTAGCAATTCTGGGAATTATCTTTCTGGTAATCATATGGCCACAAAGCATGTTAAAAGGGATGCCTGTTCCAAATTCAGAGCCATTTCAAATGACACTGATGTCAAAATGTAAATTCACAGAATGTGGGATGAGTATGGATACACTGTGAAATTGCCATGATCAATTTACCATGCACAGTCCCCCAAATATTTCATGGACAATGATAGTGTATCATTCCACTCCAAAAACTTCTGCATGCCAGTCAGCCATGGCACTTTAGCATATTGTTATATATTAGGGGCTCCCGCCACTGCTTATTTCATTCACCCACCCCACCACCTAATCCAAACCACACATTCCACGCAGAGTTCATCCAACCACCACCTACCACTACTGCCTTTGCCAAACCCCCCACTGCCTCAAGGTCTCCCCTTAGACCTGGCCAAGCCTCCCCCTTCTACAGGTCACCAAGCCTCCAACTCTCCCCCTACAGATCACCAAGCCTATTGAAGTCTGTTTGGGAAAAGGGCACCAAATTATAACTAGATCCTCAATGAACATACCAGACAGGGTCAGCTGGTAAACCCTGCTCTTTTTAATGCTAAAATTATAGCCCAAATGATATATGGGGCAGAAATTTGGGGGATGGAACCAAGTCTCTGATGGAGGTTCTGGAAAATAAATTCATGAGGCAGACATTGGCTCTCCTCAGGATCTTCATCTGTCCATCTTAGGGCTGAACTGGGGCTCCTATCCATTGTAGCCAGAACTGACTTGTCATAACTCAGATACTGGTGTAGATTAAATGGCTTGGAGGACCATTCTTTTACCAAGTTACATTGGCTGGAGCAATTAAGGTTTGGAGGATGGGCACAGCAATGCCAAGACAAGCTAAAGGGCTACAACCTTACCATGGAAAAATATCTGCGTCTTAGTCCTCACACTCTCAGGAATTGGATCTTCGATCACAATGTCAGTGAAGATACAGCAGTCTCGGCTGGCACGTTTCTCCATTTGGTATCCTCGGCTCAAGGTTTATCACTCAAGCACGTTACCTCGAGTCACTGACTCTATTGCAGCTTCGTAGGGCTTTCACGGAACTTATATTTCAGCAGATGCCCTCCACATACCTTGAAGGGAGATCTCTTGGAATTCCAGTTACAGAATGGAACTTCAGTAACCAGACTGAAGATATTATTCACTGTTTGCTGTTCTATGTTTTGTATATGGATCCCAGATAATTTCTTTTGTCATTCATTCTTCAGGTGTACTCAGATCAAATGGCACAGGAGGTTGCAGTAGGACTACTAGCTGACAACCAATTATATATTATGCATATGGTAGCCCAATTCACACAGGCAGCCAAGAAGCTGCGTTCCCACAGCATTAAAAATCATAATTCTTGATTTTTTCCTAGGATTTGATTTTCCTAGAGGTTGGCCTAAGATAGAATGCCTAAAAGCCGACTTGTTGAGCTGTACAATTTTATGTTTCAAATAATTTTACTGTATTGAATTCTTCTTTTAATACATTGTAATGGCCTTTGGCTATATGCAGTAAAGTGTTATGACTGACTGGTGACTGAACTTCAAGAACCTCCAGGCCTTCTGGCACGATGGGAAGTGGAATTGCTATGTCAAGACATCCATTCTAGATTGGAGAGGTTGGTAGAGAAGGCCTGAACCCTGTTATTTAGAAACTGCCTATTGAATTTCTTTTTCAGACCAAGGGCCACATTCACTTCTGGGCAAACTTCTGGGGGCCACCCCAGGAGGGTGCAAAGTAGGGGGATGTAATGTGGGGAGAGACCCAAGGGCCAGTTACAGAGGGCTGAAAAGCCACATTTGGTCCCCGGGCCTGAGGTTCTCCTCCCTTGTGTTAGGATTTCCCTGCTCTTTCCTCAGCTCCCCAAGCAGCATCTCTTGAGCCGAGGAAACACTACCATAGTGACATCACATTACTTTAAAAACAAACAAGCAAGCAAGCAAAATTACTGGGGAGATACAAGTTGGCATGTAACATGTAGTTGGGACTAGGGATGAGGAAGGATTTCAATTCAGTTTGCATTTAAAGGTGAACTTACCTAATTCACACTTTCTCAAACCACATGCGAACCAAAGCAGAGCCATATTTTGAGATTTGCACTTCCCTGAATTTTGCAGTATAGTTCTCCAGCTAAGTAACATGTACAAAAATGCCTACGCTAGGGTAACTGTGCATATATTCATATATATCCATATATTCATGAAAATAACATACAAAAATGCATTATATTAGGAAAAACCGCATACAAAATGGGTATATTAGGAGAAATTTGCACGAAAATGGTGATGAATTTTCATGAGGACTTTTAAATAAATAAATCACCAAATGTTGTGGAAAAATGAGAAACTGAAAGAAATGGAAACTGACATATTTGCCAATCTCTAGTTGGAACTATGGATCACCTTGAGGAAATGCCATATTACTGGTAATAGTGCATGATTCCAAAAGATGTTCCCAAGTAGCCCTTCAAGTATAAGTAATCAACTCTAGGAATGTGACAACAGCAGATGTATAGGCCTATACGGTGGTGTGCTGGAGCCGGCTTGCACTGGCTTGAGCGAGCCGATTGTTAAATTTTCAGGAATTTTGCGAGCCGGTTGTTAAACACAGCCATTATTAAAAATTAAATTACACCTGTTCATGCCGGAGGAGGGGAAGATCAGCTGTAGCCCACTACAGCTGATCTTCTCCTCTTCCGACATGATAAAACTCCCGCACTCCACCCTATCATCCAGAAAAATGACAGCACATGAAACAAAGTTTCAAAAAAAAATAAAACTATTTACTGCTGTTGAATTTATTTTAAATCATCCAAAGGGATTTGAAAATGCTACTTAGTGCTTCAGTGAAAGCCCTGTGAAGTCAACAGATCTTCTCTTCATTACAATAGTCTTTCCGTTGAACCTAAGTACTTTTAGAAATTAACTCTAAATGCAGGCATTCTCTAACTTGCTTTGTGATCCTCCCTAAAGCAAGGAAATAATTCCTGTATTAAAGAATGACAACAGCTGTTTCTGATCAAAACCTGGTTCATTGTGGGATGCTTTGACAGCGGCATCACTAGCGGGAGTGCGGGGTGTGTGTGGACCTCCAGTGCGCGCCCTCCCAGGTACATGGATGGGGGCGGCTGTTTTTGTGTGTACGCATGCGTGTGCACATGCACGCACTCACCACGCACTCCAGGCTGGCGGTGGAAGGCCCGACCAGGCTTCACCGCCAGCGAGCAGGCGCCTGCTTTCAGTCTCGCCCACCCGCCTCTGAGGAGGAGTTGGCTGCGCCGATCCGGAGCGCTTCTTGGCTCCTTTGCCAGGCAACGGCGTGGGGCGGGGTGGCTCTGGGTGTCACCCCCCTCAGGGTGTCACCCGGGTGCGGTCTGCACCCTCCGCACCCCAGTACTGATGCCCCTGTGCTTTGTTACCCCTCCCAGTTGCACTTTCTCTCTCAATCTCGTCCTTCCTACTGTATTTCCTGGGGGGGGGGAAGATTAGAGAAGCTTGTTACAGATTACTATTTATCAAAGGGTAACTTTACTCCAGGGATCATACTACCATTCAGGGAGTTGGTAATCTATAACAATTGCCTCCACAGAATTTTTTCTTTTTTTACTGGGAATCAACAGACATGGTAAAGTTATCTTCACCACAATTGTGGTACTATAGGTGACTTATGTAGAGTTTCCCCCTACGTGGAGAATCTCCCAGGTGACATGAAGAAATGCCTGAGATATAAAATTTGAAAATTGGATACGTTTTCTTTCACATACTATAGAGTTACAAGATGGAGGAGAGGGAGGAATTACATCCCTAATTTATTCTAGTTTCCATTTGAACATTACAACATATGAAGAGAGCTGGGGGAGACCCAGAGCCTGCAGGAGGAAGGGGACCATTGCTGTCCAGGGAAGGAGAGCCGTTTGCTGCTGCTCCTGCTGCTCCTGCTGCTCCTGCTGCTCAGCTACCACCACCACCACCCTGTCCTTGTTGGACTTCTGCTCGGCAGGTGTCACACCTTGCAGGACCAGGCCCCAGGTACTCAGCCAGCTGTTGCTGATTTCTTCCACCTGTCCCTTCTCTGGAGGGGATACATAAGCTGGCTGGCTGAGGTGCCTCCTGCTTTGCCTGCCTTTTTGTGGGTCTTGAGTCATGTGCCTGGGAGAGAGGACTCAGAGCCAATTGGGGAGACCTGAGGTGGGCCCAATTAGTGTAGTGACAGGTCGAGGGAGATATGGCATTGTGAGGAGGACTTTCCAGGTAAGGGGAACGCGGGCCAAGCACTTAACAACTGTGCCTTGTTCTGGTCCTCCCCACACCCACAGGTTTCAGGGTCTCCATGACAACCATGGGACTGTCCCAGTATGTCATTGGCCCAACACAGGTAGCAGGGCATACTCTAGATTTGACTTTTGCAACTGGACATGGAGTTGGTGATCTGAATGTGGGGGGCCTTGCATCAGTCCCTCTGTCATGGACAGATCACTGCTTGCTGAAGTTTAGACTTACAGCGGCTTTTCCCCTCTGCAAGGGTGGGGGACCTATTAAGTTGGTCTGCCCCCAGAGACTAATGGATCCGGATGGTTTCCAAAGGGCTCTGGGGAGTTTTCTGGCTGATAGGGCTGATGCTCCCATTGAAACCCTGTTTGAAATGTGGAATACAGAAATGATCCAGGCAGTTGACATGATTGCTCCTGAGCGCCCTCTCCTGTGTAGAGGTCGTACGGCTCCATGGTATACCCCAGAGCTGAGAGCGATGAAACAATATAGGAGACGGCTTGAGTGCAGATGGAGATTTATTTATTTATTTATTTAAAATATTTATACCCCGCCCTTTTTCCAAGGAACTCAGGGCGGCTTACATTAAAACAGAAATAATTAATAAACATGATATTCAGTTTAAACAATTTAAAATGAAATTAAATAAACATAGGTTAAAACTAGCTACATTGGTTAAAAGCCCGTCTAAATAGAACAGTCTTCACCTGTGCACGAAAATTCGATAATGAGGAAGCCAACTGGACCTCAATAGGGAGAGAATTCCACAGTCTAGGGGCGGCCACCGAAAAAGCCCTATTCTGTGTCTCTGCAAGATGAACTTGCAGGAAGGAAGGGGTAATGAGTAGGGTCTCGCTGAAGGATCTTAGAGTCCGAGCAGGTTCATAGAGGGAGAGGCGCTCTGACAGATAGCCTGGACCTAAGCTGTATAAGGCTTTACAGGTCAAAACCAGCACCTTGAATTGTGCCCGGAAACAAATGGGCAACCAGTGGAGCTGATACAACAGAGGGGTTGTATGTTCTCTATATCCCGCCCCAGTTAGCATCCTGGCTGCAGCTCTTTGTACCAATTTCAGTTTCCGAGCAGTCTTCAGGGGCAGCCCCATGTAGAGCATGTTACAGTAGTCTAATCGGGATGTAACTAAGGCATGTGTCACCATGGTCAAGTCTGACTGGTCAAGGAACGGACGCAGTTGGCACACCAATCTTAATTGAGCGAAAGCACTCTTAGCCACAGCTGAGACCTGTGCCTCCAAGGTCAGAGCCGAGTCCAGGAGCACTCCCAAACTGCGAACCTGTGATTTCAGGGGGAGTGTAACCCCATCCAGCACAAGTTGAATCCCTATTCCCTGCTCCGCCTTCCGACTGACGAGGAGCACCTCTGTCTTGTCAGGATTTAATTTCAGCTTGTTCACTCCCATCCAGTCCATCACTGATACCAGGCATTGGTTGAGAACCTGGATGGCTTCCTTGGTTTCATCAGGTGGAAAGGAGAGATAGAGTTGGGTGTCATCGGCATATTGGTGGCACCGAACCCCAAAACTCTGGATAACGTCTCCCAGTGGTTTCATGTAGATATTAAATAACATGGGGGACAAAACTGAACCCTGTGGGACCCCATAGGTCAATGGCCGGGTGGTCGAACAGGAGTCCCCCATAACCACCTTCTGGGTTTGTTCCTCCAGGAAGGACTGGAGCCACTGTATTACCATGCCTCCAAGTCCCATCCCAGCGAGGCGGCCCAGAAGGATACCATGGTCGATGGTATCGAAAGCAGCTGAGAGATCCAGTAAAACCAACAGGGACACACTCCCCCTGTCCAGCTTTCTGCGAAGGTCATCCACCAAGGCGACCAAGGCCATCTCAGTTCCACAACCTGGCCTGAAACCAGATTGAGCTGGATCTAGATAGTCCATCTCATCCAAAAATCCCTGGAGCTGAACAGTCACCACCCGCTCTATTATCTTGACAAGAAAAGGAATATTAGATACTGGGCGGTAATTACCTAATAATAGGGGGTCCAAGGAAGGTTTTTTCAGTAAAGGTCTTATTACTGCCTCCTTTAGACAGGACGGTATTCTGTCCTGTCCCAAAGAGGCATTAATCACTTCCATGACCCACTTAACCAGTCCCTCTCTAGCAGTTTTTATAAGCCAGGAAGGGCAAGGATCTAACATGCACGTGGCAGGACGTACTTCTCCAAGGATTCTGTCCACATCCTTGGGTTGAACAAGCTGAAAAGAATCCATTCTAATTAAACAAGCAGGAGCCAAAGTTACATCCATAGAGACTGTGTTAATCTTGGCGTCTAAGTCAGAACGAATCTGGGCAACTTTGTTTGCAAAAAAAATGCAAACTCATGACAGCGGGCTATAGAGTGGTCAACATATTCATGAGGGTCAGAATTTAAAAGACCCTTAACAACTCGAAACAATTCTGCCGGACGAGATTCAGCGGATGCAATAGAGGCGGAGAAGAAGAATTTCTTCTGGGTCCTCACTGCTATGGAATAGGTTTTTAGATAGGTTCTAGCCCGTGTTCGATCAGGTTCGTTCAGAGTTTTCCGCCAACATCGCTCTAGTCTCCATCTTTCGCATTTCATCATCGCCAATTCTCCAGTAAACCAGGGAGCAGATTTGGTTCCAATCCGCGAAAGGAGGCGCTTAGGGGCGATTGTGTCCACCGCCCTGGTCATTTCCTCATTCCAAAGGTCGACCAAGGCTTCGACAGAATCACCTGCCGAGGTGACCGGAAAATCCCCAAGAGCCATCAGAAAACCATCTGGATCCATCAGTCTCCTGGGGTGGACCATTCTAATTGGTCCCCCACCCCTGCGGAGGTTCTGAGTCGCAGTGAGTCGAAAACTAACCAGGTAGTGATCTGTCCATGACAACGGAACTAATAAAAGTTCCTCCACACCAAGATCACAAACATCTCGTCTAGCACAGAAGACAAGGTCCAAAGTATGACCAGCAGCGTGAGTGGGGCCAGATATTATTTGGGACAAACCCATGGTTGTCATGGAGGCCATGAACTCCTGAGCCACTCCAGAAAGGGCAACATCGGCGTGAACATTGAAGTCACCCAGTACCACAAGCCTGGTAGACTCCAGTATCAACCCCGAGATTACCTCAGTTAGCTCAGGAAGGGAGACAGTTGGGCAGCGGGGTGGGCGGTACACCAACAGAATCCCTATTTTGTCCCGAGCACCCAGCTTCAAAAAAATGCATTCGAACCCTGAGGACTGTGGAAGAGGGTACCTGGTCAGGTAGATGGTATTTCGAAAGATCACTGCGACTCCACCTCCCCGTCCCCCAGGTCTAGCCTGCTGGTGTACAGAGAAACCAGGGGGACAAAGCTGAGAGAGATTAACTCCCCCAGCCTCATCCAACCAGGTCTCTGTAATACACGCCAGGTCAGCGCGCTCATCCAGAATCAGCTCCTGGATAGCACTAGATTTACCATTCACTGACCTGGCGTTCACGAGCAGCATTTTCAACCCGGGGGAATACTCACCACGGCTATCCAGGGTATCTAAATGAGAGAGCAACTTGGAGGTTACCAACATTCTGTTGGATTCTTCCCTAGTTCGATTAGATAAGTGTCTCCCAAGAGCATATCTCCCTCAATCCTTCAAAACTTCGATGGCCGTCCCATGGGTCTCTTCCACTATTCCCTCATTCACACATATAAACAATCGGCTTCCATCATTCTCAGGGGCTGTTTCTAGTCAAGGTTCTGAAATCTTTCCCAGAGCGATCAATAGTTGCTTTAATCTGGTGATTAGTTCAGTCTGCTCCTCTACAGTAAAATCTTTGTAGGAATCGAGGAGAAAGAGCTCCTCAGGTAAATTATCATATTTCCTTTGATTAACGATGTTGTTGATTGGTGTGTGAACTAAATTCTCCGGCAAAAGCGAATAAGTCTTTACTTTCTGTACATTTGTTTGTTCCTCAGGTAAATTGTCATATTTCCTTTGGTTGGCAGCATTGTTAGTTGGTATATAAATTAAATTCTCTGACAAACGAGAGCACGTCTTTATTTTCTGTAAGTTTGTTTGAGGGGTGTTCTCTAGTTTTCCAACTTCCTTTGTCAAAATTTGTCGAATAGATGTCTTTGAATGAAGTAGACAAAGGCTTTGAGGTGGTGCCTGATTTTCAAAGACTCTTATTAATTCAATATGATGAAATGCTAAAAAGAGTCTTTCTTCATATAAAAGGTTTACTGCAGTGGGAGTATGAAAAGTTACTAATGCTTTAATCGCCGTATAGCTAGAAGAAAGATAGTTTACCGATTTAATTATATTAAATTCAATCATGCCCGGCAGTAAAGATTCAAAGAATTCCCAAAGATGTTGCCTTCGCCCTCTATGGTTAAGCCAATTAGTAGGTTTTGAAAGGTTCAATATAACCAGTTTTTCTTTATTTAAAACAAGTTTCCATTGGTCTATATTTGATTTTATTGTTGTGTCTCCATTAACAGGGTGTTGTAGATATTGGGCGAAGTCAAATTGATCATGGGTTGCCTCTACTGACGATTTTATATCTCCACTAACAGATTGTTGAGTATATTGGGAGGAATCCAATTGATCTGGAATTTCCTCTCGTATAGGCTTCAGGAGAGTTTCGCAGCATACATCATTAATAGGGGAGATGATGGTCGTATCCGCTGAAAGATTGTCGCTCATATTTTGTGTTTTTAACTGTTTAAGTTTTCTCTTCTTTTTCTTTTTCGCTTTTCCTGAAGGTCTTGGAGTATCCAGTAAAGTAAAAAGCTTCCCAAAATTCATATGAACTCCTAGTGGATGCAATCATACACTGGTAAGTGCCTATGGTAAGCTGCATTTAGGGGCAGTGAGGGCAGCAAAAAAACAATATTTTGCTGCCACTATCAAACCATCACTCTGCTGCCCAGCGGAGCTCTTCAGAATTGTCTGGGGGCTATTACAGTCTGGCCCCAGGGACATGGTAGAACCATCTGAGGCCCGCTGTAATGAATTTGCTAGGCACTTCCAGGATAAAATCTTTAGCATCCACAGGACTTAGACTCCAGTGTTATAGCAGGTGAAACAAGTGAGGTATCCAGAGCACAGCCTTGTCCCAATTTCTTGGATGAGTTTCAGTTGGTACAGCTTGAGGATGTTGACAAGGTGCTTGGACAGGTTTGTGCAACCACTTCTGTGCTGGATCCTTGCCCTTCTTGGCTAATAAAAGCTAGCAGGGATGGAACGGCCAGCTGGGCCAGGGAAGTGATTAATGCCTCTCTGTGAGAGGGGGTGGTCCCTGGCTGCCTGAAAGAGGCAGTAGTAAGACCACTCCTGAAGAGACCCTCCTTGGACCCAGAAAATCTTAATAACTATAGGCTGGTAGCAAATGTTCCATTCCTGGGCAAGGTCCTTGAAAGAGTGGTTGCGGGCCAGCTCCAGACACTCTTGGATGAGACCGATTATCTGGATCCATTTCAGTCGGGTTTCAGGCCTGGTTTTGGCACAGAAGCAGCCTTGGTCACCCTGTATGATGACCTTTGTCGGGAGAGAGACAGGGGGAGTGTGACTCTATTGATTCTCCTTGATCTCTCAGCAGCTTTCGATACCATCGACCATGGTATCCTTCTGGGGAGACTGGCTGAGTTGGGAGTGGGAGGGACTGCATGGCGGTGGTTCTGCTCTTACTTGGCAGGTCGGCTCCAGAAGGTGGTGCTTGGGGAACATTACTCGGCACCCTGGATTCTCCAGTATGGGGTTCCACAGGGATTAGTTCTGTCCCCCACGCTGTTCAACATCTACATGAAACCGTTGGGTGCGGTCATCCGGAGCTTTGGAGTGCGTTGCCATCAGTATGCTGATGACACGCAGCTCTATTTCTCCTTTTCATCTTCTTCAGGTGAGGTTGTCAATGTGCTGAACCGGTGCCTGGCTGCGACAATGGACTGGATGAGGGCTAATAGACTGAGATGCTGCTAGTGGATGGTTCTCCTGACCAGATGGTGGATGTCCAACCATTCCTGGATGGGGTTGCACTCCCTCTGAAGGAGCAGGTTCGTAGCTTGGGGGTTCTCCTAGAACCATCTCTGTCACTTGAGGCTCAGGTAGCCCCAGTGTCACGGAGTGCCTTCTACCAACTTCGGTTTGTGGCCCAGCTGCGCCCCTATCTGGACAGGGATAACCTGGCTTCAGTTGTCCATGCTCTGGTAACCTCCAAGTTAGATTACTGCACTGCACTCTACGTGGGGCTGCCTTTGAAGATGGTTAGGAAACTGCAGCTTGTGCAAAATGCAGCAGACAGATTGGTAACAGGGACCAGACGGTCCAAACATATAAAACCAATTCTGGCTCGCTTGCATTGGCTGCCTGTATGTTTCTGAGCTTGATTCAAGGTGCTGGTTTTAACCTATAAAGCCTTACACGGCTTGGGACCATAATACCTGATGGAATGCCTCTCCCGATACGAACCCACCCGTACACTACGCTCAACATCTAAGGCCCTCCTCTGGGTGCCTACTTGGA
This sequence comes from Rhineura floridana, assembly GCF_030035675.1. Classification (NCBI taxonomy): domain Eukaryota; kingdom Metazoa; phylum Chordata; class Lepidosauria; order Squamata; family Rhineuridae; genus Rhineura; species Rhineura floridana. The sequence continues at coordinate 134,546,146 of NC_084480.1, forward strand.
GGGAAGCTGGGAGGGTGGCAACAAGGGAGAGGGCCTTCTCAGTGGTGGCCCCCAAATTATGGAATGAACTCCCTGACGAGGTGCTCCTGGCGCCATCACTGTTATCTTTTCAGTGCCAGGTCAAGACTTTCCTCTTCTCCCATGCATTTTAGCATGTGTTTTTAAATTGTTTTAAAAAAAATTTAATTGTGTTTTAAATTGTTTTTAAAAGATGTGTTTTAAATCTGTATATTTGTTTTTAATGTTTTTAGTTACTGTAAACCGCCCAGAGAGCTTCGGCTATGGGGCAGTATACAAATACAATAAATTAATTAAATAAATAAATAAAACTGTATGATGATTGTCTGCAAATAACCATGACTGTGGATGACTATGGAACTGCTTGAGTGGGTCAGAGTGCAATAATAAATGGCCAGGCAAAAATTCAACAAGTACAGCTGTCCGAATCACTAGCTATATACGACAAAATGATCTTATTTAGTATTTAGAAATGTATGAAAGATGGCACTGCTACAGGACATAAGATTCAGTATATTTTCTTCTAGGAAATTCTCAGATTAAAAAACCCCCACCAGTTTAACAGAAAATTTAAGGCCCTTGCAAATTTACTTGTGCACTGAAAGTCATGGAAATTTAGTTAAGACTTTTGCTTTAACCTCTGCATCATGTAAACCAGTAGTTCTCAACCTTTATGATTACAGGACCCCCTTTGTAAGCTCAAAAAAATTTGTGACCCCCCCCAAATGCTAATTGCAATTTTAGTCTCTCTTAATTGAAAAAATGGTGCATGGCAAAATCACATCTCCAAATAAACCTTTCCATAAAAAGCTCCCTGCAGACAGGGAGGTGTTGCTTTCTTTTCTCAATGCAAAGGGTCATAAAATTGGTATCATCCCCCCCACAGTCTGAAGATGTACAGTCCTGTCTCCCAACACCAGTGGGTGACAGTGTTGGGCTAAGATCCAGGTTCAAATCCCCACCCAGCCATGAAGCCCACTGGGTGACCTTGGACCAGACATAGTCTCCCAGCCTGACCTTTCTCACAAGGTTGGTGTCAAGATAAAATGGAAAGGGGGGGGGAACCATATGCGCCATGTTGAGCAAGCGTTTGTGGACTACAGTCCACTTCCTCTGATGCATGTCATCAAATGGGCTGCAGTTTATGAAAGCTTATGCCATGATATATTTGTCCATCTTCAAGGTGCCACAAGGCTCTTTGCTGTTTTTACTTAAGCAGACTAAAACAGATAGAAAGGCCATAACGTCAAATTGGGTGTGCATGTACTGAGTTAAAGAGCAGCACTTATGTAATCGAATCTGAAATACAAATGAAAGATGTGGTGGAACTGAAGTTGTGTGTGGTGTTGTATGCATATGCATATTCTGATACATGTGCTCATGTTCTGTTTGTGGGCTTCCCAGGGCGCCTGGTTGCCCTACTGGACTAGATTGCTGGACTAAATTTGCCTGTGGTGACATCCAACAGGTCTTTTCTTATGCTCATTTAAAGCAATAGTGGCCTAACATTTTCAGTCTGAGGGCAGTGTTCTAGGTTGGCCAGCCTTCTGAGGGCTGCCTGCCTGTGGTGGTCATGGCCAAAGTTTCCACTGAGCATTTGCTCTCATGTGCACGCACTGCAATTGCGCAGCATATACCACACACACTCTTCACTCATGCAGTCTCTTTCTTGCACTCAAATATTCACAATCTCTGTCTGACTCAAAGAGAAGGGGAGGGGATCACCCTTAAGACTTCATGAGAGATTTTCTGTTCTTGGTATGGAGACAGGGGTTATCAAGCGGAGAACACTTCCTCACACTTCCAGCATGCATCTATGCCAAGGTAGGTGAGAGCCGATTGTTAAACATTTACCAGCACACCACTGGGCCTATGGCATATTGTTGATAATGGCTTCTCAGCTATAAAGCCCCGAGGGAGAGTGCAGTAGGTGATTTCACAGTCTCGTATGCCGCTATAATTAATTTCTTTGTTCTGTTAGCTGTTCTCTGTGTTTTTTTTAAAAAAAAACAATTATAAGAACACCTTTTGCTTCCTGCTTACATTAAATTGAATTCCTGACTCATCTAAGGTGGCCCCAGTCCTTAGGGCTGGGTAGGGTGCTCTGTCTGAGTTGAGACTGTGGTTTTAGAATTGTTTTTAATGGGCAGGACTGAAGGTGTAGGTAAGGGTGAATGTTGATTTTATATATATATATATTTGGGCTAAAGAGTTAAGACAGGTTAGATCCTATCTTTAAGGTGTTTAGTTTTAACAAAAGGTATGGCTATTTTAATTGACTGCCCTATGCCTTCTCATGTCTTGGGTGCATGAATACAGAGGGCCCTGCTCCACCTCTAATTGCATGCAACCTGTCCTGGATGGGGTTGCATTCCCCCTGAAGGGGAAGGTTCATAGCTTGGGGGTTCTCCTAGAACCATCTCTGTCACTTGAGGCTCAGGTAGCCTTGGTGGCACAGAGTGCCTTCTACTAACTTCGGTTGGTGGCCCAGCTATACCCCTATCTGGACAGGGATAACCTGGCTTCAGTTGTCCATGCTCTGGTAACCTCCAAGTTAGATTACTGCAATGTGCTCTATGTGGGGCTGCCTTTGAAGATTGTTCGGAAACTGCAACTTGTGCAAAATGCAGCGGCCAGATTGGTAACAGGGACCAGATGGTTTGAACATATAAAACCAATTCTGGCCTGCTTGCATTGGCTGCCTGTATGTTTCCGAGCTCGATTCAAGGTGCTGGTTTTAACCTATAAAGCCTTAAACAGCTTAGGACCACAATACCTAATGGAACACCTCTACCAACACGAATCCACCTGTACACTCAGCTCAACATCCAAGGCCCTCCTCCAGGTGCCTATTTGGAGGGAAGCTGGGAGGGTGGCAACAAGGGAGAGGGCCTTCTCGGTGGTGGCCCCCAAATTATGGAATGATCCTCTTGACGAGGTGCGCCTGGCGCCAACACTGTTATCTTTTCGGTGCCAGATCCCAGGCATATTAGCATGTGTTTTAAATTGCTGTTGAAAAGTGTTTTTTTCATAGAATCATAGAATAGTAGAGTTGGAAAGGGGCTATAAGGCCATCGAGTCCAACCCCCTGAGCAATGCAGGAATCCAAATCAAAGCATTCCTGACAGATGGCTGTCCAGAGTCGGAAAGCCCACCACCTCTCTAGGTAATTGATTCCATTGTTGCATGGCTCTAACATTTAGGTAGTTTTTCTGATCTCCAGTAGAAATCTGGCTTTCTGCAACTTGAGCCCATTATTCCATGTCCTGCACTCTGGGACGACTGAGAAGAGATCCCGGCACTCCTATATGTGACAACCTTTCATGTACTTGGAGAGTGCTATCATATCTCCCCTCAGTCTTCTCTTCCCCAGGCTAAACATGCCCAGTTCTTTCAGTCTCTCCTCATAGGGCTTTGTTTCCAGTTCCCTGATCATCCTTGTTGCCTTCCTCTGAACCTGTTCCAGTTTGTCTGCATCCTTCTTGAAATGCGGAGACCAGAACTGGATGCAGTATTCAAGATGAGGCCTAACCACTGCTGAATAGAGGAGAACTAATATTTCACGTGATTTGGAAACTATACTTCTGTTAATGCAGCCTAATATAGTATTTGCCTTTTTTGCAGCTACATCACACTGTTGGCTCATATTCAGCTTGTGATCAATGACAATTCCAAGATCCTTCTCACATGTCATACTGCTGAGCCAAGTATCCCCCATCTTACAACTGTGCATTTGGTTTCTCTTTCCTAAGTGTAGAACTTTGCATTTATCCCTGTTGAATTTCATTCTGTTCTTTTCAGCCCAATGCTCCAGCCTATCAAGGTCCCTTTGAATTTTCTTTCTGTCTTCCACGATATTAGCTATGCCCCCCAATTTTGTATCATCTGCCAATTTGATACCTCCTCATCCAAGTCATTAATAAAAATGTTGAAGAGCACGGAGCCCAGGACCAAGCCCTGTGGTACCCCACTTATTACTGCGGCCAAGTTTGAGAAGGAACCGTTGATATGCGCTCTTTGAGTACACTTCTGGAACCAACTGTGAATCCACCTGATAGTTGTTCCATCCAGCCATTTAGCTAGCTTGCTAATTAGAATATCATGGGGCACTTTGGTGAAGCTTTGCTGAAGTTGAGATATATTATGTCCACAGCATTCCCACAGTCTACAAGGGAGGTTACCCGATCAAAAAATGAGATGAGATTAGTTGGCAGGATTTGTTCTTCATAAATCCATGTTGGGTCCTAGTAATCACTGCATTGCTTTCAAGGTGCTTACAGATTGACTGCTTTATCATCTGCTCCAGAATTTTTCCAGGGATTGATGTTAGGCTGACTGGGCTGTAGTTCCCTGGTTCCTCCTTCTTGCCCTTTTTGAAGATAGGGACAACATTAGCTCTCCTTCAGTCATCTGGCACTTCACCAGTCCTCCACAATTTCGCAAATATGATAGACAGCGGTTCTGAGAGTTCTTCAGCCAGTTCCTTCAATACCTAGGATGCAGTTTATCGGGCCCTACCGATTTGAACTTGTTCAAAGTGATTAGGTATTTCTTGACCATTTGTCTATCAATTTCAAGCTCCAATTCTGCCCCTTCTACTTCATGTTTCCCGGGAGGGTCACAGATCCTTTTTTGGGAGAACACTGAGCAAAAGTAGGAATTGAGGACTTCTGCCTTTTCTTTGTCATCTGTTATCATTTTGCCATCCTCACTGAGTAGCTGTGCCACCATTTCATTTCTTTGTCTTTTACTATGGATGTACCTGAAGAAAGCTTTTTTGTTGCTTTTAGCATCCCTCGCTAACCTCAGCTCATTCTCAGCTTTAGCCTTCCTGACACCATCCCTGCAATTCTGTGATACCTGCCTGTACTCTTCCTTTGTGGCCTGGCCTTCTTTCCACTTCCTGTCTGTGTCCTTTTTTGTTTTCAGGTCATCTCTAAGCTTTTTGTGAAGCCACAAATCTGTATATTTGTTTTTAATTGTTGTAAACCGCCCAGAGAGCTTTGGCTATGTGGCGGTATATAAATGCCATCAATAATAATAACAACAACAATAACAATAATAATAATAATAATAATATACCTAGTAACCCAGATGGAAAAGAATTCCTTTATCCACATCAAAAGCTACATTCAGCTAGTTCAGTGATGTCTGGATTCACATCCTGATTTGCACATGCATCTGGCTGTCTATCCATGCTAAGCATTGACTAACTGCATGGAAGCCTGTTTCTGTATACTGATCTCCCTTTGATGGATCAGGGTGAAAAATTATGGTGAATGCCAAGTGTCCAAATGATCAACATGTATTAAGTTTTACTTTGACTACAATTTATTCATATGGCTATTAAGAACTGACATGGCTATTGTTTGGTTAATAGGTTAACCATATCCGCATCACAAATAGGGGGCAAAATTTGGTTTCTGAAATGCTTCACCATTACTACTGCAAAGTTGGCTGCTGTGAAAGGCACAGTAGGAAAGACCAAGATGCAGCTTGTTCCGAACCTTGAGGTGCTATGGGGCATATGTGGACCTCTTGGCATCATAAGAAATGAGTTCCCCTATGCCAGCGTTGGGGAGACTTAGGTCTTAAGGCCAAATGCCACACACCCTCCTGAGCCCCCTCCCCTCTCCCCAGGCCACACTACTTACTTGCCCTGCTTTGAACCCTCCTTGACTGTTTTTGCCTGGCTGGAATGTGTCCTTCAAAGCTTCTTGTTTGCCTGGATGGAGGAAGGAGAGGAGTGTGTATAGCAGGGATGGAAAACCTTTCGCCTTCCAGATGATGCTGAACTACATCTCTGATCAGCCCCAGACAGCATGGCCAACAGTCAAGGCTGACAGGAGACATAGTGCATCAACATCTGGAGGGCCAAGGTGCCCTCCCTCCTGTGATGTACAGAAACTAGCCTACTGTACAAAGGTACAAATTACATTTGTTCCTCCACCCACTTTTAGCTTTGGCCCTGCATAGCACTGGCATGTGATTCCTGGAAGGTTGCTCAGAAAGGAATGTGGCCCTTGGGCTGAAAAATGTTCCACACTCCTGTTGTAAAGCCCCTATATACAAGCAGCTATTCATATCTAGGGGTTCTGAGATGTCTGTGCTCAATGTGTGGATATCAGAAGGTGGGACTAGGCCAGGCACATGGCAGGAGCAAAGCCAGTAGCATGGTCCCACTTCTGCTTCAACCATGACTGCCCTAAACGTAAGTATAATTCACTAATAGGCAAAAAAACTTGCAGATTAAGAACGTACCTATAGCTCACATCTATTTCTATCCAACTTTAAAAAGCAGGGAAATTGGGCAGCTATAGTGAATGCACCAGGGGAGCAGGAGACATAAACTCCTCTCTGAGATATTGGACTTCCCTACAAATTGGTCAAAATGCAAACACCATTTGGGTTGGTCTTTCACAGTCCAATCCACTTGCTGCGTAGCTTGGAAGAATTTGGTAACATGTACCTCTGAGCATATGGGGAGTGGTGGCAACACCTGCCATCTCCAAAGATAGAGAATTATATTTTTGTATGTTTGTTGGTGTTCTTATTTTGCTTCTTTCCTGTCTTACTAATGTTTCTACAGAGAATCTAAACTAGAAAAGTTTATTTCCCTCATTAGTCATCCTAGAAATGTGTCAAATTTATTTTTATTAATTTCAAAGTCTTCTTATAGGTCAGTGTCATATGATGGTGAAGACAGCCTTTTGTGTTTCAAATTGGAGGTTATGTTCTATTTCTATTTTGGGTGCATTAACAGTGGAATCTGAAACTGCAGTTTGATGTAAAATCAGACTGATTCCAATATGTTGCTACCTCAGCAATGACTCTAGCTGTTGGAAAAAAGAGGATGCATGTTTTCAGCCTCCTATGTTTAAACCACTTCATTTTAAGGCAAGGTGGGCACGGTCAATTAAAAACATAGAACGCATTTTGCTCTAGTGAATCATATCTTCTCATTATGTGTCCGAAGTATGATAACCTCAGTTTCATCATTTTAACTTCTAGTGATAGTTCTGGTTTAATTTGTTCTAACACCCAATTATCTGTTTTTTTCACAGTCCATGGTATGCACAAAGCTTTCCTTCAACACCACATTTCAAATGAGTTTATTTTTCTCTTATCCGCTTTTTTCACTGTCCAACTTTCACATCCGTGCATAGAGATCGGAAATACCATCATCTGAATGATCCTGACTTTAGTGTTCAGTGATACATCTTTGCATTTGAGGACATTTTCCAGCTCTCTCACAGCTTCCCTCCCATCCTAGCCTTCTAATTTCTTGACTATTGTCTCCATTTTGGTTAATAACTGTGCCAAGGTATTAATAATCCTTGACAAGTTCAACGTCATTGTCAACTTTAAAGTTACATAAATCTTCTGTTGTCATTACTTTAGTCTTCCTGACATTCAGCTGCAGATCTGCTTTTGTGCTTTCCTCTTTAACTTTCATCAGCATTCATTTCAAATCATTACTGGTTTCTGCTAGTAGTATGGTATTGTCTGCATATCTTAAATTGTTGATATTTCTCCCTCCAGTTTTCACACCTCCTTCATCTTGGTCCAGTTCTGCTTTCCATATGGTATGTTCTGCATATAGATTAAACAAACAGGGTGATAAAATACACTCCTGTCTCACACCCTTTCTGATGGGGAACAAATTGGTTTCTCCATATTCTGTCCTTACAGTAGCCTCATTTTTTACTTATATAAAACTTTATAACTGCATTCCATAGAATAAATGTCCTGGCTCCAAAGTTTCCTTTAAAATAAAAATGTTATTGTCCTGTTTTTTAAACATTTTATCCAGCAACCTTAAAGGCCACTCCATGCACTCACTAATCCCAAACTATTATATTTCAGGTGGGATGTGCACCTTTGAACACATTTGCTATCATTATGATGTGTAATGTCATTCCTGGATGAACAGTACAAACATATTGAAGTAAACGTATATCCTCCTGGCTTCTACAATCCTTTCACCCCATTTTTGGAGGTTGAAAATTGTAGGATTTGATTGTACACATATACCAACTTAAGCACATGCCCCCAAAGAAATGTTATGTTGTATTCTGAGTAAAAGGTTTATGTAGAGATCCATGTCCTATTAAACGCAAAGGCTGTTGGATGGCAAGTATGAGAACAGGCCAGATGATGTGCTTAAAAATAATGTGTGAAGGAGCCATGTGATGGCAATGAAGTCTCTATTGCAACGAACCAAAGTCTGAGCTTTCAAAGGCCCACTGATTTTATTCATTGAGCTACTGTGAAATTTGAGTGCTTGGTGTCAGCTAAGAGAAGATATGTGGCTTCTGTTTCTACAGGTGTTTTTACTGAGATGACACTTCTGACAGATAGGCAGGTGATTAATAGCACAGACAGGTGCATGTTGAGTTTAATACACAGGGCAGGTGTCTAATTGAAGCCAGTAGGGGGGGGGGGAAATAAAAGTACTGCGTACATTCAAGGAGAATTAGCTTGTCAAGGAAATGAGGAACTACTAAATATGATAGTGCTTATGAAACTGGGTTGTAAATTGCATTCATAATTGGCTACATTATGCAACCGAGTTTCATCAAAGGGATGAAACCAAAAAGGTGCTTGTGTGTCAATTCACTTTTTTTCCTAGTCATCAACTTGTTGACTGCATTTTAATAATCTCCGAAGTACAGAAGGAGCATGCTGGCTATTGAACCTGCCCACAGCCATCCAGCCCACACCTTTCATAAAACACCTGTGCCATGCAAAACATCATACTGGGTTAGGTTTTTCAACAGATGGGTGCTTGAATGCTGCAAGCAGAGGCAGAAGGGGAGGATCAAGAGGTGGAAACCAAGTAGAAGAAAAAACTGAAGCTGTCTACCTTTCCTACAAGACTATAAGCCTGGCTGAGGTACAGGACAGAAGGCACCCGAAATAGAGAAATCAGGAGATCTAAACCTGTGTGATCAGGTTGGAGTGATGCAGAGTTCCACGTTCATGGCAAGGACTCTAGGGCTTGAGCCAAGGTTTGAGGCTGGCACCTAACCTTTTATCTACCATGGGATGCTCAAGCCATCAGAGCCCTCCTATTTGTCTTCAGAGACAGAAAGGGATCAGAGTATTGCAACATCTGCCTCTGTGATTAAAAGGCACCATGAAATCTCTGGTTTAACCAGGCCTGGATTAACTGGATGACAACTGCCTTTTCTTTCAGGTCCAGCCACTGACCTCAGAGATCCTGAAGATCACAGCCATCGGTCTACATTTGGGTTCAGATGCCAAAATCCCTGGGCTGGATCCGACACCTTAAAGACTTGGGAGGGGGACCTCACATGTCCTCTAAACCTGTAATGGAAGGGTTGGCAAAAAAAAGAAGAAAGAAACCCATGTACCAGATTAATCAAATCATGTCCTTTAAGTACTAACATTATCTGTGCTAATTTTTTTCTGTGCTGTATCATTTTAAAAGCTAATGATGTTTATATCTGAGGTTGCCTTTCTACAGTGTGAATATTTGCTGTTGCTAATGGATGTCACGGATAGGCAGCAGATGGAGGGGGAGCAGAGGCTGAATGCCCAAGTTGATGTGTAGTTATGGCAATACAGCATGTGATGTGCACTAGTGATTTCAATGTGCATTTTTTCAAAAGGGGAACAAGATGCACAAATAAGGCATGATGCACAACTGTGAATAATAAACTGCATTCGATGGGCAACCATTTTTTTTTATCTGCATAGTGAAACTCTTGATCCATTTTTGTCAATATGCCCTGAATATGCAAAGCCAGCATGCTGGAAAATATAAATATATGCAGAAAAAAGGGGGTTGGTTTTCGATAGCACTAGAAGCAAAATAGCCCAACCCCCTATTTCATTATCAGTCACGTGCAGAGCTGATCTATGGCAACTGTGTATGGCAGATCATGATGATCCAATATCAGTTACGGGTCAGGTTCACCTGAATCGTCTGTTTCCTGTAAGTCAACTTCATAGGTTACTGAGAAAGCAGTAAAATTAACAGGTAGGAGCAATACTCCCCATACCCCAACAAGATTAAAATCTCAGCCCCCCTTTGTCCTTCCTCCTCAATCCCAGCCAACCAGTTTGCTAATTCCTTATCATCCTGTTATCCATAAACCACATATAAAGAGAACAATCCATTTCTGAAATACTGCAATTTGGATAGCAATTCAAGCTCTCTCTCCATTTCTAGATCAGGGGAGACTAACGTTTGGTCCTCCTGCTATCAGCCCCATCAGCATGGCCAATATTCAGAATGAGTAATACTCCAACAATATCTGGAAGGGGGGTGCTGGTTAGTCACCCCTGTTCAAGGTATTACCATTCTAGATATTTAAATACATCCTTTGATTGTATAAAAAAAGAATTACATCACCATTCTGGCACATAAATGGGGCATTTCTGATTGGCAAATTCCAGTTCCTTGTTTTTATGTCCCTAGATTCTACCATTCTTGTCCATAATGCCATTACTTTGATTTGCTACAATCCTCCCCTTTCACTTCCCCAGAAGAGATAAGAGTAAATAGATTGATTTAACTGTGCTCGGAGCTTTAGACTGCTACAGTGAGATGCCACACGATAAAAGAAAAAAGGCAAGGCGGGCATCCCTGGATGCATTTTCAAAGAAACATTCAAGGAGCCTCTAGAAGATTCAAAAGTTTTGGTTTACTTATGCAAGGCTTACTTGACTTGCTTATTTTATTTCAGACATGTGTATTGTTAGTTTTGAATAAAAAATTGGCTGAAACGTGAACTGCTCTTCTTTTTTGTGGTGTAAGAACCTCTCTCTACTCATTTTATGTTATTCTTATCTCTGGTGCCAAAGGTTCTGTTAAAGAAGTAATGTCCAGGAACACATCTACTTTGTTAACTGAGGTATTGTGATAATCCACAAGTGGTTGGTTTGGGTAATCCTCCCTTTATCATTTCAATGCCTCATGCTCACTCGATTGTCTCTCTTTCCCTCAAATCTACACTAAACCGGCCAGTTGTGGCTTAATGTCAAATAAAACCAATTATTATGAACCCGGTGGAGTAGGCAAAAAATGTCCTTCCATGGCCAGTTTAGGAATGGAGCTCAAATAATTCTTAGACTGTTCCACTGGCAACCAGCTAATACTGCATTCTCAGAAACTAGGTACATGAGTGAGCATGCTGCATGAGCCAATGCATCTAGATTAACCTGTTCCTTGTACTGCATCCCTCTAAGATGGGGTGGAGAACCCTCCAGGCTTCTCTATCAGACCCTTGGGGCTCTTCCCCATGTCATTCACCTGCTCTCCCCAGGCTATACCCCTCAACAGCCTAGAGTCACACCTTCCTTGACTGTTTTTGCCTTGCTGGAATGTGTCGAACACAGACAACGGGTCTTGCTTGCCTGGATGAAGGAGAGAGATGTGTGAGAGTGTGTAGACACTAATCCACTGTACAAAGTTAAATTCACATTCATTCTTCTGCTCACTCTTGCTTCTGGCCCCATTCATCATTGGCATGTGGCCCCTGCAAGGTTGCTGAGAAAGGCATGTGGCCCTCAGGCAGAAAACGTTTCCCCACTCTTGCTCTAAGACAGGTGTGGGGAGCCTTTGGCCCTCCAGATGTTGCTGAACTACAAGTCCCATCATCCCTGGCCATTGACCATCCTTGCTGGAGCTTGTGGGAGTTGTAGTTCAGCAACATCTGGAGGTCCAAAGGTTCCCCACCCCTGCTCTAAAAAATGATGGCAAAAACAGCCCTCTCTCACATAAAGCAGGCTTGGGAGTGTAACACCTTTCCAAATGTGTTAGCAAACAATGCCAGTATTCCTTAAAATGCAGGACCACTTAATCAAATAACATTATAGAATCATAGAATAGTAGAGTTGGAAGGGGCCTACATATGGCCATCGAGTCTATACCACATCACTGACCAACTACAGTTTACATAGCACCAAATTCAAACTTTGATTTTACAGTACATGCTAGCCTTCTTTGGACATTTCACCACAAGTACAACAGACATGGAGGGGACTAGATCATGTCCTCTTGGCTCCATCCCTGACATCATTATGATACACTGGCCATGTCTTCAAAGTCCACACACTGAATGGAAAGGGCACCACATACCATGTACAGGTGTGCATGTGCATGCACTCCATGCAGTTGGAGGTCTCAAACATTCTGCTCAATGCATGTAGGGTGAAGCCAATTATGGGATGGCACTGTCAGGTTGGGGCCAGCTGGATGTGGTTCCATCCCATTCATTTTAGTGTATGTGTAGGAAAATGACACCATAGTTGATTCTGGTACATGTTACAATGTCTAATCACTTTAAAAAAGTAAACCATGCAAATTTCATAAACTGAATTAGCAATGTCACATGATTTCTATTTGGATACTTTACACTCTACCTGAATATAAACATTTGAGTTCAAAGACACCTGCATGGCAAATATTTCAAAGGATATGTCCCATTAAAGACACATTAACCTTGATACATGTTAATGTGTTCCCATGAAATGGTGAGATGGGTATGGTAGCAACCAAAGTTTGATCAGGCCATACACTCTGACGACTTCTAATGCTGGGGTGTTATGCTTTCAATGTTGTTTTTATATAATGAAATGATTCCCTTTGATTGTATGATGTTAAACATCTGGGTGCTAAAACCCCTTTGCAAGTTATGCAAGCCAAACAATGAATAAAAGTGTCAGGCCTTGCAGATGGAGGGATTCAGCCTGTATGTGGTCTTTTCCCTTTGAGCTCAATAGGGAAATAAAAGGAGACTGGGTGCATTAATATCCCTGAAAATCTTCTGTGAGTTTTTTTCCCATAATCTGTAGTCTCAGTACACATGTTTGGCATAGTTTTAAAGCAAACCTATTTCTATTTGTGTTTCAGGACATTTAAAGATCTGGATTACAATAGCATTCTTTTTTTTTTTTTTTTCAATAATTTTTATTCAGATTTTCATAAAACATACAAGACAAAATCATAAAACATTCAAAGACAAAAAACAAAATCAAAAATAGTTAAACAAAAAGAAAAAAAGAAAAGAAGAAAAAAAAAAATAAAAAATAAAGAGTAAAATATTGACTTCCCATTTGTCAAAGATCAAATCAGTTATAAGTCTATAATATATAGCAATCCTGTCTCTTAAGTCATATTATAAAATCACTTTCCTCCAGTAGTTATCTTACTTAATCATCAAATCTCATAAACATTACTTTATTCTTTCCACAAAAAGTCAAAGAGGGGTTTCAATTCTTTAAGAAATATATCTATCAATTTTTTTTTTCCAGATAAGCATATCGATTAATCCATCTCATTACTAATTGTGATAATCTTATTGTCATAACCATAGTCAAAATAAACATTTCAATTAATCCATCACATCAGAATCTGTTAGGTTCAGTAATTTCAGTAGCCATTGTTCTATTATCTCTATTAGTTCCATTTTCCATCTTCCATCTTCAGTAGTCTTGTTAAGTCCAGTAATTTCAATATCCAATCTTCCATTATCAGTATTCCATAATAATCTTGCTGTCAAAGCCATAGTCATATAATAAGAGTCTGATGGGAATTACCTCTATCCCAAATATTTTCTTGCCATCCATTCTGAATAAGTTGCTGAAATACTGCTGTAAAATCATATCTCTGTTCTTTTTTTCAAAATACACTAGGTCATCTCTTAAAAGTTTTTCCATTGTCACATGGCTGCAGTTAATTCCATAGATTTTCTCTATATTGGGCTCCATCACATCATTCCAGTCCAGAAGATAATCCATGCCATTGATAACTTTATCTCTAGAGTCTTCATTAATTTCTTCAGAGATAACATTGAGTTCCAAACAATAGATTTTATTTCTAAAGTCCATAGACTCCAAATCTTGTTCCTGTTCCACGTTTGTTCCAATCTCCGGGATCTCCTCTCTCACAGGGACCCCTATTCCAGTCTCCAGGGTCTCCTCTCTCACAGGGACCCCTATTCCAATCTCCGGGGTCTCCTCTCTCACAGGGACCCCTTCCAGGGTCACCTCTCTCACAGGGACCCTTATATCTTTAACCCTTATATCTTTAATAGCATTCTTTAAAATTGAGAAATTGTGGGATAGGTGCACCAATGACCAAATGGTTTAAACTGCATAGAAGGGAAGAAATGAACAAGACCCACATGTCTGTATACTGAAGAGTGGATGGTAGAACAGAAACAGATGCAACAAGTTTGCTTCCTTTATTTCCTTTGCCTGATCAAACCATGAAACTCACGTAGATAGTGCCAGCTCTTGCTATGGTCAGGCCTGGTGTGTCTCAAAGTAAATCACCAGATGTCTGTTTCAATTTACCGAGATGCAAATGATTTTAGGCTGCAGCATCATTAGCAATTAAGAATGAACTCAACTCACCAAGAGACTCCATATATTTTACACACATGGGGAAAATGCTGAGAATCATATGAGCAAAGAAATTCTGACTGCTGCTTTTGGTGCTGCCAGGGGAAACATGTAAAGCAGGGATGGAGAACCTGTGGCCCTCCACCTGTTGTTAGACATCAGCTCCTACCATCCTTGACCATTGGCTATGCTGGCTGGGGCTGATGGGAGTTGGAGTCCAACAACGGTTGGAGAACCAAGATTCCCCACTGCTGATATAAAGGTACAACTTGTTCATCTTCCCCATCAAGAACTCATAAGAACACAAGAGCATAAGAACAGCCTGCTGAAACAGCCCAATGGCCCATCTAGTCCAGCATCCTGTTCTCAAAGGAGCCAATCAGATGCCCATGGGAAACTTGCAACCAGGACCTGAATGCAAAAGTATTCTTCCCCCCACTATTTGGAATCATGCTGCCTCCAACCATGGAGTTTTCATAGCTAATAGTCATTGATAGCCCTATGCGCCATGAATTTGTCTAATCCACTTTGTGTAATGCAAGAAGCTCTCCATAAAATGTGTGAGATCTTCACATATATACCAACACACACACAAATGTAGAGAACACTTGCACTCAAAAATCAATGGCTCCTTGAGCAGAGTTGCCAACCAACAAAGTTTACCTCAAGCAAAACTGATTAATTTCAAGGGAGGTTTTGATATAAGTAGAGAAATTTGTCAAAGGGCTTTTGCATGTCCCTTGCTTTCCACTAAATATTCCATAAAGCAATTTTTGAGGGCAATTTAGAGGCTCCTACTCAAGCAACACATTCTAGGAATTTCAAGAGAAAAAAGGAGTTTGGATAAGACTAGTGGCATTTCTCTGGGACCTTCTGCACATCTCAACCCAGTTAACATTAATCCAGTGTTTGTTAGTCTAGCTATACTATGGATGCTAGGTCCCACTTGTCAGTGCTGGAGAGTCTGCTGGGAGCAGGGATGGGAGATAAATTTGATTTAGTTCACATTAAAAGCTGAATCTATTAAATTCACTTTCCAAAACAATATGAAAAGTGAAACACAGCCATCCTTTGAAAATTGCACTTATGTGAATTTTGCAATGCAATTTTCCACTGTTTACAAAAATGCATATTTTAGGGAAAAGTGTGCAAAGAAATGAATATCTCAGTGAAAACGACATACAACAATGCACTATATTAGGATAAATTGCTTGCAAAAATAAGTACATTAGTCAAAACTAATTATTTGGAGAAATTCACACCAAAATGCTGGAAAATTTTCATGAGGTTTTCTATTTTTTTAAAATTACAAATTGTTGCAAAAATGTGAGGAACTGAATTTAAGATTGGAAGAATGAGAAACTAAGAGCACTGAAAATGACAGATCTTTCCATTCCTAATGGGAGTCAAGAAACTTTCCACACATTGGGCAAAGTTGATAAGACCTGTAACTAGAATTGATGCTGAAATTTACAGGCAGATTGGAAGGTTCTTGCTCGAATAAAATATCAGATTAAAATGTGTTTCAATTAATCCAGTTACATTTTGGGAAGGGTGTTTTTTAACTCCAGCAAACAACGCCTCTTATATTGTTTTTCCCTAGACAGTAGGAACAGTTTCTATGTTCAGGAAAAAAATTCATATCAAGGTCTTTGAAGAGGCAGTCCTGAATTGCCATAAAATGTCTGTATATTGCTGAGCGATTCAGCAATGTGGCAGCACTGGCCAAGCCTGTTACACCCAACAATAGCTCTGTATGTACTAAGAGGGCAACCTAGATCATATATAACACTCTTATGCAGAGAATGGTGGAAGTGATGGGGGAGCGGTGCTTCATGGAAGTTCGCCCAACAAAACTGATAATTTTCACTGAAAAATCCTGATATGTTTTCAACGAATTTGTTCCCCTTTCCTTTTGTTTTCCTCAAGCATGAATTCATCTCAAAAGTTCACTTTAAGTGAATATCTGTGATAACTTAGGTCCATGGAGGCCACCACTCACCCTCCTCCTCTATGGAGAAATTTCAGTAGTCTTAATGGTAACTTGTTTTTGCCTCACTCGACATTCCTTTATGTTTCTTCAATGGAGGAACATCCATATTTGCTTCTGGCAAAATTCAGTGGCATTCAGCTGAGACTAGCAAGGGATGCTAAAAGCAACAAAAAAGCTTTCTTCAGGTACGTCCATAGTAAAAGACAGAGAAAAGAAATGGTGGCACAGCTACTCAATGACGATGGCAAAATGATAACAGATGACAAAGAAAAGGCAGAAGTCCTCAATTCCTACTTTCGCTCAGTCTTCTCCCAAAAAAGGGCCTATGACCCTCCTGGGAAACATGAAGTAGAAGGGTCAGGATTGGACCTTGAGATTGATAGACAAATGGTCAAGGAATACCTAATCACTTTGAACGAGTTCAAATCTCCAGGGTCCAATAAACTGCATCCTAGAGTATTGAAGGAACTGGCTGAAGAACTCTCAGAACTGCTGTCTATTATCTTTGTGAAATCATGGAGGACCGGTGAAGTACCGGATGACTGGAGGAGAGCTAATGTTGTCCCCATCTTCAAAAAGGGCAAGAAGGAGAAACAAGGGAACTACAGCCCAGTCAGCCTAACATCAATCCCTGGAAAAATTCTGGAGCAGATGATAAAGCAGTCAATCTGTAAGCACCTTGAAAGCAATGCAGTGATTACTTGGAGCCAACATGGATTTATGAAGAACAAATCCTGCCAAACTAATCTCATCTCATTTTTTGATCGGGTAACCTCCCTTGTAGACTGTGGGAATGCTGTGGACATAATATATCTCAACTTCAGCAAAGCTTTTGACAAAGTGCTCCATGATATTCTAATTAGCAAACTAGCTAAATGTGGGCTGGATGAAACAACTATCAGATGGATTCACAGTTGGCTCCAGAATCATGCTCAAAGAGTGCTAATCAATGGTTGCTTCTCAAACTGGACAGACGTAATGAGTGGGGTACCACAGGGATTGGTCCTGGTCTCCGTGCTCTTCAACATTTTTATTAACGACTTGGATGAGAAGATACAAAGCATGCTTATCAAATTTGCAGATGATACAAAGTTGGGGGGCATAGCTAATACCATGGAAGTCAAAAACAAAATTCAAAGGGACCTTGATAGGCTGGAGCATTGGGCTGAAAACAACAGAATGAAATTCAACAGGGATAAATGCAAAGTTCTACACTTAGGAAAAAGAAACCAAATGCACAGTTATAAGATGGGGGCTACTTGGCTCAGCAGTACGACATGTGAGAAGGATCTTGGAATTGTCATTGGTCACAAGCTGAATATGAGCCAACAGTGTGATGTGGCTGCAAAAAAGGCAAATGCTATGTTAGGCTGCATTAACAGAAGTATAGTTTCCAAATTGCACTAGTACTAGTTCCCCTCTATTCAGCACTGGTTAGGCCTCATCTTGAATACTGCGTCCAGTTCTGGTCTCCGCACTTCAAGAAGGATGCAGACAAACTGGAACAGGTTCAGAGGAGGACAACAAAGATGATCAGGGGACTGGAAAAAAGCCCTATGAGGAGAGACTGAAAGAACTGGGCATGTTTAGCCTGGAGAAGAGAAGACTGAAGGGAGATATGATAGCACTCTTCAAGTACATGAAAGGTTGTCACATAGAGGAGGGCTGGGATCTCTTCTCAGTCGTCCCAGAGTGCAGGGCACGGAATAATGGGCTCAAGTTGCAGGAAACCAGATTTTGACTGGAGATCAGGAAAAACTTCCTAACTGTTAGAGCCATACGACAATGGAATCAATTACCTAGAGAGGTGGTGGGCTCTCCGACACTGGAGGCATTGAAGAGGCAGCTGGACAGCCATCTGTCGGGAATGCTTTGATTTGGATTCCTGCATTGCTCAGGGGGTTGGACTCGATGGCCTTATAGGCCCCTTCCAACTCTACTATTCTATGATTCTATGATAATTTGGAAATTGCTTCGAGATGTTATTATGGGAAGCAATTCATCAACGGAATAAGATCAAATGAAAACTCATGATTCTTAACTCAGAAAAAGATTTGCTGCCTCTCTATCACCACTATCTGACATTACTCAGGAATGCACTTCCTGTTACACTGGTATTTTTTTTTAAAGTTGTTTTTTATTGATTTTATAGTAATTTAACATGAATAATATAATGATACAAAAATACATCAATTTAACTTTAATACCCTCCCCCCTCCCCCTCCCCCTACTTTAGAGCCAATTCCTGTTTTGATTCGGTTTATGTGCTATGTTATGGAAAGTATATTGGTAAGTATTGGTATACAGGTGATTACTGTAGTAAGTAAAAATTAAATACAATATTATCATGAGATGGTTTAAAATTGGAGTATTATTATTTCTTTAGGAAAACCAGATAGTTTTTGCAGATGAAGAAAGCTGGGTATGTAGGTCTCGTTGTGAGGTGTATTCCATATAGTTCCACCATACTGACGTAAACAATTCCGGTTTTGCTGCACCTCTTAGAAATCGAAGATGTAGCGTGATTTTGTCTAGTATAGCTATCGTCCATATTTTGTTGAACCAGATTTGCAGGTTAAGTCCATCTTGATTTTTCCAGTGTTGTAATATTGTTAGTCTTGCTGCTATGAGTAGTTTACATAGCAGATGTTTTGATTTTAATGTTTTGTTTTCATCTTTGAATAAAGATAGCAAATCTATAAGGATTAATGTGAAACAGTTTACTCTCTTTCGTGATGCAAGGTGTTACATGGTAGAAACTGATTTAGAAACAATGCACTGTTTATATATATATATAAGGCTGATTCACTGCTACTGTAGCCTTTTCTAGAATCAGTGACTTGGGTGAGGTGAGGGGCATAGCCTTGCCTAGAAGAGAAAGTAACCAAATTGGAAAACATATATTGATCCTATGCATACCAGAAGAATTAAAAGTCTTAAGGAACGCATGTTTGATGTTGCACATGTGACTGATCCCTGTGCCCTGCCAGCACCTCAGAAAATCTTTGTCACCAAAGATTGGCTTGAACCAAAGGTCCAATATAATTACCATGATAAAGGGAGATCACTTTCATATCAAAGCTTCAAATAGGTCAATGCAATGTTCTAAAAAGAATTGATTGAAGTTAGTTATGGTACCATATGCATTAATACACTTTATTATTTCAATTATTATTTATTATTTCAATTTATATACCGCCCTTAGCAGAATAGCTCTCAGGGCGGTGAACAAACAAGATAAAATACAATATATCATAGTAAAAAATCACAAAAACATGTACAAACAAACAACAGAAAGCACAACAAAAACGAAATACAACACAAATTAAGAAGGATACATGTTAAAAGTAGAAAGATTAAGAAAATTAAAAGATTAAAATGCCTGGGAGCATAAAAAGGTCTTTACCTGGCGCTGGAAAGATAGAAGTGTAGGCGCCAGGCGTACCTCTTTGGGGAGGCTGTTCCACAACTCAGGGGCCACCACAGAAAAGGCCCTAGATCTAGTAACCACCCTCCGGGCTTCCTGATGAGCTGGTACCCGGAGGAGGGCCTTAGATTCTGAACGAAGTGAACGGGTAGGTTCATAGCAAGAGAGGTGTTCCACAAGGTATTGAGGTCCCACGCCGTGTAAGGCTTTATAGGTCAAAACCAGCACCTTGAATCTCGCCCGGAAGCAAATAGGGAGCCAGTGCAGACGCGCCAGAATAGGTGTTATATGCGAAGACCGACTGGTCCTCGTCAATAGTCTGGCAGCCGCGTTCTGCACCAGCTGAAGCTTCCGAACTGTCTTCAAGGGCAGCCCTACGTAGAGCGCATTACAGTAATCCAATCTTGAAGTTACCAGAGCATGAACAACGGAGGCGAGGTCGTCCCTGTCCAGATAGGGGCGTAGTTGGGCTACCAGACGAAGATGGTAAAATGCATACCGTGCCACCGAGGCCACTTGGGCCTCGAGAGACAAGGAAGAATCGAAAAAAACCCCCAAACTACATACCTGTTCTTTCAGGGGGAGTGTAACCCCATCCAGAACAGGGTGAACATCCACCATCTGAGCAGGGAAGGCGTTCACCAGCAGTGTCTCGGTCTTGTCTGGATTGAGTCTCAGTTTATTAGCTCTCATCCAGTCCATTATCGCGGTCAGGCAACGGTTCAGCACATCAACAGACTCACCTGAGGAAGATGAAAAGGAGAAATAGATCTGCGTGTCATCAGCATATTGATGGCAACGCACTCCAAAACTCCTGATGACCGCACCCAGCGGCTGCATGTAGATGTTGAAAAGCATGGGGGACAAGACCAACCCCTGAGGGACTCCACAATGGAGAGTCCATGGTGTCGAGTGATGTTCCCCAAGCACTACCTTCTGGTGACGGTCCGGGAAGTAGGAGCGGAACCACTGCCAAGCAGTGCCCCCGACACCCAACTCCGCGAGTCTCCCCAGAAGGATACCATGGTCGATGGTATCAAACGCCACTGAGAGATCAAGGAGAATCAACAGAGTCACACTCCCTCTGTCCCTCTCCCGACAAAGGTCATCATACAGGGCGACCAGGGCTGTTTCGGTGCCAAAACTGGGCCTAAAACCGGATTGAAACGGATCTAGATAATCGGTTTCATCCAAGAGCGCCTGGAGCTGGCCGGCAACCACCCGTTCCAAAACCTTGCCCAAAAAAGGGACATTCACCACCTGTCTATAGTTGTTCAAGTTATCTGGGTCCAAGGAGGGTTTCTTTAAAAGAGGTCTCACTACTGCCTCCTTGAGGCTACCAGGGACTACTCCCTCCCTCAAGGAGGCATTAACCACTTCCTTGGCCCAACCGGTGGTCCCAGCCCTGCTAGCTTTCACTAGCCAAGATGGGCAAGGATCCAGAACAGACGTGGTTGCCCGAACCATTCCAAGCACCTTGTCCACTTCCTCGAGCTGCACCAACTGAAACTCATCCAATAATGAAGGACAAGGCCGTGCTCCGGACACTTCAAACTGATTCATCTGTCGCAACATCGGAGTCAAGATCCCTGCGGATACATGCAATCTTATCTTGAAAGTGTCCAGCAATTTCGTTGCAGCGGGCTTCCGATGTTTCCGTAGTATCGTGGGGGCCAGAGTGTAGGAGCCCACGCACGACTTTAAAAAGCTCCGCTGGGCGGCATAGGGATGATCTAATAGAGGCAGCAAAATAAAGCTTCTTTGCTGTCCTTACCGCTTTTGTATACAACTTATTGGTGGCACTTACCAAGGCATGATTGTATCCACTGGGAGTTTTCCTCCATCTGCACTCCAGCCTCCTCCTCTCTTGTTTCATCGCTCTCAGCTCCGGGGTATACCATGGAGCTGTATGAGCTCTACAGCGGAGGGGGCGCGCGGGAGCGATCGTGTCAATAGCCCGGGTCATTTCCGTATTCCACAGTGCGACCAGGGCCTCGACAGGAGGACCAGTCCTATCAGCCGGAAAATCTCCCAGAGCCCTCTGAAAACCTGCGGGATCCATCCAGCTCCGGGAGCGGATCAACTTAATAGATCCTCCACCTTTGCAGAGGGAAAGAGCTGCTGTAAGTCTAAATCTCAGCAAGCGGTGATCTGTCCATGACAATGGGGTAGATGAAAAACACCCCACCGCCAGATCACCATCTCCATGTCCAGTGGCGAAGATCAAATCAAGAGTATGTCCCGACACATGCGTTGGGCCGGTAGAAAATTGAGACAGCCCCATTGTTGTCATGGAGGCCATGAAGTCCTGAGCTGCGCCAGATAAGACAGCCTCGGCATGGACGTTGAAATCCCCCAGTACCAAAAGTCTAGGGGATCTCAAGAGCACCTCCGAGACTATCTCTGTCAGCTCAGCTAAGGAAGCTGTTGGGCAGCAAGGTGGATGGTACACCAACAGTATTCCTAGTCTGTCTCCCTGGCCCAATACAAGGTGGAGACATTCCAGACCAGTCGCCATCTGGACAGGGTGCTTGGTGAGAGGGAAAGAACTCCTATAGACCACAGCGACCCCCCCTCCCCGGCCCTCAGATCTACCACAGTGCTGAACCAAATACCCGGGTGGACAAAGCTGGGAAAGAGCAACTCCTCCCTGATCAGCCACCCAGGTTTCGGTTATACATGCCAGGTCGGCACCCTCCTCCAGAATTAAATCATGGACAAGTGAGGTTTTATTATGTACCGACCTGGCATTCAAAAGCAGCACTTGGAGATCCGAGAGCTGGCTGATAGGACAACCAACAAACCTGTGGGTATGAGGAGAACGGAACAAGGCACAGACACAAT
The DNA here is from genome assembly GCF_030035675.1 of Rhineura floridana. Classification (NCBI taxonomy): domain Eukaryota; kingdom Metazoa; phylum Chordata; class Lepidosauria; order Squamata; family Rhineuridae; genus Rhineura; species Rhineura floridana. The sequence goes on from NC_084480.1 coordinate 134,568,804, forward strand.
TTGTCTGGGATGAGTTCCCCTTACCTGGCCTGTTCTCCTCCTAACGCCATACCTCCCATTACCCGTCACTACGTTAATTGGGGCCCCCGAAGCACCCCCACGAAGGATGGAATCTTTTCTCCCAGGCACATGTTAAAAATACACAAACTCACACAGACAAGCAATCATACAATCATTCACCCAACAGTAACGCACACACACACCGAACAAACAACGTTAAAATTAATTAGTCCTCTTCAAACAACAATGGCAGTCTCGGGCCCCCCAGCCAAAAACGAGCTGCCAGCGATGGCACCAGGACAGCAACACAGCCCCAAGCAGCAACAACAGCGCCCACACACGAGCAGAGAAGTGGCAAAGGCAGCGGAGCCGCAGTGGTAGTATCCTGGGCAGCGGCACGGTCCTCGGCGAAGATGAAAACGCCCGCAACCAGCGGCGGCAATGGCGGCAACACGAGCCGCAGCGACGAAGTCCCCAGCAGCAACACGGTCCCAGCAGCGGCGAAAACGCCCCGCGCGCAAGCGGGCAAGCGGCGACAACGGCGGCGCGGGCCGCGGCGCAGAGTCCACCGCAGCGGCACGCCCCACGGCAGCAGCGACAACGCCCGCATGCAAGCAGGCCGACAGCGGCAACGGCGGTGGCGCGCGCCGCGGCGACAGAATATATAAAGATACAGTGACTGGCTTCTTGTTGGTGGCTGCCAGAACGGTGATTGCATGGGTCTGGAAAACTCTGGAAGGTCTCACACTGGACAGATGGCATCGAAAGGTGTGGGAAATTGCCACATACTATTCAGTGTTCAGACAGGACTCCAGGAATTGCTATCAGATGCTTTGGGGATACATTGGTTGGTGAACACACATACATGTACCAGGTTATAATTGATAACTATTTTTATTATCTAACACACATTAACTAAGCAAAAATTCACTTAGATACACAAATATAAGGTTCATATCATTTCCAGACACTCTCTAAAGCATTATCCTCTCTGATTGGTAAATCATTCTACAAACCTAACTTCTCAGCAAAACTCAGCAAATTATTCCTAATGATCCAGCACCACCTTCTATATCAGCAATTCCCTCCATGCCTTGCAATTGTTGCTGGGTGCCAGAAGGAATTACCCAAACTTGAAACCAGCAGTACCCCAACTAGACATTTTCCAAGTCAGAAGATCGTTGATTTTGTATTGCAATTGACATCAACTTTTTAATGAGTTAATCCAGCTAAAAAGCACATTATAATTTTAATAATAATAAAACCTAGAGGTTTCCAGTCTGCTGCTGTTCTATCACAGCTGCCTGTCAGGAGCTGCTGGAATCTGTATGTGGTTGTCCCATGTGGTGAACCACTGAACTGCAAAATAGTAACCTTCTCTGTGAAGACTCTTCTGGATTTACTCTGCCAGGAAAGGACATGGTCTTTCAGATATTTGGGGCCTAAGTCATTTAGGGCTTTAAACACAAGCGTGATCACTTTGAACTGGGCCAGGAAACAAACTGGTGACCAATGCAGCTGTTTTAAAACAGGGGTTATATGAGGTCTAAATAGAACTCCAGCCAATAATCTGGCTGCTGCATTTTGACCAGTTGGCATTTCTTAAGACAAGGGCAGCCTCACACAGAGTGCATTGCAATAATCCAATCTGGACGTTACCAGAGCATGGAGTACAATGGCTAAGTTATCTCTGGTGAACCAGACAGGGCTGGAAATAAGCACTCCTAGCCACTGAGGGCACCTGAGCCTCAAGTTACAATGCTGCATCCAGGAGTACCCTCAAACTACAAACCTGCTCCTCCAAGGGACTGCAACCCCATCCAGGACAGACCCTACCTCCCAGACTCGAGAACTCAGAATACCCATGCCTTTTCAGGATTCAGTCTCAATGCAGTGGCCCACATCCAGCCGATCACCATCTCCAAGCATTGGTCTAACACTTCAACCACCTCTCCCAATTTAGATGGAAGAGAGATATAGAGCTGGGTGTCATTTGCATCTTGGGAGAACCCTCACTCCAAATCTCCCAATGACATCTCTTCCTGGGTAGGATGGAATATAAAAGGCTTCCTTTGCTAATGGATCGTTGCTTGAGCAGCAATGTCTTTCTGAGCTCTGGCATCTACCAGTATTCTTGGTTGTTCTTTGGTCCTGACTCCTGGCTTGCCCTTTGGTCCTGCTTCACGGTTCACCCTTTGGCCAGTTTTGACTACTGAAATTATCTCTTGGCTCCTGGTTCATGATGGACCTCAGATTGCTATCTACTGCCCAGCCCTGATTCTACCACAGAACTCTTGCCCTTTATGCCCTGGACCATGCCTGCATTTTTACACTAATTACAGACAATTATGATAAAAAAACAGAGACCAACTAGAAAGGGCTAAGTGGAAGAGGCAACACAGATGACCCCCTTGTGCATTACGACAAAAATGCATCCTGCTGAAAGTAATGCAATGCCAAGGAACAATATCCACAACTGCATCTCATTCAGATGCACGCACAACTCATTGTCCAGAAAACTCTGCCCAGATTCCTCAGCAAGTGGCTAAGAACAGGTGTGGAAATACATACACTAAAATATACCCTAAACAGCAGAATATAGATGGCTGGCAAATATTTTTGTGCCTCCTGCCCCCTGTCCTCTCCGGAAACTTCTTCAACTAAAAAATCAAACTTCATGAAAACTCAGCACAGTCTTAGAAACAAAATCCCTCAAATGGCTATGAAGCTGGCTTCAAATGAATATAATACTCAAAGCTCTTATTTGTAGAATAAAGGCCAAGACAGCCAAACTGGAAATTGAACCAGATGGCAGTAAGTATGAGTTCAGTCAAATTTAAGATGAACTCCTCCCACTTCTATTATTTTCAATTATGGTATGCTGTAAAAAGAGCATCTGTGGGCAGTATCAAAATATGTAATAAGCTTTGAAACCTTGTTTTGTTTTCTGACTATTCCTCCAACTGATGGCAACACTGTGGGATGATTGTTTCATTTCTTGAAGAGGAACAGGAGAAAAAGGAGGCAATTGCCCAGAGCTTCACACATTTATTTTATTTTAAAATATTGCAAAGCCAACTATTTTTGGTTAACTAACTCAACCAAAAAAATGTTGGATCATTGTGGTTTTCAGGGTGAAAAAGCCTTACCTCTGAGAAGTTTCTGCTTTCATCTTTACCCGGCAACAGCAGCAGTTGTTCTTCTGATCTGCTTTAGCACCCCCCTTGAAGGGGCTTTTTTTCTCCTTTGTAAAGTGATGTGGTGTAGTGCTTAAGGTGTTGGACTATGACCTAAGAGACCAAGGTTCGAATCCCCACATAGCCATGAAGCTCACTGGGTGACTTTGGGCCAGTCACTGCCTCTCAGCCTCATGAAAACCCTATTCAAAGGGTCGCCATAAGTTGGAAGTGACTTGAAGGCAGTACATGTACATTTTTAAAGTGATCCCAGCTAAGCAAAGGATCACAACGTGAAGGTGGTGAAGAAGGTAATATGTGCAGACACCACTGCAGGCAAACAAAGCTGGTTTATAGCACAATTAAAACCCAAGATCCGTCAGGATAAGGGAGTTTTGAACAGGACCTTGGTCTGTCCTGGCTGAGCCGGGGATCAACCAGGGCCCAGCCACCGTAATTCCCTCATCTAGGCTCAGATGGGGATACACCAGTTTTAAGTTCCTCAACCTAGCTAAGTGGGGGCTACGTTGACTCAGTCGTGATTCAGCCAGTGGAATTTAATCCAGCAGAGAATAAGCCAGTGTAGAACCATATTCAGCCCATACATTTCCCCCCCCTACTATTTCACTTTAAACAGTCATGGCTTCCCCTCCAAAAGTGTAGAATCATGGGAAGTGTAGTTTGTGAAGGGTGCTGAGAGTTGTTAGGAGACCCCAAATTCCCCTCACAGACTTGTAATTCCCAGAGTTCTCTGGGAAAAGGGTCTGACTGTAAAACCACTCTGAAAATTGTAGCTCTATGAGAGAAATACGGCTCCCCTAACAGCTCTCAGCACCTTTCACAAACTATCCTTCCCATGATTCTTCGGAGGAAGCCATGACTGTTTAAAGTGGAATAATGGTGGAATAAACGTATGGTGTGAATGTGTCCTAAGTCCACAAAAGGGGGTGTTCTGAGGCTGCGGTGGGGGCAGGACAGGGCAAGGAGAGACTTTAACCTATTCCAGACCTGTTTCAGCTCAGTCACGTGACTTGGTTACCCGGCATAATGTATGCTGGCAAAAAGGATGGAGTAAGTCAAACTCTGGTTTAAAGGTTTGTTTTTCCTCTGCCAGGTTCAGGATGGCTCAGATGGCAGCAGCACCTGGATGGTGTTTGGAATAGGGATAACGTACATCAGGATAACTTAAACCAGCATAAGTTCCCCTGATTGCTCTGGTAAAACCCAGACTTCCTGGCCTGTCACATGGATGATTCTAGCTGTTGATTAGGAAGGTGAAGGCAAATGAAGCCTATTAAGGGCAACGCTTCTGGAATAAGTGAACATGTTTGCAAGAATCCATGAAAAATCAGTGCTGGTATGTGTATCTTTTGATGCTGAGAACAAAAATATCTCTATCATTTTACTCTGCCTAATCTTAGGCCTCCATCAGACAAATAGCAAATGAGGTGGTAAAACTAAAGTCTTAAAGTCAAGTAATAATCATCTGTTGTTTATGTGAGCTAGGCTCTAGTTATTCTGATGTACATGTAGCCTTGGCTTTTTCTCAATAGTTCAGAGCAGGAGTAGCCAACGTGGTGCCATTCCCATCTACAATTCCCATCATCTACTATTGGCCAAGCTGGCTGATGTGAATTGTAGTCCAAAACATCTGAAGGGCACCACATTGGCTACCCCTGAGTTAGGGTCTCTGTCGCAGGTCTCTCCCTCCTTCTTCTTCTCAGAATGGGGATACATTTCAGATTATTAACACTGTAGCATGTACTTTTGGCACAAAACTATATCAGGCATTATCCAACTAAGTAGTACTCGGAGCAGACTCCTTAGGATATCAATCACTGTTAGATATTACAATGTAAATCCAATAGGAACATCCGTGTCTAATGCCACCAAGGTTCATCAAATGCATGTTCATCTCTCATTTCCTACAGTGTCCAGTGATGACCTGCATGTGCATATCCATTATCACAGGTTAAATCACCACAGACAGATCCCACAATGTCAAGTCAAATACAAAGCTTGTTAAAAAAAAAAAACTGAGCCAGTTCACATATTCAGTTAAGATGTCTCCAATGACAGGACACTGTCAAGTGAGGAACAAGCATTTGTTAGTTAAACTCCAGTCTAGAGAATTCCTTTATTTGTGCACAACATTAATTCACAGACGTTTACAGGCTTGCAAACATACAGAAAGGCTTTTGATTGCCATTCCTTAAAGTCGCCCACTGCAAAGGAATCAGGCAATTACCCTCATGCACTGAAGAAACTTTACTGGTAAGCTAATTCTCAGTCAGATCTGAAAGGCTAAAATATTGGTTGCCTTTTTAACACAGCACATTTTTGTTTAACTCTCTGGGCCAATGTATATGATTAACAGAACCAACTGGTTAAATTCTTCCTTGACTGAATTGCATTAGGCTGTAGATGAGACCTTGTATGTTTCAGTGCTCCCACATGAGCCTCCTTGCATGTAGAAAAACAGCACATCAGGGAGAAAATTAGGCTGAACTTTTCTCCCTGATCCACTCCAGTGGGCAACCATTCAAACTCTCAGCCACCCAACTGCAGCGGCAGAGCCTTGGAAGAGCTGTACCTCTCCCTTCTATTGATCATGTACACTGGTCTTTTCTGTCCCTCACAGATATTGTTCATTTATTTGTTTTGCTATATCCAGCTTATTTTTTCAACCCGCCTGCACACAGGAATGCACTTGAAGTGACAGCATGACAGCTTCCCAAGCTTGCCTCGACTGACGGTGTGGCCTGCCAAGAAGAAAATACCTTTTCACCACGTGACTCGCTTCCTCCTTTGCAATAGTCTGGCTTAATTGCACACTGCATCTGGCTTTTGCACAGCCCCAGTGATTAACAAGAGTAAGTCCTGGCTTGAGCTTCTGCCTCCAGGGCCTATATCAATTATCATCTGGCACCCACCAGTCGTGCCAACTTTATAGAAAATATTTGTCTCTCCAAACGTGTCAGGAGGAGGACCACAGTAAATCAGGTTTGTTTGTTTTTTGGAAAGGCACCTACTTTGCTATGGCAACCTATTTTACTATCACGCCCACTCACTGTAAATGAAAGAATACCAGGAGTGATTCTTACAAAAAGGTTGCATAACGAGCTCCCTCAACTGCTTCATGCGACATTAAGTTCTCCTCTTAATGTTCCTAAAAGTCCAGTTTTGGGATACAACTGCTGAAACTAGCCAAAGCATCCCTATGTTTTGGGTCATGTAGGTTATCAAAAAGTCCAGGTTTTTGACTCAGTTTTTAAAACATAGTCAAAGTCTCCAGTTCACAAACGTCACATTTAAGTCCCATTAAATTAATGGATCTTACGTTTTTATCTATTTTATGTACATAAAAATTTATATCCCTCCCTTCTGGTGCCTACGCATCACTCAGGGCAACTAACAATGATTAAAACCAACCATAAAATACAGCCCCAAAAATGCAGCACACCACAATATAAACAGAATCAAGTTAATCACGACTAGCTTCATCTATTGATTACAATGGACCTTTTGTGAGTGCACCCACAATAAAGAGACAAGACATGAGACTGTTGGGTAAGTTGGGGATACAATATATTAATTTTAGTTGCAACAGAATGTGCAACCTAACATGGACAGACTTAATTCTTAACTTACTAGTGTACAACAAGGAAAGCCAACAAGGCCTCTGGGTTTGGGGATAGTCATTCCACTACCCGTTCTCCAGTCTCTGGAATCCTGGCTCATCTTAAAAATGCCTCTGAGTGCCACCAAATTCTATTGACATTTTTTCCCTGCACAACCCTAGCAATTGCGACCAATTTAACTTCTAGATGCCAGTGTCAACTCTGCAAACTCCCCTTCAGTGTCACAGTGTGGACTGACCACAGTGTGGATACAGTGTGGGCCCTGCAAGCTATAGTCTATTTGCCTACTGGCAAAATAAGTCTAGCTAGCCGTGTATCAACTTGTCTCTGAAGGGAGGGTGGGTTGGTGCAATGAAGAATGAAGAGGTCTGGCAGGGGGGAGGCAGTGTGGGCTTATATAGGCCATTAAGTCCCACCCCCTAGCTAATGTCAGCGTAACATGTGGATGCATATTAGGGCTACCATGCCATATCTTCCCCTCCAGGAGGCCCTCACAATAACTGCCCCCACTTCTACACATGAAATAGGCAGCCAGACTCAAAATACAAATTATTAGAGATGTGTTAGGATTCTGCACAACGCAGACTACAGGGGAACCCTCCTCTGAAGAAGAGAAATGGGACCCCACAGAGAACCTCAGTATAACTGAAAACCTGGAATAGTCCCCAGGCAGCCGGAAGTGCCTCATCTGGCCCCTTTGACCACATTCTGAGCATATGCTTTTACCCATTCTCTCTCTCTCTCTCTCTCTCTCTCTCTCACTCACTCACTCACTCACACACTCACTCACTCACACACTCACACACTCACACACTCACTCACTCACTCACTCACTCACTCACACACTCACTCACTCACACACTCACACACTCACTCTCACACACTCTCACTCACTCACACGCACTCACATGCACTCACTCACATGCACTCACTCACTCTCACACACTCTCACACACTCTCACTCACTCACACGCACTCACACGCACTCACTCACACGCACTCACACGCACGCACTCACTCATGGTCGTGCGGTCGCGCTCTCACACTCACTCTCACACTCACACTCACACTCACTCACACACACACACACACACCTGCTCCAGGGCTCAAGAGTGAAGGTGGCAGCAGATCTGGTGGGAATACCAGGATCAGGGTACAAGTGCCAGATGACTCTTGCCAGTTTTCAAGAGGAAGTGCCTGTGTGGTGTAGTGGTTAGAGGGTTGGACTGGGACTTGGGAGACCAACATTCAAATCCCCACTTGGCCATGAAGCCCACCGGGTGACCTTGGGCTAGTCACCGTCTGTCAGCCTAACCTACCTCACAGAATTGTTGTGAGGATAAAATCAGGAGGGGGAGAACCATGTTTGTATGCTACCTTGTGCTCCTTGGAGGAAAGGTGGAATATAAATGTAAGAATAAATAAATACTCAGGAGGAGAGAAATGATCCAGCTGTAACCAGCGGTCCAGCGGAAGACCAGGATGAGGAGGAGCTAGCAGTGAGGGTATAAGTCTCTCAGTATGCTCTGGACCCTTGCCAGGTTAACAGGTCCATATCAAGCTTCTTAGTGTCAGCTTGCTTACACAGTACCAGCTTCCACATTAGGTGCTGGCCACATCAGGATGCCACACATAACTGTGATTTTCTACTTCTGTTGTGAAAATCACACATTTATTGTTGCAGATAAGCAACATCTCAAAATGGGCAGTAAGGTTTATTGCTCAATTGAATCAAAAAAATAGTGTCAACTGGTTGTGCAAGCTGATCACCAATTAAACAAGTAGAGTCTGTGACTTATTCCGGTTCTCCTCACATCCCCAGGACTGCTGGTTGTCCTATCAGTCAGCATTCGGATCTCCATGTGCTGTTGTTAAACGCCAGGTCGGTTCACCATAAGATCTCCCTTGTTCATGATTTAATTGTGGAGGAGGAGGCTGACCTGGCGTGCATAACTGAAACCTGGGTGGGCGATCAGGGAGGACTTGCTCTTTCCCAGCTCTGCCCACCTGGGTATACGGTTCAGCATCATGGTAGAACCGAAGGACGGGAAGGTGGGGTTGCTGTGGTCTATAGGAGTTCTTTCTCACTCACCAAGCACCCTGTCCAGGTGTCGACTGGTTTGGAGTGTCTCCACCTTGTGCTGGGCCAGAGAGACAGACTGGGAATTCTGTTGGTGTACCGCCCACCCTGCTGCCCAACAAATTCCCTAACTGAGCTGACAGAGGTAGTCTCGGAGGTATTGCTGCGGTCCCCTAGACTATTGGTACTGGGGGACTTCAACATCCATGCCGAGACTGCTCTATCTGGGGCGGCTCAGGACTTCATGGCCTCCATGACAACCATGGGGCTGTCTCAGGTTGTTACTGGCCCAACGCATGTGTCGGGACATACTCTTGATTTGATCTTCGCCACTGGACATGGAGATGGTGATCTGGTGGTTGGGGGTTTTTCATCTACCCCATTGTCATGGACAGATCACCGCTTGCTGAAGTTTAGGCTCACAGCGACCCTTTCCCTCTGCAAGGGTGGGGGACCTATTAAATTGGTCCGCCCCTGGAGACTAATGGATCCTGAGGGTTTCCAAAGGGCTCTGGGGAATTTCCCGACTGAGAAGACTGGCGCTCCTGTTGAAGCCCTGGTTGGATTGTGGAATACGGAGATGACCCAGGCGGTTGACACGATCGCTCCCATGCGCCCCCTCCTATGTAGAGCTCATACAGCTCCATGTTATACCGTGGAGCTGAGAGTGATGAAGCAAGAGAGGAGGAGGCTTGAGTGCAGATGGAGGCGAACTCCTGACAAATGCAATTATGCCTTGGTGAGTGCCTCTTCTAAGCAGTATATAGTAGAGGTGAGGGCAGCAAAAAAGAGATATTTTGCTGCCACAATTAAGGCATCTCTCTCCCGCCCGGCGGAGCTCTTTAAAATCGTACGAGGGCTTTTACATTCTGGCCCTCGGGACATCATAGATTCATCTGTAGCCCGCTGTGATGAGTTCGTGAGGCACTTCCAGGATAAGATCGCATGCATTCACCTGGACTTAGACTCCAATATTATGGCAGTGGGATCTAATGAAGCATCCAGAACACGGTCTTGTCCTTGTTTATTGGATGAGTTTCAGTCTGTACAGCTTGAGGATGTTGACAAGATCCTTGGACTGGTGCGGGCGACCACATCTGTGCTGGACCCTTGCCCCTCTTGGCTGGTGAAAGCTGGCAGGACCGGAACCGCTGGCTGCGCCAAGGAGATAATAAACGCCTCTCTGAGAGAGGGAGTGCTCCCTGACTGCCTAAAAGAGGCGGTTGTGAGACCGCTCCTGAAGAGATCCTCTTTGGACCCAGATAACCTGAACAATTATAGACCTGTGGCGAATGTTCTGTTCCTGGGCAAGGTGCTAGAACGGGTGGTTGCCGGCCAGCTCCAGGGGCTCTTGGATGACACTGATTATCTTGATCCATTTCAATCCGGTTTCAGGCCCGGTTTTGGCACCGAAACAGCCTTGGTCGCCCTGTATGATGACCTTTGTCGGGAGAGGGACAGGGGGAGCGTAACTCTGTTGATTCTCCTTGATCTCTCAGCTGCTTTTGATACCATCGACCATGGTATCCTTCTGGGAAGACTCACAGAGTTGGGAGTTGGGGGTACTGCTTGGCAGTGGCTCCGCTCCTACTTGGTGGGTCGCCACCAGAAGGTAGTGCTTGGGGAACATTGCTCGATACCCTGGACTCTCCATTGTGGAGTCCCGCAGGGATCGGTACTGTCCCCCATGCTTTTTAACATCTACATGAAGCCGCTGGGTGTGGTCATCAGGAGTTTTGGGGTGCGTTGTCATCAGTATGCTGATGACACGCAGCTCTATTTCTCCTTTTCATCCTCTTCAGGTGAGGCTGTTAACGTGCTAAACCGCTGCCTGGCCGCGATAATGGACTGGATGGGAGCTAACAGACTGAAGCTCAATCCAGACAAGACCGAGATGCTGTTGGTGAGTGCCTTCTCTGCCCAGATGGAGGATGTTCATCCTGTTCTTGATGGGGTTACACTCCCCTTGAAGGAACAGGTGCGTAGCTTGGGGGTTCTTTTTGATCCTTCTTTGTCACTTGAGGCCCAGGTGGCCTCGGTGGCACGGAATGCTTTCTACCATCTTCGCCTGGTAGCCCAGCTACGTCCCTATCTGGACAGTGACGACCTCGCCTCAGTTGTTCATGCTCTGGTAACTTCTAGACTGGACTACTGCAATGCGCTCTACGTTGGGCTGCCCTTGAAGACTGTTCGGAAACTACAACTAGTCCAGAATGCAGCGGCCAGATTGCTGACACGGACCAGAAGGTCCGCTCATATAACACCTGTTCTGGCCCATCTGCACTGGCTTCCTGTTTGTTTCCGGGCTAGATTCAAAGTGCTGGTTTTGACCTATAAAGCCCTACACGGCATGGGACCGCAATACCTGGTGGACCGCCTCTCCCAATATGAACCTACCCGGACACTGCACTCAACATCTAAGGCCCTCCTCCGAGTGCCATCCCATCGAGAAGCTTGGAGGGTGGTGACTAGAACCAGGGCCTTTTCCGTGGTGGCCCCCGAACTGTGGAACAGCCTTCCCAATGAGGTGCACCTGGCGCCAACGCTACTATCTTTTCGGCACCAGGTGAAAACCTTTTTATACTTCCAGGCATTTTAAAGTGTGTTTTATAGCATTCTTATCGTTATTTGTATTTTGGATGTTGTTTGGTTCTTTTATTGTTTGTTTGTTTTGTTTTCTTGATTTATTGTATTTATTGTATTTATACATTGCTTGTTTTTATCTTTTTGTACACCGCCCAGAGAGCCTTCGGGCTTAGGGCGGTATATAAATTAAATTAAATAATAATAATAATAAATAATAATAAACTAATTGCACAGGTGATTTGCAACATTGACTGAGATGGGCATTAAAATGTTCAGAGTCAGGTCTGCACTCTTGGATGGGAAACTTTATGCAAAATTAAGCCAACTCTGGATGATACGATAATATGCACGGAACATGGAGGAACAGTAGTAGAGTGGCAAATCCAGAAGTGCAGAATCCCTTCATGATAGTCATGCCATGCCCCCTCACTTTCTTGCTCTCTGTCTTCATCTCTACACTCCTCAGTCCTTTCCACATGTTCCTTCTTCCACAACAACAGATGTTCCTAGAAGCCAATCAGCATGGAAGGGAAGTGTGTTAGCTACTGAGAAGAATGTTCTCAGTGGCTATCTTACCCTCTTTCGCTCTGATTGACTTCAATCAGCAGGAAAGGACAAGGAAGCATGTTAGCAGGTTCTTCTCAGGGGCTAACACACTTCTCTTTCATGCTGATTGGCTTGTAGGATGCTAGAGACTTAGGGACTCTGCTCCCAAAAAAGTAAGGGGTCTAAGACCCCTGGAGACCCTGTATGACTATATCTCTGTGCAGGAATGATTCAGATATGAATTGCAAAAAATGCATGCTCATTTTTTCTGACATGTATTCTGAAAAAGCAGTGCCAGTGTGTAGAAATGAGAGAAAAGTTCTACAGAAATAAAGGAGCAGGTTTGACACACCATATTTCAAGAAAAGTGCTAGGAACTGAATTTACTATAAACCAGCAGCAGTAAAGAAACAAAGCTTCAACGATTCACTTTTTACAAGAAACCTTGTAGTCTCTCTATGGAAAGTTGCAAATTTATCAGACTTTTAAAAGGACTTCACTTTCTATGTATATAGGAAGCAAAGCTTTACTCATGGGTGATAAAGCAGACAAGAGGTTCTAAACATTGATTAGAAAATGTCACCATCTGCACATATTTGGACAGTGCTTCTCTGCTTAACAATTGCTAGGTGAAATTTTCAGAAGGAACATAAGGTGATTAAAATAATAATAATAATAATAATAATAATAATAATAATAATAATGGTTAAAAATACAGAGAACCACAGTAGGTGTTTTGGCTCAGTTCTAGTTCATAATCGTGAAATCTCTTAGGGTTGGCTTGCTTATGCATTTACGTCACTGCAACTTGATGGTTTATCATTAGAGGACTTGGCATTGCATACATATGAACTGTGTCCACTGAAAACTATTGGCCCCAACAACAGAGTAAAATTATTTGTGCTTTAGCCCCACTGAAAATCAATAGGACAAATTGGCCACCACTAACTGCAGCTCCATTCATTGAAATGGGACTTAAACATGATTCACTTTTTCTGGGGTGGAACCATTTTGCCTCCGCTGATGTGAAAGTGCTGATTGTGGTATTTTTGATGTGATGGTAGTTTCATGCATGCAAATAATCAGTGCATTATCATCAATGAATTATCAAGTGATGAACACAGAACTACTCACCTTCATTCTCAACCAGTGGCATCCACCATGTGCAATAGATGCTTCACTGAAATCAACAGAACTACTCCTTAAGCAAGTGATCTGGGGACAGCAGTCAACCTTATAATTTGTAATGGCATTTAGGATGTCTTCTTAATTATAATGATATATAATATCACCTCATGTGATTTAAAGTAGGAAATTGAGACAAGTTGATAGAATAGGAAACAGCTCAGCCAGCCTGAAGGCCAAGCTAATAGGAAGACTTGGGAAGTCTGACTTAATTTTGTTGCACATGATATATGTCTATGGCAGTTCAGTAATGAAAGCTTTAAGACATTGTTTGAAAGTGAAATGCCAAGAGTAGAATCTCCACCCTTTTCCTGTCCTACTGTGGCCACCGAGGTAGTAAATCTGTGTGTGTACCACTTCTTACTGCAGGTTACATGATTGAATATGCCTGTTTCCTCTACATGAAAAACTATCATGTCAGCAATAATGTTCCTAGTTCATCCATTCTTCCATTATAAGGGGAGGGGGCTGTTTTTACTAATGAGGGGTGTTCAGTTATGTGATGACAACCTGCAGTCAGAAGACATATAGCCTAGCCATGGATTTACCACCTTGTTGAGACAGCTACACCTCTCCCCTTGCTGCAATATGAGGCCACTCTTGGTCAGCAAGGACAACTACACATTCTCCCCTTCATACTAAAGAAGTTGGAGGGTGGGGGATCTGACCTATTTCTTGTCAGTTGCCCTACTGCTGTCTGACAATTTCTGAAAGCATCAAGATGGGTCTTTTTTAAAAAGTTCTGTCACCAGTTGGAGAAGAATGGTACTTCTTTAGAAGAGTTTTACTTTATTTTTAAGAAAAGATTCAACCATACGTTGCTGAACATATGTAGGGACAGGCAACTGGTAACCTGCATACCAGATCTGGCCCCTTGAGCTATTTTATCTGATCTTGGCAGCCCCATCAAGGTTTAAATCAAGGAGTGGTAAATAGCCCCCAGTTTCCTCCTTAGGGAAAATAAAACTGTATTTAAAATTTGAAAAGAGAATGATTCCACACTTGAATGCTACTTTTCCTGTTAGGTTTTGGAGATAATGCCCCACTTATGCTCAAGTGCATCAGCTCCATCACTGGGAACCCCTTACTGCTAGATGGCATCTGGCCAGTGGACACATTTGAGTAGCAAAATATCTGGGGCAGCCTTCCCCAAGCTGGTGCCCTTCAAATGCTGCTAGACTCCAACTCCGCATCAGCCCAGCCTGCATGGCCAATGGTCAGGGATGATGGGTCCAACAACATTTGGAGGGCCCCAGGTTGGGGAAGGCTGATCTGGAGAACAAAAAACCCTCTGAGAAGACAGAAGTTGCCCATATCTGGTTTTGAAAAAGTAGGAGGAAGGGGAGAATGCCAATAAAGAAACGTCACATTTAATGAGAAAAAGAGTTGTGCAAAAGTATGTTTATATTAGCTGTGTATATTAAGAGATGTAGATTTGCTAGCCTGGCATTGGTCCAGCACAACTTGTCAAACCAGGTTACATTTGAATGTGCCTACAGCAAAATATGTGAGCACTCAGTCCAAAGATGTGATGAGCTGTGTACAGGCATGCTTGATTTGGGCGATTTTCACTTTTCATCAAAGGAACCACCTGATCCTCTTTCCGAGGTAATGGGTTCTGAAATTCATTACACTATTCCTGTGTTTGCTTTGGTTACTGGGGCCAGTGAGGAAACTTTGGTATTTTAATTTATTATTTATTGAATTAAGAGAAAATTCCTTTAAAGATATTCTGTGTTTAGACTTCTAATAATCTATAAATTTCTCCCTCCCTTAGTTTATTTATACCTAAGGACATATTTCTTACATAACATGCCAGTATGAATCGTTCCCCCACCCTAACAGAATTTAATCTACCATTTATATAGGGGAGGCAGGAAAATATTTTATGTATATGCAGAACCATTTTTAAACCATTTTTGTCCCTTACAAGGACCCCCAAAGTGGTTTGCATAAAAGAACCAAACCAAACCAAGCATCATTAAATAACAAGTAAACTAAAACTTTTAAAATTGAACCTAAAATTTTTAAATCAAAAGAAGGAGAGCTAAAACTTTCAGTAACATATTAAAAACCATTAAAACCACATGGAATGAGAGCATTTTCACTACCTGCCTACACACCATCAGGGTTGGGACTAATCTCATCGCCTACAAGAGACAATCCAACATCCACAAAAATACCACAGAAAACATCCTGAACTGATCTTCTCTTGATGGTGCAATATATATCGGGCCTCCAATGAAGATCTCAACCTATATTCTGTTTCATGTCATAGGAGGGAACATTTCAGATATCTTGACCCTAAACCATTTAAGGCTTCATGGATAGGCATCAACACCTCGAATTGGGTCCAGAAACAAATGTCATAAGGACCAAATCACCCTTTCCAGCAAAACACTTGAACTGAATTTCTTGGGTTGGATCCAGACTTAATTGAACTTAGTTCCCATTGAAATTGTTTGGTCAAATTAGTCATGACTTCAATCCAATTGATTTCAATGGGAACCAAGTTTAACTAATGTGCAGTAAAATCCTATAGAAGACTGCTTAGAAGTAAGCCTCATCAGCATCAATGAGACTTACATCCAGGTAAGTGTGGACAGGATTACTGTCTTAGCCTGGATCCAACCCTTGAATACAACACACAGAGTATCCGACCTCATTTCTCTAAATAACTACTTTCATATCATCAGCACTAGAGCTGGGCTGAAATTGGGGGTGAAGGTTCTGACCGTTCAAGGAGTGTCTTGGGGTTGTGGGAGGGAGCAGGACTGGGCTGAAACTTGCCCTAAATGTTGAGATGGCCAGTGTTTTTGTTTATTTTTCTAAACTTTGAAAAAAATGACCCAGCACCACTGTGAGCAGTGCAAGCCCCTACATGCCAGCTCTCTCCACCTGCACTTCATTGTATTGGCTTTGGAGGGATATAGCCACACTAGGAGGATTCTTTCTTTAAAAAAAAATCTGAAGTACAGATTGGCTCTTAGAGGTGCATGTGTGCTTCTCTCAGACTGAACCTCTATGCCCACTTTCCTTAGAGTAAGCCCTCAATGGGGTTTACTTTTGAACAGACATCTATAGGACTGTGCTGACGTAAGAAACTCGAGATGATCAGACCAAAGACCCATTTAGTCCAGTATACTGTTCTCACAGTGGCCAACCAGATGTCCATAGGAAGCCTGCAAGCAGGATCTGAGTGCAAAGAGACGCAGCTCAAGACCGGGCGTCTATAGTGATGGCCCCGTTTTCCAACTGGTACCCAAATTTCAAACTGGATCATTTGCTAGCAAATTATATAGAAGTACTTGACAGACCCCCCATTCGAAGAGCTTTTACGGCTCTACGCTTTCAAGTTATGCCCACGGCCTACCTTGAAGGCCGATTCCGGGGCTTACCGATGGCTCAACGTCAATGTATTTATGGTTGTAAGGCAATCGAGGAGATTACACACTACCTACTCCATTGCCCACTTTATGATGATCCTAGGCAAAAAAATTTATCTTCATTTTTAAATTTTTTAGCCCCTTGTACAGATAAAGAAAAGGTCAATGCACTTTTAATTGATAATTTTATATCAGTTACCCTTGCGGTCGCTAACTTTGCTGTGGCTGCACAAAAAATGAGAGACGTTTTTGTCAAAGGATCTCTAGCTTCGCAACAGTCTCCCTATGACCCAAATGGTCTGGATATGTAAACTCAACAAAGGTATTGAGAAATACATGTATCTGTATTTGCACATGGCTTTTAGCTAAGTTTGCAATAAAGTTTTATTATTATTGCAAAGAGCACTCTCCCCAATTGTGATTACCAGCAAGTGGTATTTAGAGACATACAGCCTCCAGTAATGAAAGTAGTACACAGCCATCGTAGCTAGCAGCTATTAATAGTCTTGTCATTCATGAATTTTTCTAAACCCCTTTCGAAGTTATCCGTGTTGGTGGCCGTTACTACATTTTGTGGGAGTGAATTCCATAGTTTAATTATGTGTTGTGTGAAAAAATACTTTCTTTTGCCTATCCCAAATCTTCTAATGTTCACCTTCAGTAGATGGCCCCAGGTTCTAGAATTATGATGGAGGAAAAAAATCTTTATCTGCTATTTCCACACCATGTATAATTTTATACACTTCTATCATGTCCCCTCTTACTCACCTTTATTTTCTAAACTAAAAAGCCCCAAATATTGTAACCAGGGCCAGCACCAGAGGGTGGCCAGGTTGGGCCCTGGCCGAGGACCCTTGCAGCCTAGAGGGGCCCCTGAGGGGTGGGAGGGTAGCAGTCCCATTCCGTGATCTGTGGAAGCATCAGGTCCTGCAACCCAACCCTGCCACGGATTGCAGAGAGGGAGCTCCCAGGCACCCCTCTATACAGACAGCATAGTCTTCAATAAGCATGCACTCATACCCCACCTCCCTCTCCCATCAATGTGAATGTCATGCACACTGTGCATGTTTGCCTGCCATCACCCAAGATGGTGGTGCAGAGCTTCCCTAAGGGCCTCTGCTGTCATCTTGGTTGATGGCAGGCATGTGTAATACTCGCACATGTCATTCGCACAACACGAGAAGTAGGTGGGGCACTTAGGCGGGCTTATTAGCTCCTCGTCACCTGAATGGGGGGCATTGGGCTATGGCGCCATGGACCTGAGGCAGACTGGTGTCCAAGGGCCCAGTCATGCCTGGGACTGACCCTAGTTATAACCTTTTGTCATAGGGAGTTGTTCCATCCCCCCGATCATTATGGTTGCCATTTTCTGAACCTATTCCTTTTTCAGGTGCAGTGACCAGAACTGTACATAGCACTGCAAATGCAGTGACACCTTACATTTGCATAACAGCATTACGTTATTGGCAGTTTTATGTTCAATCCCTTTCCTAATGATCCCAAACACAGGATTTGTCTTTTTCAAGCAGCCACACACTGGGTCAACATTTTCATTGAGTTATCCACCATACTCCAAGATCTCTTTCCTGGTCACTTGGTGCCAGTTCAGCCCCACAAGCATGTTAGGATGTGGAATCGGGATGCCCCTGAGCACCAAAGTCCTTTTCAATATTACATTTCTATTTCTAATAGCACAGAGATGCCGTATTTAACACACTCTGTGGCTTGCTTGGTCTACATCTAAAAGTGCATTTTTTAATGACAGCCCTTGAACTGGAATCCTGCCAGTCACATTTCAGAACAAGCAGTAAGTGTTGCAAAGCCAAGAGCATCATTCTAACCAGGTGGCAGACTACTCTTCCACAACAACAAAATCTGGGTAAATGGGGACAAGCCAAGATGTGATATGAAATATGTCCGCAGGCAACCCTGTAATTACAGCTCTTGCAGTCTGTGTGCATTTGGCAAGAGACTATTCATGAGGAGCTGCCCCACACAGTGGAGAAACCATGGGTAAGGAAGAGGGAAGAGCCTTACAATCTCCTCTATTGGTGATATATCAGAATAGGGAATGTGTGACCCTCTGGATGTTTTTGGACTCCAAGTCTCATCAGCCCCAGTCAGCATGGCCAATGGTCAGGGATTATGGGAACTGTACTCCAGAAACTTCAGGAGGGTCACAGGGTGGTTCACAATCCCTGCATTAGAACCTCTTGCCTTCCCACAAAAATGGGATACGCTGGGATAAAGATTGACATAACCATTACTAGAAGGTAGGGATGGATGAGAAATTCAATTCAGTTCACATTTCAGGCTGAATCTGTCAAATTTACACTCTGTGGAACAATATGAGAAACAAAACACAGCCATCCTTTGAAATTCTCACTTAACTTTTGCAATGCAACTCGACAACCAATGCTTACAAAAATGTGTTTGTAAGGGGAAAGTGTGCATAAAAATGAATATATGAATGAAAATAACATACAAAAATGCATTATATGATGGGAAATTGCTTGCAAAAATATGTACATTAGTCAGAACTGCTTATAAAATTTGCACTTAGATACTAAAGAATTTTCATGACGTTTTAGTTATTATTTTTTTAAAGGCAAAATTCAGCAGAAATGTGGAGAACTGAATTTAAGACCAGAACCTGAGAGAACCACAACTGACAGATTTTTCCATCCCTGCTGGAAGGGCAGCCTCTTCTTTACCTTAGACCAAACAAACCTCTTATCTCCATATTTCTCTTTCTTTTTCAAATAAACTTTGCTCAGGTGCTTCCAAAAATAATAAAATAAAGCACAACTCTCACAGTTAAATTGCTGGGTTTGAAGGCAGGTTACCAAAGTGATGAGAAAGAAGATGGGAAAACAAAGCCTAAAAGACATCTTGATTGAAAACACATTTTAAGAAAATACATATATTTGTTTTCTTGGCTGTGCTGTATGTTTTCCCCCTGGCATTGGCTGATGCATTCTAAATATTATTTCAGTATGTGACTAATGGTGGAGTACGATTCAGGTTTCATGCTTTCTTCCCTTAAATAAACACAAATCAAACTTTGATTCTGCACTGAGTAAATAAAAAGAGATTGCATGTTCCCATCAGTGAGGGCCTGAAGTTACACAGGGTTTTTGTTTGTCTGTGTTTTGTGTGTGTGTGTGTGTGGCGTGGGAAGAGAATGACAAAAGACTGGCATTTGTACAAACACAAAGTGTCTTGAGTCAGGATTGGACAGTCCCTTTTCTGTCTCCATTCTTGTACGTACTAAATCCGCAGCCAGGGAGTGTGTGAATCAACACTGAGGTTGTTTGTTTTCAAACACGCCTACGCAATTCTTTCCTCTAGGAAACAAATTTACAGTGTAATCCTATGCATATTTATTCAGAAATGAGTCCCATTTCGTTCAAGGGGGGCTTACCCTAGGTAAATGAGAATAAGACTGCATATCTATATTTGGTTATTTACAGGTGTGGATATGACAGCTGGTCACCAAATTCTATCCCTTTGTCACACTTTTGTCACACCTTTGTGCTAGGATCCTTTGAAAGGGCAGAATATGATGTTGCCATTGATTTGCAATCAGCAGCTGCTTTGAAAGGCTTCACCAGGAAAATTTCTGCAGGCTGGCGGTGGGGGTGGGGAGCACTCAAAAGACCGCTCTTGACAAGATCCCCCACAGGAGTGGACATTTAGGCCCAAGTAGCAAGGAATCCTCTCATCCCAAAGGTCCTCAAGGGTCCTTCTCATCCATGTGCGAATGAATGCCAAGCAGAGCTATGAAGAAATCATGACAGACTTTGAAGCTCTGGGAAGGAAACTCAAGGACTTTGGGGCAGAAATATTTTTCTTGTCCATCCTTCTGGTACTTTGGAGTAGAAAGGGAAAGAAAATTACTCAGGGTAAATGACTGACTACAAAGGTGGTGCTGGCATGAGAGTTTTGGATTCTGGGACCACAGGCTACACTTCCTGGAAGATAGACTGCTGGCAAGTGACGGGTTGCACCTCACAAGCACTGGGAAGAATGTGTTTGGCCACAGCATGGAGAAGTTCATCAGAAGAACTTTAAACTGAATCCTAAGTTGGAGGGAGACGTAAACTTGGCAGTAACAGCTAACAAAGGATTGTGCACAGTAAGAGGAACTGAGAGAACAGCTCTAATGGGGCCCAGTAATAGTCTCCATAAAAATGTAGGAAGGAAGCCAGGCTGTAAATCACATGGTCTTTGATGTCTATATACTAATGCCCAGAGTATGGGAAACAAACAGGAGGAACTTGAACTCTTAATACAGGAGAGTAAATACGACTTGATAAGAATAACTGAAACTTGGTGGGATGACTCCCATGACTGGAATAGAGCAGCTGAAGGATATAACTTGTTCAAAAAGAGCAGAAGGAATAGAAAGGGTGGTGGAGTCGTATTATATGTTAAAAATATATATCCCTGCACAGAAATACAGGAGGATGAGCTTGGTAGATCCACCGAGAGTATCTGGATTAGAATAAATGGGGCAAGGAATAAAAGGAACATGGTGGTTGAAATCTACTACCAACCAACCAATCAAGGAGAAGACGAGGAGGAAACTTTTGCAAAGCAAATTGCCAATGTTTTGAGGAAGCATGAAACTTCTTGAAAGATTCCACGAATGCTGCCTCCGGAAAATTCTGCAAATTACTTGTGAAGACAGACGGACTACTGTTAGCGTTTTGGAAGAAGCAAAGACTACCAGTGTTGAAACAATGATCCTTCAACATCAGCTTCGCTGGACTGGCCATGTTGTTCAAATGCCTGATCACCGTCTTCCAAAGCAGCTACTTTACTTCCAACTTAAGGATGGAAAATGGAATATTGGTGGACAGCAAAAGAGACTTAAAGATGTTCTTAAAGCTAATCTAAAAAAATGTAACATGAGCATCGAGAACTGGGAAGTCTTGGCCCATGAACGTCCCAAATTGAGGTCGGCTATTATCAAAGGTGCTATGGACTTCGAAGAAGCATGAACACAGGACGAATGGGACAAACGAGCTAAGCAGAAGACACTTCAAACAAATCCTCATTGCGACCATCTTCCATCTGGAAACCTATGTCCTCACTGTGGGACGCTGTGTGGATCCCCTGGGGAACCAATTACACTGGAGGCATTCAAGAGGCAGCTGGACAGCCACCTGTTGGGCATGCTTTAATTTGGATCCCTGCATTGAGCAGGGGGTTGAACTCAATGGCCTTATAAGCCCCTTCCAACTCTATGATTCCATGGGCCTTCTCTCTCACATACTCCATTCCATTTCTCTCTCTTTCCCAGAATCCCAGATTGCTCTCCTTTTCTTTCTACCTTCTTACTTGGACTGCTTTTTGTTCAGCTGCTCAGGAGCCTATCTGAGCCTTGAAAAGCACATAGAGCTAAAAGAGGAAGTGGCAAAGAGGGTCGGTCTTCCAGCTGCATTTCAGTTCACATTTTGGTTCAAGAAGTGCAAAATGAGGTAGGTTCATAAATGTGAAGTGAAAGAATTTCTCCCCAATCCTGTTTAAAAGTGACTCAACACATAATGAAATCAGAGACGCCATACACGACTCAATCAACTGAAGTAATTATGATTCAGTTATAAGGTGTCATCAAACCCATAGATCAGTCCAGACAAAGCTAACCTTTGTGGGCTGGGACTTAATTTTCATGATAGTGATGTCATGCAGTCTTAATTATGAGAAAACCAATTGAAATCGTGCTTGAAGCCCGATGAATGTGTGCCAATTCTGCAGATGAACTCAAGTTCAGCAGTCTGAAAATTCTTCTAGAATTCATCATATACTTATATGACTCAGAGGCAGATGGAGAGAAGGCTAGTCACTTCCATTTAATTCCCCTTGCTGCTTCTTTGGAATGCTAGGAGTTGCTTTCTGTGTTACTTGACATGGGTATCTAAATTGCAGCATTCACTTCATCTATAGACTGCCATGTGTAGAAACCATACAAGCATCTAGTTTGCCTCATGCACATGTTTGGAAATCATTGCACACTGTTGGCAATTACCCCTTGTAAATCCAGTCTTCAATCACTCCCAGCAAAATATAAAGCAAACATCTTATTATGATATACCAAAGTTATGCAAAAACAATCTAGACCTAATCACTTACTGTAACATGTGAAAACAACCGTTGCAATAAGACTCCTATATGCAACTCCCCATATAAATCTACACTGTTATTATTCAAAGTAGTTATTTAACTTTTGGTCTCAGAAGTGCAACACTCTAACCTGTAGGCCATTTTAGCGGTCCATGTAATTTTTGTTTATGGCTGTAATCATTCTCATGTCCCCATCAAGTTCATATCCTTTGCATCTTGGCAGGTATGATTTGAGTGACAGGAAGGGCTTTGTTGTGGTTGGTGAGTCACTGCACTTATCCTCTTGCCACTCCTTGGGTGTGTATTTTATATGATCAGGGCCATTTCACAACGGCAGCCAGTGCACCTTTGAAACAATACAACATTGCGTACAAATGTCAAAGAAAGTCAGTGATTCAGCGACTTTGATATGAGGCCAAGACACCATTCAGCTTTGAGAGTTTTAGCTGCTACAGACCTTGTGAAAGTAAACAACATGCAATTTAAATGGCTTTCATTTGAAGACAATGCCATTTTAGCCCAAGAATTACTTAGCTATATATTAACTCATATAAGCTATATACCAACTACTTCTCATACATCCCCTCCCCAAACTTCCGTTATGCACATTTGTGTTGTTACTCATTCCTTCTGTTAGCAGCACTGTTAGCAGCAGAAGGCAGGGGAAAAAATGCCGCTAAACTGAGGGAGAACCCTCTGCAAGTCTCCAAACCTGTTATTGTCTTTAAGACCAATCTTGGCACGCTCTCAGAAGGAAGAGGGTGCCGCAATTTCCCACACATACACGCCGCTTCAGTGTTGTATGTGAGGCAACCTAGGCACAGATTTTCCTATTGTAGTGGCAGCAAAACAGCCAGATGGGAGCAGCTTAATTTGAAAAATATTGAGTTGTACAAGTTTGCTCCCACTAGGCATATCATCCCCTGAGCAGAATTTCACTCAGGTTGCTCCTGCTGGTAGTTTTGCTGTTTTCTTCCACCTGCAGCTTCTAGCACCACCCACCCACTTTTCTGGAGGATCTCCCAACTTTCCAAGACAGATTTTCAGGAAGCATAAGGGATTGCTAAGGGAGGAGATAATCAACAAAAATCACCTTCTCCACTGGATCTAGGGTTGCCAGGTTCTTGGCCTGAGACTGATCCTGTATCTTTAGGAGAAGAGAAAGTCAGTCAAGTGCAGGTGTTCTTGCAACTCTGTAATGGGAAAAACCACAAGGAGGAATTCTTCCTTCCCCCTGCACAACTTTTAAAGATACAGAAGACCTCTTGGTTGCCAGGCCAGGCCTCCAAGAGGTCTTGTGTATCTTTAAAAGTTGTGGAGGGGGAAGGGAGAATTCCACCTTGTGGTTTTTCCCATTACAGAGTTGCTAGAACACCTGCACTTGGCTGACTTTCTCTTCTCCTTAAGATACAGGATCAGTCTCAGGCCATGGACCTGGCAACCCTAACTGGATCAGAAGCCTTCTGCAGATGGAAGGAGCCTTTCTGATTATGGAAAGCAAAGTATGGGCCAACTTACAAAGGGCCATCAAAAGAGAAGGGTGAGAGAAGGTTCCCCCAGGAGGACATTTCAAAGCCTAGATACAACTGCTGAAAAGGCCCTTTCCTTGGCCACAAGAAAACATCTCTCTGAGCATATTGAGACACACAAGGTGGCCTCCGGATATGACCTCAATAGACAGGGTTGCCATATTATAATTTTGGTGCCCTACTCTCAGGGCTCATTATATACATGGGAAATGCAAACAAGCCAGATTTATGTTATGGATTGACTAATTATGTGTTTTCATAGCATCACGAAGGAGAACTAGGAGAACTGGGTTGGAGTCAGGGCAGAATCTGGTGACTGAGAGGTGGAGTTTGCAAGAATCTTCTAGTTAGTGACTCAGCAGTGAAGCCAGAATAGAGTCTGGTGGTTCAGGTAGTATTTAGTGGGCTGTGCATATATCATGGAATTTTACTGACTTTTCAACCTCACTACCTGATAAAACTAGTCACACTAGTAAAATACCGGCCAGTTGCCAAAACCAGCAGGAGCAGACTAATATGCATTCAATTTTGTGGCTACACAGCAAATTTAAATGGAGTTCTCAAGTGCCTAATGATCAGTGACAAAATATCCCAAGGACTTCCAGTTACAGTATCATTCATCAAGAACTGAGTACGGTATGCAATAGAATACCCCATTTGGAAATGAAATGTGAAATCTTTTGATGACACATAACTGGAAAAATGGTGAATCCATCTGAAGCTCACCTTAAATGAGTTTATCATACTGAGCATCATGAACAATTTTTTTTTCTGGTTAGACTGGCTAATGATCCTGATGGAGAAGACCACCTGTTTCCCTCTAACACATAATGTAGTTTGTAGGGTGTGGTACTAATGTAATAAATAAATAAATAACCAGCCAGCCAAATCTTTTCAACAAAATATTAAGGTATATTGGTACTATTATTCCCCACAAGTTTCACCCTACTTTTTCACACCAGGTGATTACAAACTTACATCTCTGAGCACATAAACTGCATTAGAAATTAGAAATGCCAGAGTTCAAGAACAGAAATCTTCAGAATATTGCTCAGTACACCATCTGTCCCCATATAAATGCCTTGAACACTCAAGGCTTATCTGTTAGTGTACCTATTATTTGAAACCTCTTCCTCAAATACACCTATCAGTACACACACCCACTATCCCGGTAGTTTTTAAAGAGGTAAAGTCATTTCTTTTTAGGATATAGTTGTCCAGAGTAGATTAAAGCTTAATCTCAGATAAGAGGGAAGTTCTCCTGGTCAGGAGTTCTGAAGATTTTGGAAGAAAAAGTGGCTCAGCCTTTTCTAGATGGGGCAGCACCCTCCCTGAAGGTGAAGGGATGCTGGAGAAATCCAATGGAAACAGGGACAGAAATTGCTGATGTTCACTTATTAATCCCATGTCCAGAATGCAAATCCATCTAGCAAATACAATTGGTATTCACTGTTGCTTTCAGTTTGCAAATGATGCATAAATGAATGGTGTGGAATGACATAGCAATAACGTAATTAATTATATAATTATGTAGAATTCCACCACAGGAGACAGAGAGATGAACTTCAGTAAAACAGAAACACTGCTGCACGTGACGAACATGGATCGGAATGGAAACCAATGCCTTCTTACATCAATAAGAAGAGTAGGTACACAGCTTGTGGATGCTTTCTAACCAATTGTTTTCCCTGGATGCACAGGTTGTGGTGGCTGCCAAGAATTCCTTTTTATCAGTTTTGGCTTATTCACCAGCTATAGGCAGCCCAGAAACCCTGTCCAATATTATACATGTGAAGGGGCTCCATGCAATTAATGGGAAGTGGAGATGTGCTACTGGCCCTGGCCCCAATGGCAACATAGGTGATTGAGAGGGTTGTGGCACAGCAACTGCAAGAACTCTTGGATGAAACAGATTATCTTGACCCATCCCAGTCTGGGTTCAGGCCTGGTTATGGAACTGAATTGGCCTTGGTCACCCTGATGGATGACTTTTATCAGAAGGACAGGGGGAGTGCGACCCCGTTGTTCTTACTTGATCTCTCAGCGGCTTTTGATACCATTGACCATGGTATCCTTCTGGACCAACTTGGTGAGATGGGTATTGGAGGCACTGTTTTACAGTGGTTCCGATCCTATCTCCAGGGTCACTCTCAGAGAATAACACTGTCTTTTGGGGCCCTGGCAGCTGTGCTGTGGGGTGCCGCAGGGTACCATCTTGTCCCCCATGCTGTTTAACATCTATATGAAGCCCTTGGGAGCAGTCATCAGGAGCTTTGCGGCGAGGTGTCAGCAGTATTCTGATGGTACCCAGCTCTATTTCTCCATAACATCTGAATCTGGAGAGGCCGTGCAAGCCCTGGACCGCTGCCTGGACTCGGTGGTGGGCTGGATGAGGGTCAATAAGCTGAGTCTGAATCCTAGCAAGTTGGAGGCACTGTGGGTTGGTGGTTCCCGAGTTCGGATAATTGGTCAGTTGCCTGCTTTGGACGGGGTCGTACTCCCTCTAAAAGAGCAGGTCCGTAGCCTGGGGGTGCTCCTGGATCCAGCTTTTTTATTTTATTTCCCACTCTGTTGGTCAGGGTTTGGTATTTCATTCTCACAGTGTAACTGTAATTCTTGTTGGGGAATGAAATTGTCATCTGAGACAATGGTGGTCACAAAGGCAGGCAGTGATGACTGTTTGGCAAACATACTTGCTTTTCAGCTCAGCTGGGCTGCGGAGAACCTGCAGGCTGTGGTTGAAATTGACAAGACTCAAAGAGAGTAGCCTTGCAGGCAGGAAAGCAAAATTGACTAAGGGTGCCTGAGTGTCTGTAATCCAAGAGGAAAGTCTCTATTTCTCTTCTCCCCCCCCTCCCTCGACTCTGGATGCCTGGAAGCAAAGACCAATACGTTCAAGAAGGGCATTTGATGCGGAGGTGAGGGGTGGGAGGTGGAGGTTAGACAAAGATAAATATTTTCTCCCTTGAAAAAGTTTCCAAACAACCACAATTGCAGATCTCACCCTGAGCGGCCGCCCAGTTTGCAGGCTGGCTAAAAATTAACCGCTGTTGCTGCTTCTGCGCAAATGCGCTTTTTTGCATCTGCGCAGTAGAAGTTGCAGGGGGGCCCCCAACACCACACCATTGCTCTGATAGGTTCCTTTTTCCCAGGCTTTCCTCGGACATTCGCGCACATGCGCAACAGTAGAAATACGTGATTGACTGAGAATGAGGGAAGGGATATGGGGAACCGCCCAAGAACCGCCCATCAAACGCCCACAGCTGTAAAGTCCGCGGTATTGCATCCAAGCGCCTGAAGGTACAGTGGATGATTCCCGGTTTAAAAAAGCAAATCGCATGATTTGCGGTATTGCAGGAGCGGATTTAACCACGTGAAAATGCGCAAAAGCGCGCGGCGTCATATGGACGACCAAAAAATAATGAAAACACAAAGTGATCATGTCACACATTTTACAGTTGTCTGGATGAGCCCTATATCTCATCAACCCAGCACTCTCTGTCTATTTTATTCACAGACTGAAACAGAAATAGATTTTCCTGCCTTTTCAACTCCCAGTCATTTTCTTAGTGCTGAGTGAATAATACCAAATGACAAATGTATTCTCTCTGTTCCTACAGACTGGGGTAGAGTTAGTGCTTGATTTGCTCTGCCTTTACTAACTCTTCTGCCTTGCTTGGCCCAGCCATGCCCTATCATGGGGGGGGGCATTTGTCCTGGGCCTCACATTTACAGAGGGCTTCAAATTTAGACTTTTGACATGAATTTGCACAGAAAAAAGCTAGAAAAGCACTTGTTAAAGAAAATATTTCATGGTCGTTTTTGTGTTAATCATGTTAATTTGTTAAATGTAAACATTTAAAATATACCACAATTTTAAATATACTGGGAGCCTCAAAAAATGGAAGTGGCCTGGACCTCTCTCGACAGCCTGGGCTCAGCTCTACCACATAAGCACAGAAAACAACCATCTTACCCAGACTGTGTCTTCATAAACATGTCTGAGAAACAGAAAGCACAGAACTTCCCAGGAGTGGGCTGGATGGTAGTAACTGGACAGAAGACAGACTAAAGCCATTTTCATGAGATGAGAAACCAAAATGAAGGCAGGCTTTTAAAGCTCAAACTAGAGAGTGAGAACCCAGAAGAACAACAGAGTTCCCCAGGCCAAACCTTTCCTCCCTCCACAACCTTGATCCTCCATTTATTGTTCCCCAATCCTTCTACCTCAAAAGGCAGGATGGGAAAGGCAAAGAGTCCCAGAAGGGCAGCCTTATGGGCAGGCCCTACCACAGATTGAGAGAGGCCTGGGCCACTTCCATTTTTTGAGGCTCCTGGTATATTAAAAAAAGAATTGCCAAAACAGGGTTACAGAAATTAAAGTTGAGGCCCTCCATGAATGTGAGGTCAGGGCCAAATAGCCCTCCTTGCCCTCCTGTAATAGGCCCTGTCTATGAGAAATTCCTGACTCAGCCAGTTCTATCATATTGTTATGAACAGTAGTTCTCACCTAGGTTTCTTTTGTTAAACAGAATAGCAGTTTGCTCAGTAATCTGCTGATGGGCAATTTATCATGGTATAGGCAAATGAGGACAGAATTCATGGAGGACAGGGCTATCAATGGCTACTAGCCATGATGGCTGTGCTCTGCCACCCTAGTCAGAGGCAGCATGCTTCTGAAAACCAGTTGCCGGAAGCCTCAGGAGGGGAGAGTGTTCTTGCACTCAGATCCTGCTTGCGGGCTTCCCCAGGCACCTGGTTGGCCACTGTAAGAACAGGATGCTGGACTAGATGGGCCACTGGCCTGATCCAGCAGGCTCTTCTTATGTTCGTTCTTATGTTCTCCACCCCAGTCTGCACACACAAGAGCTTGAAAGCCTCCTTAAAGTAACAGATCAAATTAAGCGATGTGCTTTACCTAGCAACAGGAGGCTTTGCTTAAAAATGGACGGCAAATCCTAAATCACACAGTCTAGACTAGAGGAAAACACGAACAACATCTAAAGCTGCATTTTGTTCTTCCCAAATATAAACCAGGGACAAGCAGAATTAAAAGGGCACTGACTGGGTAAGGATTTTGAGTTCACTGGGGCAGGATTTCATGAGGGCTGGGGGAATTCCCCCCCTACTTCGTATGTTAAAAAATGCCCTGCCTCATTCCTACTCTATGGCCCTCCTGACGTTGCTGGACTACAACTCCCATCATCTCTCACCACAGCCATGCTTGCATATTAATCCACATTTACTCCTGCTTCCAGTTTCTTATTTCTGTTGCTTCTGCCTTGGGGCAGGTTTTAGATTGTTATTTAAGTGGAGCAGTGACCTGTCCTCTTGTAATGTACTGCTGTGCATATAATAACTCTAGTGCAATGACTGGACTGAATGAATCCAAGTTTACCTTCACTCTGAAACACTGTACAGAGACAAATCTGGGTTTACCTACAATTATACACATAATAGGGAGTTACAGCCAATAGCAGCACTTTAATGAATGTGTCTATAAGACAATGGTGTCCACAAACAGTTGTTCATTATATTACATTTTTAGGGATACATGTGAAAACTTTAAATGTACACCTGGAAAATGTTGTGTGTACAGTTGTTCTTCACAGGGCAGCCTATTAGAATAATGTTGTTCATAACATGTGTGGCAAATGAAAATGCCTTCTTTTTAAAGAGTTTTAAAAATGCTATCAGCTAGGAAGAAACGTTCAGAGCATAAAAGTATTGAATGGATTATTAATCCTAGATATGCAGAAGATATTTGAACACTAGGTGGCAGTAAATTATGAGAAAAAATAAGAAAAGCAGTCCATTGTTTTTTCCAAATAAAACTTTCTTTCTGTCACCTGTTTACCCTATTCATTTCACAAAAATAATCTTACATCCAAAAAGCAACGAATAGCACAATGTTGAGATTAACCACTTTCGCATTACAAAGAACATACTTTTTTGGGGAGAAGATTTTTAGCAATGGACTCCTTCTAAGGTATATACGTTCTAATGCTAGTTAACCAACTGTGCTTTTCATGCAAACAGAAGTATACAACAGGCATGAGCTAAAATTATTCACACTTTTTAAATGTCATTTTTTCACACATCAAGACTCTTCTCCCCCCTTTTTGGCCATTTTTCTGGCACCCAACTCCCATTATTCTCATTAATTTTCACCCATGGCTTCATCTGCATTGTGCTGCACTCATGGCCAAATGACACCATCACATCTACTGTACATAGAGTCAATTGCCTTTGTTGATTTTATTTGCTAAACTCACTTTGTCATGCTTAAAACTGTAACTTCATGCCATTTCTTTTCTTTTTTTTTACAATAATTTTTATTCAAATTTTCATAAAACATACAAAACAAAATCATAAAACATTCAAAGACAAAAAACAAAACAAAACAAAAATGATTAAACAAAAATAAAATAAAATATTGACTTCCCATTTGTCACAGATCAAATCAGTTATAGGTCTACAATATATAACAATCCTGTCTCTTAAATTATATTATAAAATCACTTTCCTCCAGTAGTTATCTTAATTAATCATCAAATCTCATAAACATTACTTTATTCTTTCCACAAAAAGTCAAAGAGAGGTTTCAATTCTTTAAGAAATATATCTATCAATTTTTCTCCAAATAAACATTTCGATTAATCCATCTCATCAAAATCTGTTAGGTCCAATAATTTCAATAGCCATTATTCCATTATCCCTATTAATTTCATCTTCCATCTTCAATAGTCCTGTTAAGTCCAGTAATTTCAGTGTCCAATCTTCCATTATCAGTATTCCATAATAATCTTGCTGTCATAGCCATAGTCATATAATAAGAGTCTGATGGGAATTTCCTCTATCCCAAATATTTTCTTGCCATCCATTCTGAATAAGTTGCTGAAGTACTGTTGTAAAGTCATATCTCTGTTCTTCTTTTTTACAAAATGCACTGGCTCATCTCTTGAGAGTTTTTCCATTGTCACATGGCTGCAGTTAATTCCATAGATTTTCACTATATCAAACTCCATCACGTCATTCCAGTCCAGAAGATTATCCAAGCCATTGATAACTTTATCTCTAATATCTTCATTAATTTCTTCAGAGATAACGTTAAATTCCAAACAGTAGATTTTATTTCTAATATCCATAAACTCCAGATCTTTTTCCAATTCCACATTTGTTCCAATCTCCAGGGCTTGTATCTTCCCTTTATTTTTTCTTTTCTCATCTCTGATCTCATTCTCCTCTCTCACAGGATCCCCTATTTCTTTAAACTCCTGCGTCATTTTGCTCAGTTCAATTTTCAGCTCCTTACTGCCCTGTCGCAGGGTTTGTTTCGTTATCTCAATCTCATCCATTATTTTCTGAAACATAATTACTTCCAGATTCTCAGCCACTTTCTTGATTGCCATTTTTAAAACCACGAAAACAAAGCAAAACAGAAGTAAAGAAGAACCACTTCTTATTTCAGCAACAATTGGGTTAATATTCCAGGCTTGATGACATCACAGTATAAACAGAGCAGCCTGCCTTATCTCTCTATGTTCAAGAATACAAAACAAATTTGGTTCCCAGCATCAAAACAGTTAGTGGCGTCGTGAAGAAGCAGATTCGTCGAAATAAAATAGACCAAAAAGAGAATAGTCCCAGACAATATAACATTCCTCAGAATAGAAATCCCTCTTCTGTTTATATCTTTAGGATGCACTTCCAGGACAGCTTTTTGCAACAGAAACAGAGATAAGCTGTTAATTTCGTGAATAACAGAGAAGAGTTATAGCTCACCCAGAAGTACTTCAAAGCCGATCAATCTGACAAATCTCCTTTTGCTGCAACAATTTAAACCAAGTAAGAAAAATAATAGAAAGAAGGGTGCTTGCCTGTTAGTTGGTTTTCTCTTTGAAGAAAAGATAAACGTATCGCATTAAACAGATAGAGCAAAAGTTTGGAAGTCCGTCCGGCATTGTTGGCTGGACCTTTTCTCATAAATTAATGAAATCCAGTCCTCCCAACAAAAACAGGCTTTTGAGGTTGATCTCTACGTTTCTCCCTGCCCGGGAGAAATTTCATCAGTCAAAAAAAAATGTTCTGACTGATTTATATCTGAATAAGCTTCTTTTGAGGCGGGAGCCCGTCTCAAAAGCAGGCACAAGCGAAGTCACCCTTCCCGGAAGTCACTTCATGCCATTTCTTAAGAGGTATCTGATATGGAACCCAGACCCACACAATCTTATTTGTGGAAGTCAGTGGACAAAAGCAGTAGTGGGGGAAAAAACCCACAGATATCCTTTTAAAAGTAGTTTTCAGTGATTCTACTCTATTCAAAATAGTGCCAAGTGAAAATGTCCTCCACACTTGCATCCCTGTTTACAGACTGTGAAAGTGGGATGACATGTCAGCTTTTTTGGGGGGGGGTAAATTCACAATGCCACATCTCTCCATGGGCAGCATTTAGGAACCATGGTGGCAAGGAGACAGGGGTGGGTGACTGTCAATTTTGTCCCCCACCTTCAAAGTTCACCCTAACCCATCCTGATAATGTGAAACAGGGGAGGAATTTTCACTGCCCCTTTGCCATAGCCTCCCTCTCCATAAAATTCAGGCTGAGATTTCACCATGCCAAAAAATCAGCCCAGTACTAATCAAGATCTTAGCAACAAAAGTGGTAAAGTTGTCCATATGGTTAAATGAGCCCTGTATTTGTCAATAAGCCAATAATGAAATCTAGGAACACCTAGCAGTTTTTCTTGTCACTTAGTAAAGAAGTTTCTTTTAAATTAATTGCAATGTTAGACAGCAATCTATAATACAAATAAAATGAACATACACATATTCATTATTCTGAACATCCTAGTCTAAGTGGAGCACTTTGCTATATTTACAGTGGCCTTGATCTCAAAGGTTTTTTTTTTATTAAGGAAAAAAGGTATATCCAATTAGTGTTTCTCCACTGATAAAAGGCTCATTGATCAAGTGGAGGCTTCCATAAGTGAAACAAGGAAGGAGGCAATTTTTCACGATTCCCTCTTCCTCTGGAGCATCCCCCCATATGCCATTTTCCATGCTATTAATAAAGATGCAGCAAAATGCTAGATAATATTTGGGGGCACTTGGAGTAATATGGAGAGGGAATTGCCAAAAGCTGCCTCCCTCCCTATTCTGCTGACAGATGCTTCCACTGGATCAAAGAGCCTTCTGTCAGCAGAGAGACACCAACTGGATACACAACTCATTTTGATTTCACCTTGGAGTCAATACAGCTTGGTAAAATAATATATTAATAATTTGCCCTGAGAAATACAAGAGAAACAAAAGTATGCTATGAAGAGCTAGCAGCTTGCATTATTGTTATGGTCAAAGGTTTAAATGAATGCTTTTTCTAAGTAAAAGAAAATACAAAATATCTCTGAATGGTTCGAGAAACAACAATGCTAGACATTAACATCTAAAATTACAAACTGTATTCATATAAAAGAAAGAGGAAGTTAAACATATTTCATTCTTTCTGATTGATTTTTGTGATTGTAATATTTATATTTGTAATTCAATACTAGAAGAAAACTTATTTAATGTTGTATTCAGCAGTTCGTTAGTTTGTTAATAATGAGGTGCCAGCCCAGTACTCATACCTTGACAAAAATGTCATGGGTAGCAGCACAAAATGGTTGACACAGGAAGCAAAAATTTTAAAAAACTGTGAGTTCTATCACAAAAAAACACTGGTTGTAGTTAAGACCATTTGCTATGTAAGATTGTACCATTCAAAAGAGAAAGAAAATAAGCCTAGGTTAAAATGAAGGGAAAACAAACACTGTGTTGTCTTTGAACTACAGCTTCCTAAGTTTTCCTCAGCTGGATCTCTGCTAGAGCTCAGAACCCAACACTTCTCCTACCTTTTTGCCCTCTGGATCCAGCCATTTACTACATCCTGAGTACGGATAGAAGAGGAATTTGATTTAGCTCACATCTAAAGGGGAACCTACCAAATTCACACTTTACACAAACCAAAACTCAGCCATGCTTCCAAATTACACTTCTACAAATTTTGCAATGTAGTTCTCTAACCAAGTAATGTGTACAAAATATGCATATACTAGGGTAGGGGTGGGGACAGGCCTGTAGCCAGGGGAGGTAAATGGGGGCACCTCTCCCCAGAGCTGTGCTTCACCCCTCCCAGATTTTGAGGGGAATTGTCTTCTTTTTAATTTGTGACATGACAGACAATGACAAATTCCATTGACAGTTTGTTTTAAGAAAATGAACAATTTAAGAATAGGACCCTCTGAAAAATTCAGTGAATAAGGCAGGGCAAGTGCACAGCAAAAGCCTCATCCGGAAGACACCCCCCCCAAAGGTCTGCTCACTTAAGGCTTTCCTTGACTGAGTATGGATTTTTCAAGATCACAATCACCTTATAATTATTTAAGTGATCCTGAAAAAAAAAACCCTGTATATGACAGTTCTCCCAGTGGAGAGCTGTAGAAAGTGGAGTCCCTCAAGGATCAGTATTGGGACCTGTACTTTTCAACTTGTTCATTAATGACCTAGAGTTAGGAGTGAGCAATGAAGTGGCCAAGTTTGCTGACGACACTAAATTGTTCAGGGTTGTTAAAACAAAAAGGGATTGCAAAGAGCTCCAAAAAGACCTCTCCAAACTGAGTGAATGGGCGGGGAAATGGCAAATGCAATTCAATATAAACAAGTGTAAAATTATGCATATTGGAGCAAAAAATCTGAATTTCACATATACGCTCATGGGGTCTGAACTGGTGGTGACCGACCAGGAGAGAGACCTCGGGGTTGTAGTGCGACAGCACGATGAAAATGTCGACCCAGTGTGCAGCAGCTGTGAAAAAGGCACATTTCATGCTAGGGATAATTAGGAAAGGTATTGAAAATAAAACAGCCGATATCATAATGCCATTGTATAAATCTATGGTGTGGCCGCATTTGGAATACTATGTACAGTTCTGGTCGCCTCATCTCAAAAAGGATATTATAGAGTTGGAAAAGGTTCAGAAGAGGGCAACCAGAATGATCAAGGGGATGGAGCAACTCCCTTACGAGGAAAGGTTGCAGCATTTGGGGCTTTTTAGTTTAGAGAAAAGGCGGGTCAGAGGAGACATGATAGAAGTGTATAAAATTATGCATAGCATTGAGAAAGTGGATAGAGAAAAGTTCTTCTCCCTCTCTCATAATACTAGAACTCGTGGACATTCAAAGAAGCTGAACGTTGGAAGATTCAAGACAGACAAAAGGAAGTACTTCTTTACTCAGCGCATAGTTAAACTATGGAATTTGCTCCCACAAGATGCAGTAATGGCCACCAGCTTGGATGGCTTTAAAAGAAGATTAGACAAATTCATGGAGGACAGGGCTATCAATAGCTACTAGCTATGATGGCTGTGCTCTGCCACCCTAGTCAGAGGCAGCATGCTTCTGAAAACCAGTTGCCGGAAGCCTCAGGAGGGGAGAGTGTTCTTGCACTTGGGTCCTGCTTGCGGGCTTCCCCCAGGCACCTGGTTGGCCACTGTGAGAACAGGATGCTGGACTAGATGGGTCACTGGCCTGATCCAGCAGGCTCTTCTTATGTTCTTATAGTAACATGACCTTGAAGAGTTAAATATTAGAACTTCAGTTCACATTTAAAGGAGTTAGACTCCACCCCTCGGACTTTCCTTTGTTCTGCTTTTTAGTTTCAGTTTCAGTTATGCTGTCTACCTAGTCAGCAATAAAGATGCATGTTTGCTTGCCTACAGTAAGAAGTAAGAATGTTTTTTCTGCAGTTATAATGAATAGAGCAGGTTTCTTATTGCTAAAGGGTGAAATACAGAGATAAAGTGATCTGAAAAAATTGTCTACCCTTTACTCTTTTAAAGAACACACTATACTCACAATCATAGGGCTGATCTACATAGAAGCATTTCTTTGTAGCAAATACACAGCTTTTACCTTCACTATTCATTTGCACCATCTGCACTTCCTGCTCAATGATAGCTGCCAATCACTTTTTCTCATTCACACAAATAGACATTCCTCTGCGAAGCATTAGTTTCGCTGTTTCCTTGTGGCCCTGCCCTCTAATTATACATTTCCACTGCCTCTGGTTGCTAGGTGACCAAGCATGCCCAGTCTGTTCTACCAGCTGCAGTAGGTTCCATTAAAAAAACCCAGAAGTGCGAATGTCGTGTTTTCTCTGCCTGTCACTGGTAGGATACAGCTGAAATACAAATGTTTGTTTGAGCAGTGTTACGCTTTTGT
Source organism: Rhineura floridana (assembly GCF_030035675.1). Lineage (NCBI taxonomy): Eukaryota > Metazoa > Chordata > Lepidosauria > Squamata > Rhineuridae > Rhineura > Rhineura floridana. The sequence goes on from NC_084480.1 coordinate 134,605,323, forward strand.
GCACCTGTTAGGGGAAAAAAAATAAAGGCACTGTTTGTAGCAACATAAAAAAGGCCAGCAGAATGGAGGAGAGCAGCTGGAAGTTGCTTGTCAGCCCACAGGAGATAAAATGAAAGAAGGAAGAAGATAGTGGCCATGAAGAGGGGAACGACTGACACTCCTACTTAAAAGCAACTGAGCAAAGCATCTGCAACCACTAGAGAAATGGAGTGGAGACTTCCCCTCCCCTTTTTGTATTATCAGCGGATTGGGTTAGTATGGATTTACAAGAGGAAAACTGCGTGATAGCTTCTGTTTGCCAGTATCGCCATGTGAACCATGCAAATTTAAAGGAGATTTGAGTAGCACCAAACACACAGTAAACCACTGTATAGATGAGCCCATGGTGGCTATTTTGTTGCTTCTTCTTTTTTTGATTACTAGATGGCAAAGGATGAAAACAGCCCTAGAGGAATAGAAATATTGCTGTGTAAATTTCTGATTTTCCCAGTATGTGCAGCTCAACATGATGCTTTTTCAGGGTTTCTGGACAGAAAAAGCAATTCAGCAACCAATAAAAAAATCCGATTGCTTTCCATAATTAGTTACTAATTGCTTAGTTCATCCTTTATATAGCAGCCAGTTAAAAGGTTTTCCCTTGATTGTTCAACAGGAAGGAAAATCTAAAGGCCAGGAACAAAACTAGAATGAGGAACTCTTAAGGAGGAGTTAACAAACACACCCTATAGCATTTATTTTCTTTCTGTCCTTCCCTAAACTTGTAATATGGACACATTTGTTATTCAGGTGGAATATAAAACTAAGATACCTAGTGTAGCATCAAGCCAAGCTCAAGAGCTCACTGTCTTTACCAAAGTAGTTCAGTTCATGAAGAATCAGAATACAGGGACAGACCACAGGTGAAAAGGGATGTAGCTATAGGCAAAGTCAAGCTTTTGAGTCTGGTATTCCTGGGGAATCTCTCAAAAATGGTGAGACAATTCAGCGGATTAAACTTCATTCACATAAGCTAACACACTCTCTGGTCAGAGGAGGAGTGAGGGGGAAGGTCACTGCCTTTCTCTTCCCCTGGCCTAGTCCTCTCATCTCTCCACCAGTGAGGTGGGATTGGCTGGTGTTATGCACCTCTCTCACCCAAATACCCCACCTAGAAATGTGGCTGCCCCACCTAACAAGGAAGGCTGGCTACAGGGCTCAGTGGGGAACTTTTTTAACCCATAGCCCACAGCATGCATGCCTGGAAGTGGATTGCAATGAACTCAGAACTTCCAATTAAACCTGGATAGGATTGAATCCCAAGTCTCATGTCTCCCTAGGCCAGAATAGCCTCAAGACTTCAGTTATTACTGATATATAGAAAAATGGGCTTCTGTGTGCAGGGAGAATAGCTTTTAAACAGAGTGCTTTGTAGTGTCTGGCATGAGTGATGGATCCAATCTTTAAATGGCCCTTTTAGTTTTTACTGGCGTGGCATTCAAAACAGTTTTGCATCCAACCACAAGAGTCAAAAAGTTAGTTCTTTTCTGATCCTTTTCCAAGGAAAAGGGAAACCATGAAACAATTTTTAAAAGTGAGATTATCTGATCGGAGAGAGCCACCTACCTGTCCCTGAAAGAAACATGTGAGCTGGAGCTATGCCTTTGGCTTTGGGTGCAAGCCACAAATTCTTGCTGAATTTCCTTTGGACCAAATGGTTGACATGTCATTTGGCTACAACCAAGGTGGTTTCCATTCTGGGGGAGGGGTGTGTGAGAGAAAGAAATCTGGACTGTAAAATATCCTTAGTGCTTTTTAAGGAGGCAACATACATTGCCCCCAAGAGGCTATGCAGTAATAGTTTTACAAAGAGTGCTTGCTCTGGAGATAGTCCAGGGCAGATAAAACAGTCAGCAAGAAAGCATGCTATGTGAAGGCACATTCCTGACTAAGGGCTAATTCAGCAAGAATGCATTCCTAGGCAATGGCTAATAGGAAGAGATCTTTTATTTTATACTGCTACATTTTGGCTGGGGGAATATGCTGAAGCAATCACGCTTGGTTGTACAGAGCCCATAACAAACAATAGCAAGCAGCAGAAGCAGCACTCAGGCCATCTGGTGTCTAATGTACATAATGATGATGCAATAATCATAGGGGACAAAGGACTGTGCATCACAGAGCAGGCACAAGGGCATTACCTTAATCATAATCAGATTGCTCTCATTTGATACCTAGCCCACCACCAGTGAAAGAGCCTTTGGACCAAAAAGCAGGCCGTAATACTGATCTTGTGCAGCACAGTGGCTAAGAAAACAGGAAGGGCCCATCTGCGCTATTTAAAGCAGCATCACACCACTTTAAACAGTCATGGTTTCTCCCAAATAATCCTGGAAACTGCAATTTGTTAAGGGTGCTAAGAGTTGTAAGGAGACTCCCTATTCCTCTCACAGAGCTACAATTTCCAGAATGGTTTAACAATCCATCCCTCTTTCCAGGAAACTTGGGAAACTGTAGCTTTGTGAGGGGGATAGGGGTCTCCCAACAATTCACCACACCCTTAACAAACTACTGTTCCCAGGATTATTTGGGGGAAGCCATGAATGTTTAAATTGGTATGATACTGCTTTAAATGTCTAGTGCAGATAAGGATGAAGACTGCTGGTTCAGATCTCCTGTCTATTATGAGAGTGGCAATGTGTCCTACTTGACAGAATTCAGCCCCTTACCTGAATGATTTTGGAAGACAGACATGCATCTGAAGGTGTCCTTTGTTTGAAAGGTGCTCTGCCATCTAATCCAAGTCCAATTTAAAGGTAAAGGACCATCAGAAGGGACAGCTGCAGCCTTGAAGGTGTCCATCAACAGTTAGTACTGAGACAGCAGACTGAACAAACAACACAGTCTCCTGATCACAGTCTTCCCCATTATAGTATAGTATCTTATTTAAATATAAATAAGAGTAATTATTTCTAAATTTGCATCTGTACATATATATTAGCATATACAAATTTTATGCAAACTTGTTCCTTCTATTTGGGTGATACACAAGTAGCTGTCCCATCTACCATAAATCTAGGAAGCCACTTTCCCTCAGCCTAAGAAGCCCTATCAAACATGGAAATAAAAATACTGATCAGCAAAACTGAAAGGTTCGTGGCAAGGGTTTACTCTAAATATTATATGTGAAAAACTTTGAACACCATATAAATGCTAAGCATGATTTATTACACGAAAACATGGGTGAAATGTCTAGTCTATCTCAGTGCTCAAATTCTGAGGTGGCAGAGGGGGGCTGTCCCCTTTACTTTTTGTGGTAGTTTCTTTAGGTATTGTTTTTAGAAGGTTATGGGGAACATGATGTGGCTAAAATTGAGAGGGAAGTCAGGCAGTAAGGCTTATGGATTTCATGAAGACTCTGTTAACTTTCCTTTATAATTCAAGCAGTACTCCATCAACACGTATCCAAGTACAGTACACAATACATATCTGAAGAGTACGTGCAGAAGTAGACAATGTGCCTTTAAAAAAACACAGAGAGGGGGATCAAACTGCATAAAACAGGCAGGAATGAAGCTGCCATGCTCAGTTTTTTGTAAAAGCAAAATGTGCTTCATTCTTCACAAACATGCCATTCAGACTGGATGGGATGCATGTCTATTTTGTATTCAGCTATGCATACCCAAGGATAAAAAAACTAAAATATGAATTAACATTCAGAAGTGTACAGGGGTTAGCAAAGAGGAGTGGAATCCATTTGAGAGGAAAGAGAAGTCTCCGTCAGCCAGGAAATACTAACAGATAGAGAAGAGCATCTTAGAGCTTAAACAACTTTTAAAAATTGATACATAAATTGCAAGTGATGAAAAGGCAAACAAATAATCATGCATGGTGCCACCAATAATGAATGGTAAATTTAACAAGACTTACTTTTAATCTTTGAAAGGGGAACCTGTCTGATCTTTTTTCCATTTGCCATATCCATGGTTATTACAGGGAAATCTGTCCATTTAAAATATGTGCACTATTCAGAATTGATGGCATCATGGACTTTGCCTTGTAAATTGATGGCATTATGCATGGATTTTGCCCTGTAGGCCTTATCAAGTACTTTTGCTACCTAAGTTAAAAAAGTAAAAAGCATAAATCAGCTCTTTGATGCTTTTGCGATGAAAGCTACTTTCTAGAACTCAGTATTTCTTAATCCTCCAAACTGATATAGAGTCAACTTTGATTTCCCGCTAGTATGTAACCGGACACATAGCGAATGCCTTGATTTTTAGCACCCATGTCTCAGGGTGATGCAACCTCCATGTAAATCTTTGTAATGTTGTTTTGCTTCTAGGAAAAAAGGCTTAAAGGAAAGTACACGGGCTTAGTGTTGCATTTTTAAAACTCAGCAGACATGTCATAATTGGCTGAGTGGGCTTAGTTCTAATGAAATATACAGATAACCATCAGGCGCGAAAGGATGCCAAAAGCACAAACTGCAACAACGTAAAGACCACCATGATCCTGTGCAAAGTTTAGTGCCAGGAGCAGAAATATTTTCTCTTAATTGAAATAAATTTAAGTTCATTACATCCATTGTTGTTTAAAGTCAAACTGTCTCATCTTCCACTGGCTCTGCTCCTCCTCAAGTAAATGCAACAGATCATTGCTACACATCAGGGCTGGATTAACGGTTATGCCAAGTATGCAAAAGAACTCAAGGCCAAACTAGATGTGATGTGATTCACGTTGTTAGTCCCTTGTATGATTATTTTAAAAAATTAAATAGAAGGCACAGGGGTCCAAGTCAGACTGAGACTACCGCGTATGGGAAGGGGGGCTTTAACCCTCTACTGCTGTTCTAGTTGGGATTGGGCTTCCCCTGAACCTGAGGGGGGCAGGATTACAACCAGGATCACCAAGGAGATAAAGGGTTAAAGCCTCCCTCCTCACATATCAAAGCCCTGATCCAATTTGGCTCACCTGTGCCTGCCATTTATTAAAGAAAAATCAGGCAAGGGCTAACAATGTGAATGCTATGTCTAGTTTGGCCCTCAGTTGATATAGTTGACACTCAGCTGATTCAAAATTTTTGAAATTGTTAATATTTAAGTGTGTTTAACCCAATGTATGTCAGTCTAAAATGATACCAGTAGAGTTCAGGACATCTAGCTCTTCTAGAGAGGTGCAGGTCTTTAGATTGGGCCGTGGGGGGAGAATAAAGAGAGGCAGACACAGGATTTGTTGGAGTAAAAACGAGGATTAGAGCTTTTCTGTTAGCTCAAGGAATTTATAATACAGAGAGAGACACAGTGCTAATCAAATCTCATCCATCTGCTAATTCTAAACCTTTATAGGTAGTGTAAACAAAGAAGGTATATATATTATCAAAATTTCTGTTACACTTATGTGGCTCTAAAATTAAAACCAGATTTTTGCAATGTTAGCTACATTCCGGTCTGAGTCCCCAGACATTTTCTAACCTTACCAAATCCTGTTAACTTTCCAGTTTTTAATATTTGCCTTGAATTTCTCTGGAGGCAATACATGGTGCAAATCTGCACTTTTCTAAGAGCACAGAACACTGTGAAGCAGCTTGAGAAGATATAAATTTGAATTCTTACACACACACACTAGAAATGGAAAGATCTGTCTGTTTCAGTTCTCTCAGTTTCTAATTTTTCCAATGTTAGATTCAGTTCTCTACATTTCTACAGCAATCTGCGATTTTTTTTAAAAAAAATCCTCATGAAAGTTCTACACCATTTTAGTGTGAATTTCTTCAGATAAGCACATTTTTGTGGCAGTTTGGACAAAGGTACACATTTTTGCAAGCCATTTCTCATCATTTTCATGCCTTTTTGCATGTTATTTTCACTCATGTATTCATTTTTATGCAAACTTTCCCCTCATATATGCATTTTTGTAAATGTTGTTTAGCTGGCAAACTGCATCCCAAAATTCTAATAAATGTGAATTTCGAAGGATGGCTGTGTTTCAGTTCTCATATTGTTTCAGAAATTGTGAATTTACATAAATTCTGCTTGAAATGCGAACTGAATTTAAATTCTCACCCATCCCTAACACACACACAACCCGGAGACTAGGGTCACACATTTACCTCTAGTACAATTAACTGGTAGATGAGAACAAAAAGTTACTTCCTGGGAAAATCTGGGCGGCAAACAGAAATGCTAAAGACACTTTAAAACAACATAAAAAGACCTTAAAATACATTAAAAATGTTAAAAACATTTTTAAAGCTTTAAAAACATCTTTTAAAAAGAGTTAAAAACATATTATTAAAGAAAACATATTAAAAGCAATTCTAACACAGACAGAGACTAGGATAGGTCCCAACTTAAAAGGCTTGTTGAAAGAGGAAAGGCTTCAAAAGGCGCCGAAAAGATGGCAGAGATGGCACCTGTCTAATATTTAAGGGGAGGGGATTCCACAGGGTAGGTGCTGCCACAGTAAAGGTCCATTTCCTACGTTGTGCAGAACAGACCTCCTGATAAGATGGTATCAGCAGGAGGCCCTCACCTGCAGACAACGGTGATCGACTAGGTATATAAGGGGTAAGACGGTCTTTCAGATATCCTGGTCCTGAGCTGTATAGGGCTTTGTACACCAAAACTAGAACCTTGAACTTGGCATGGTAGCAAATGGGCAGCCAGTGCAATTCTTTCAGCAGCGGGGTGACATATTGGCAATACCCTGCCCCAATGAGTAGTCTCGCCACTGCATTTTACACCAGCTGCAGCTTCCGGACCAACCTCAAGGGCAGCCCCACACAGACCACATTACAGTAATCCAGCCTGGAGGATACCAGTGCGTGGACAACAGTGGTCAGGCTATCCCGGTCCAGAAATGGCCGCAGCTGTCTTATCAGCTGAAGCTGGTACAAGGCACTCCTAGCCACGGAGGTCACCTGGGCCTCTAGCAACAAAGATGAATCCAGGAGCACCCTCAGACTACGGACCTGCTCTTTCAGAGGGAGTATGACCCCATCCAAAGCAGGCAACTGATCAATTATCCGAACTCAGGAACCACTAGCCCACAGCCTCCATCTTGCTAGGATTCAGACTCAGTTTATTGGCCCTCATCCAGCCCACCACTGAGTCCAGGCAGCGGTTCAGGGCTTGCACGGCCTCTCCCGATTCAGATGGTATGGAGAAATAGAGCTGGGTATCATCAGCATATTGCTGACACCTCACCCCAAATCTCCTGATGACTGCTCCCAAGGGCTTCATATAGATGTTAAACAGCATGGGGGACAAGATGGTACCCTGCGGCACCCCACAGCACAACTGCCAGGGGGCTGAAAGACAGTCACCCAATGCTATTCTCTGAGAGTGACCCTGGAGATAGGATCGGAACCACTGTAAAACAGTGCCTCCAATACCCATCTCACCAAGTTGGTCCAGAAGGATACCATGGTCAATGGTATCAAAAGCTGCTGAGAGATCAAGTAAGAATAACAGGGTCACACTCCCCCTGTCCTTCTCCTGATAAAAGTCATCCATCAGGCCAACCAAGGCCAATTCAGTCCCATGACCAGGCGTGAACCCAGACTGGGATGGGTCAAGATAATCTGTTTCATCCAAGAGTACTTGCAATTGCTGCACCACAACCCTCTCAATCACCATCCCTAAAACTATTTGTTCAGCATACCCAGTTGCTTATTATTATTATTATTATTATTGTTGTTGTTGTTGTTATTTATACCCTGCCTTTCGGCCAAAGGCCCTCAAGGTGGCTTACAAGAAAAATAAACACAGGTATAAAAATACAATAATATACAATATAAACAATACAATATACAAAAAATAAATTAAATTGAAACGGCATTATCATTATCGGCACCGCCAAGAAAGAGGAGGTGGTGTTAGCAGGGTGGCACTTACCACTTATATAAGCTGCTCCTGGTCAGAAGCTGTTTTTAAAAACACAACAAAGAACTTGCTGGCTACTATGATCCCTTTGGCAACAGCTGTGCAGCACCAAGTGTCTGAAGCTTTGCTCTCCCAGCACCAACCGTATTCAATGGCCAAAACATCTGGAGGGCACCAGGATGGGGAAGGCTGTTCTGTACAATGCCTTGATCTTTGGCGCTGTTAACTCCTTATTCACATTTGATTTGTAAGAATCCCCTCAACCCCCAACAGACCAACCCTTCCCTTTGAAATCTAGTGATCTTCACAACCTTCTGATGCTACATGGAGCCTGTCCCATAGATTTTCCTTTGGTGTTTTTTTAACGGTTGATGGCTCTTGTTTATGTTTTAATGGCTGAACATGGCTTACCGGTGTTAAGCTTAGGGATGGGATTCATTGGCCAGTGCCAGTTCAAAAGCATTCTGGAGACCTAACAGACTGGCATCAATTCGAGTTCATTCTGTATCGGCTAGCCACTGTTTTCACTGAGCCGTGGTTTTTTTTTCACTCAGAAAAATATCAATATTATTTCAAAAGGAAATATCGGTATTTTGAAGGAGATATTGGATATTTTAGAAGTAACCATTGATACATTATCATTTCTACAATCAATATTTTAGAGGCTTTTTTTTTAAAGTCCATTTTCAAAAATAGCCAGGGAAATTCACTACATTAAAATCTGATTCTCAGCAATTGAGAATAAGAAAATTAATGGAAAATTCAGTACCTAATCTGAATTGGGCAGAATTCTAGCACATCCCTAGCTAAGGTACAGTCACATGAGAAAATATAGTGATACCACTATGCGTGGTCTGCAACTGTCTTAGCCTCTAAAGCTGCAATCCTAGGAGTGAGCACCATTGAACTCAATAGGACTTACTTTTGAGAAAGACATCTATAGGATTGTGCCATAGGCCATCTTAAATCTATATTTTTTCCTACCATCCTCAACACATGCCTAACTATTCCAAATAGAAAAGAAAGCATTACAAAATGTTATTTTGTCTGTTTCATGTGCTAAGTAGCACAGCAGTGATTAACTGCCCATGACATTTATGGGACTGCTTTTTAGTAGGATGGTACATGTGTAGATAATTATTTTAATGAAAGAAAGGTGACGGAAGCCAAACTTAAAGAAGAAGAAGAAGCCACTGCCATTATCATTGCAAGAATGAACTTGATGGAAAATCAGTGACTGAATGCTTAGTTACTTAAAACTTGGTACTTTTGTTGTCGTTGATGGCTAAAAGCTTTCCTACAAGGACATTTTAAAAAGCAAATAAGTTATAAGCACCTCAATTTCTTGGGATTTTGTACTTCTTTAAATCCTTAGAGATTCTTTTCTTGGCATTCCTGTTACGAAATTTGTCCTCATCTCCTTGGCAGCTATACAGGAATGAATGGAGCACCTGCAATTGGCATCTCCTTCCTAGCTTCTCTGAAGGTTTAAGCACATAAGATAGGCCTGGGTCTCCTCCTTGGGCCAAGAGAGTTTTCACAAAGAACCCCCCCTTTTAAATCCCTTACTCAAATCTGCTCCCTGACCCTGACCACATATATAATGTTTCCAAAATAACAGTATTGAGCATTTATATAGCACTGTGGTAGATCTGAGGTCCGGGAAGGTGGGGTTGCTGTGGTCTATAGGAGTTCTTTCTCTCTCACCAAGCACCCTGTCCAGATGGCGAATGATCTGGAGTGTCTCCATCTTGTGCTGGGCCAAGGAGACAGACTGGGAATACTGTTGGTGTACCGCCCACCTTGCTGCCCAACGGCTTCCCTAGCTGAGCTGACAGAGATAGTCTCGGAGGTATTGTTGAGGTCCCCTAGACTTGTGGTACTGGGGGACTTCAACATTCATGCCGAGACTGTCTTGTTTGGGGCGGCTCAGGACTTCATGGCCTCCATGACAACCATGGGGCTGTCTCAAATTGTTACTGGCCCGACGCATGTATCAGGACATACTCTTGATTTGATCTTCGCCACTGGTCAGGGAGATGGTGATCTGAAGGTGGGGTATTTTTCATCTACTCCGTTGTCATGGACAGATCACCGCTTGCTGAGTTTTAGACTTACGACAGCCCTTTCCCTCTGCAGAGGTGGGGGACCTATTAAGTTGGTCCGCTCCCGGAGGCTTATGGATCCCGTAGTTTTCCAGACGGCTCTGGGAGTCTTTCCGGCTGATAGTACTGGTGCTCCTGTCGAGGCCCTGGTTGACCTGTGGAATACGAGATGACCCGGGCCATTGACACGATCGCTCCCGCGCGCCCCCTTCAGTGCAGAACTCATACAGCACCGTGGTATACCCCGGAGCTGAGAGTGATGAAGCAAGAGAGAAGGAGGCTAGAGTGCAGATGGAGGCGAACTCCTGACGGATGTAGTCATGCTTTGGTAAGTGCTTCCACTAAGATGTATGTAAAAGCGGTTAGGGCGGCAAAAAAGTTTTATTTTGCTGCCACCATTAGATCATCTCTTTGCCGCCCAGCGGAGCTGTTTAGGGTAGTACGTGGGCTGTTACATTCTGGCTCTCACGATACTAAAGAAACATCGGAAGCCCGCTGTAACGAATTTGCGGAGCACTTCCAGGACAAGATTGCATGCATCCGTCGGGACTTAGACTCTGATGTTATAACAGAATCCATTGAGGTGTCCAGAGCGTGGCCTTGTCCTTCATTATTGGATGAGTTTCAGTTGGTGCAGCTCGAGGAAGTGGACAAGGTGCTTGGAATGGTGCGGGCGACCACATCTGCCCTGGACCCTTGCCCATCTTGGCTGGTGAAGGCTGGCAGGACCGAAACCACCGGCTGGGCCTAAGAGGTGATAAATGCCTCCTTGAGAGAGGGAGTCGTCCCTGGTAGTCTCAAGGAAGCAGTAGTGAGACCTCTGTTAAAGAAACCTTCTTTGGACCCAGATGTTCATAACAACTATAGACCGGTGGCGAATGTCCCTTTCTTGGGCAAGGTTTTGGAGCGGGTGGTCGCTGGTCAGCTCCAGGCGCTCTTGGATGAAACCGATTATCTGGATCCGTTTCAATCCGGTTTTAGGTCCGGTTTTGGCACTGAAACAGCCTTGGTCGCCCTGTATGATGACCTTTGTTGGGAGAGGGACAGAGGGAGTGTGGCTCTGTTGATTCTCCTTGATCTCTCAGCGGCGTTTGATACCATGGTATCCTTCTGGGGAGACTCGCGGAGTTGGGAGTTGGGGGCACTGCTTGGCAGTGGTTCTGCTCCTACTTAGCGGATTGTCGCCAGAAGGTAGTGCTTGGGGAACATTGCTCGACACCCTAGACTCTCCATTGTGGAGTCCCTCAGGGGTCGGTTTTGTCCCCCATGCTTTTTAACATCTACATGCAGCCTCTGGGTGTGGTCATCAGGAGGTTTGGAGTGTGTTGCCATCAGTACGCTGATGACACGCAGCTCTATTTCTCCTTTTCACCTTCTCCAGGTGAGGCTGTTGATGTGCTAAACCGCTGCCTGACCGCGTTAATGGACTGGATGAGAGCTAATAAACTGAAACTCAATCCAGACAAGACTGAAACACTGTTGGTGAGCTCTTTCCCTGCCAGGATGGTGGATGTTCAGCCTGTTCTAGATGGGGTTACACTCCCCTTGAAAGAACAGGTTCGTACTTTGGGGGTCCTTTTTGACCCTTCCTTGTCGCTTGAGGCCCAAGTGGCCTCGGTGGCTCGGAATGCATTTTACCATCTTCGTTTAGTAGCCCAACTATGCCCCTATCTGGACAGCGACGATCTCGCTTCAGTTGTTCACGCCCTGGTAACTTCTAGACTGGATTACTGTAATGCACTCTATGTAGGGCTGCCCTTGAAGACAGTTCGGAAACTTCAGCTGGTGCAAAACGCGGCAGCCAGGCTATTGACGAGGACCAATCGGTCTGCGCATATAACACCTGTCCTGGCCCGTTTGCACTGGCTACCTATTTGTTTCCGAGAGAGATTCAAGGTGCTGGTTTTGACCTATAAAGCCTTACATGGTGTGGGACCACAGTACCTTGTGGAACGGCTCTCCCGGTATGAACCTACCCGTTCACTTCGTTCAGTATCTAAGGCCCTCCTCCGGGTACCATCTCACCAGGATGCCCGGAGGATTGTTACCAGATCTAGGGCCTTTTCTGTAGTGGTCCCCAAATTGTGGAACAGCTTACCTGAAGAGATACGCCTGGCGCCTACGGTGCTTTCTTTTAGGCGCCAGGTTAAGACCTGGCTGTACTCCCAGGCTTTTTAATGTTTTTAATGTTAATGTTTATGTCTACACTTTATTTTAATATTGTTGTTGATATATGTGACTGATTTTATTATAATATTGTATTTTTAATCTGTTTTGTACACCGCCCAGAGAGCTACTAGCTATGGGCGGTCTAAAAATGAAACAAATAAATAAATAAATAAAAATTTCATATACTTCAAAGTATGAGATACTTTATCTCATATAACTTCTCACAGTAGGATTGGACTGTATTATTACTTCTTGTGTTGTTGTTGTTATTCCCATATTCCCGAAAGAAAAGCTAAGGTCAAGAGGCAAGATCTGGATTAGGAATGACACTTCCCAGCTTACTGCTCACCTCTTAACAACTATACTAGCTTTTCTGTATGTCAGATGTCCACATGGTGTGGTTTACAGAATGCTTCAGTAGGTCAGCTGACATGATCAGAGCTTGGAAGATTACTTTTGAAAAGTAATAAATTACAGTTACAGTTACATGGCCCCAAAAAGTAGTAATTACCATTACAATTACAATTGCTGTGAAAGTAACTGATTACTTTTCCTCCAAAGTAATCACTACAATTACATTTCAGTTACTTTAAAAAAACACCTACAAGGTGCTGGCCTTGGCTGCTGCACATCTACGTAGCCTAAAACAACATTAAAAATAAACACACACATACAGAGGTAGTAGAATAATTATTTTTATTCATAAGATAGCAATGGTGGTCTCTCTGCTGGTAAGGGAGGTGGGGAGGGAGGCTGAGGCCACTACAGTAGGGCCCCGCTTTACGGCGCTTTGCTTTACAGCAATTCGCTGATACAGTGTCAGGCCCAGGATGTGACTCAGGAACCAGACCAACGGCTGTAGTTAATTCGTGTTTTATTAGGGTAATGTCCAAACAAAGACTGCGTTTTCTCATGAAGCAATACAGGGATACAGGTCCTGCGGCATTGGGAGAAAGTTGACAGAGTAAGGGACTTCTTCCCGCCTGTTCTTTAAGAAGGGGCCAAACGGGCGCGCAATCTTTCGCTCCTCCTTAACTGCCCCTCAGGTACTGCCCGCCTTCCCCCCCTTCTCTCCTGTCTTTTCAGCTGTCTGCGTGTGCGCGGTGAGGGGGGAAGCATCACCCCCTCCTCTTCTGAAGTTTCCGATTCCAGGATGGGGGATAGGGGAGGGGCTGATGGTAAACTGCCTCCCCGCTTTTCGGCTGTGAGCATCCCTCCCTCTTTCCCCTTTTGCTCTGAGCCTGAAAGAGGGGGAGGCGTGAGAATGTCCAGGGAGGGCTCAGGCTCCCCGTTGCTAAGCGACCTTATCACTGGCAGTTCCTCTGTTTCGTCTTCGCTCCAAAGGGGGGAAGTTCCTCCCCCTTCCCTCTGCCATCCATCCGAATACTCTTCTCCCAACTCTCCGGGATCCAGCTCCCCGGGATTGGGACCCCAGCTCTGCCTTCTGACACCATCCCCCCTCCCAGGCTGTGCCCCCCTCCCCTTGTCTGGCTTGGGACGGTGGGGAAAGCGTTGATGGAAAAGTTTTACCAATTCTGGAGCATGCACATCAGCTGCATCTTCCCATGATCTGTCAGCCACCCCATAGCCTTTCCAGTAAATCAAGTACTGCAGCTTGTGGCGTCTGATCCTGGAATCTAAGATCTCCTCAACTTCAAACTCAAGCTGCTCATTTACCAGGAGTGGAGCTCCGGGAGGTTCCTCCGGCCGTAACTCACTGGGAGGGGTGGCTTTCGTTAAGAGGGATCGATGGAACACAGGATGTATTTTAAACGTGTCAGGCAGCTTCAGTCGGTACACCACGGGATTGATTTGAGTTTCTATTTCGAAAGGACCCACCCTCTTGTCTTGTAATTTTCTACATTTGCCCGGCATCTGGAGGAAGCGGGTGGACAGCCATACCTGGTCTCCCGGTTGAAGGGGAGGGCCCTCCTTCCTGTGCAGGTCAGCAACTCGCTTGTACTCCGTTTTGGCTTCGTTTAACTGCTGTTTCAGTGTCTGTTGCACCGCTTGCAATTCCTTAAGGAAGTTCTCAGCTGCCGGTACCAGCATTCCTTCTGAGCTGCTTGGAAAGACTTTAGGATGGAATCCATAATTAGCGAAGAACGGGGTTTGTTGAGTGCTGGAGTGCAGAGAATTGTTGTAGGCGAACTCTGCAAAATGCAAATATGATACCCAGTCAGTCTGTTGATAGGACACATAACTTCGTAAATATCTTTCCAAAACGGCGTTCAAGCGTTCCGTCTGCCCATCTGTCTGGGGGTGATGGGCGGAGGAGAGTTTTAATTCCGTCTGCAACTGTTTCCACATTGCTCTCCAAAATTTGGCTGTGAACTGAGTTCCTCGGTCTGAGACTACACTGTTTGGCAATCCATGCAGCCGGTAGACTTCTTTTATGAATAACTTGGCCGTTTCTTTAGCCTCTAAGGCCCCTGCACAAGGAAGAAAGTGTGCCATTTTGGTAAGTAGATCCACCACTACTAAGATGGCTGTCATTGCTTGGGACTTGGGTAGATCAGTTATAAAATCCATGGAGAGGTCCTTCCAGGGTTCGTGTGGGACAGGCAACGGTTGTAACAGTCCTGCTGGTGTCCCTGTTTGTGTTTTTGTCCACAGACAGACAGAGCAGGACTTTACATAACTCTCAATATCCCGACGCATTTTAGGCCACCAGAAGTCCTTGGCCACGTTCTGAATGTTCTTGTAAATCCCAAAGTGTCCCGCTGTGATGGAATCATGACACTGGCATAGGATTCTGAGCCTTAATTCCCCTTCTGGCACATATCTGGCGGTTTTGAACCATAACAGTCCATTTCTCCAGTGAAAGGTTACTTCTGAGTCTTGACCTTGTCCTGTCTCCTGCTGATATTTTAGCATGTCTGCATCTTCTTGTTGTGCCTTTTTGAGTTCCTCTTCCCATGAAGGCTGGCATACTCCCAACGTTAATTTCTCTGGCGGGATTACGTACCGAGGCTGGTCCTCGGATTCACTTTCTTTGTATTGTGGCTGTCTGGATAAGGCATCCGCTCTCTGGTTTTTGGCTTGGGCATGGTAAGTAATCTGGAAGTTAAACCTAGTGAAGAACTGGGACCATCTTATCTGTCTCTGGTTCAGCTTTCTGGCAGTTTGGAGGCTTTCAAGATTCTTGTGGTCGGAGCGCACTTCAATTCGATGAGAGGTCCCCTCTAGGTATTGTCTCCAGTTTTCAAAAGAGTCCTTGATGGCCAGCAGCTCCTTCTCCCAAACTGTGTAGTTCTTCTCTGCAGGCTTTAACTTCCGAGAGAAGTACGCACAGGGGTGCAGCTCCTTCCCTTCTTGGTCTAATTGTAGCAGGACTCCCCCGATGGCAAAATCTGAAGCATCTGCTTCCACTACGAAAGGGCGGTTCGGATCAGCAAAGCGCAGAATGGGCTCAGTAGCAAACCTTCTCTTCAGCTCCTCAAAGGTCTCGGTGGCGTTGAAACTTCTTCTTCCCCCTTAAACAGTCAGTCAGAGGAGCTGTTAATTTGGAAAACCCTGGAATGAACTTTCTGTAATAATTGGCAAACCCCAAAAACCGTTGTACATCCTTTTTGGTGACAGGTTGGCCCCAGTCCAATATGCAGCTTACTTTCCCTGGGGCCATCTCCACGCCTTCCGCTGAGATTCAATATCCAAGGAAGTCTAGAGACTTGAGGTCAAATCCACATTTCTCTAATTTAGCATACAGGTGATTTTCTCTCAGTCTCTTCAACACCGTCTTCACATGCTGGTCGTGGTCTTCCTGGTTCTTTGAGAACACCAGGATATCATCTAAGTAACAGATTACATACGCGTCCAACAAGTCTCTAAACACGTCGTTCATGAATTTTTGAAAAATTCCTGGACTTCCACAAAGCCCGAACGGCATGACCAGGTATTCATACTGTCCGTAAGTGGTCAAGAATCCTGTTTTCCATTCATCTCCCTCCTTCATTCTGATCAGATTGTACGCTCCTCTCAAATCCAACTTCGTGAAGATTTTTGCAGAGCGCAGTCGGTCCAGCAACTCTGAGATCAGGGGCAGCGGGTAGCTGTTGGGGATGGTGATCTGGTTCAATGCGCGATAGTCGTTACAGGGTCTGAGTTCCTCACCCTTCTTTTTCACAAACAATAGTGGCGCTCCAGCAGGGGATTGTGAGGGGCGTATGTGTCGGAAGGCAGAGCTGGGGTCCCAATCCCGGGGAGCTGGATCCCGGAGAGTTGGGAGAAGAGTATTCGGATGGATGGCAGAGGGAAGGGGGAGGAACCCCCCTTTGGAGCGAAGACAAAACAGAGGAACTGCCAGTGATAAGGTCGCTTAGCAACGGGGAGCCTGAGCCCTCCCTGGACATTCTCACGCCTCCTCCTCTTTCAGGCTCAGAGCAAGAGGGGAAAGAGGGAGGGCTGCTAACAGCCGAAAAGCGGGGAGGCAGTTTACCATCAGCCCCTCCCCTATCCCCCATCCTGGAATCGGAAACTTTAGAAGAGGAGGGGGTGATGCTTCCCCCCTCACCGCGCACACGCAGACAGCTGAAAAGACAGGAGAGAAGGGGGGAAGGTGGGCAGTACCTGAGGGGCAGTTAAGGAGGAGCGAAAGATTGCGCGCCCGTTTGGCCCCTTCTTAAAGAACTGGCGGGAAGAAGTCCCTTGCTCTGTCAACTTTCTCCCAATGCCGCAGGACCTGTATCCCTGTATTGCTTCATGAGAAAACGCAGTCTTTGTTTGGACATTACCCTAATAAAACACGAATTAACTACAGCCATTGGTCTGGTTCCTGAGTCACATCCTGGGCCTGACAGTATGAATCCTCGCCTCAGGTTTTTATCCAGGAATTCCTTCAGGGCCTCCCTCTCATTCTCTGTGAGAGAGTAGATTCTCCCTGATGGGATGCTGGCTCCTGGCACTAGGTCAATCCACAGTCGTAAGGGTGGTCGGGGGGTAAAGTCTCTGCCTCTTTTTCATCAAACACATCTTTGAATTCTTCATACTTTGGCGGCAGGGTCACTTGCTCGATCTGTTGCACTGCCCCCACTAGGGTGTTCTTGATTCCTTCAGGTTGACAGTTCTCCTGGCAATACTGTGAGGTGAACCACACCACCGCCTCCTTCCAACTTATTTTGGGTTCATGCTTTGCTAGCCAGGGCATTCCCAGAATCACCTCAAAGTTCAAGAGATCTGACACGTATAGCGAAATGAACTCTTCGTGCCCAGGGATTTGAAGTTTCACTTCCTCCGTGGCTTGTGTCACCCCTCCTGACTTCAGGGGTCTCCCATCGATAGTCTCCACAGCTAGGGGAGCGTCCAGTTTCCACCGGGAAATTCCATGACGCTTGACTAACTTTGCATCAATAAAATTTGTGGAGGCTCCACTGTCAATTAAGGCAGTGGAATTAAACACCACTCCTCTGGAAGTTGTAATCCGAATAGGCAAGACCAACACCCCCTTTGAGGGAGGTTGGATCGTTGGGGGGCCTTTATACAACGCTGCCCCCAGTCCACCGGCCTGCACGTGGACTGGGTGTTCTAGTTTCCCGACGTCTCGGCTTTCCCCCCTTTCAGTCCACAGTCTCTGGCCACATGGCCCGGCTTTGAACAATAAAAGCATAAACGTTCCCGGCGTCGTCTTTCCTTTTCTTCTTCTGACAGTCTTGGCCTAGCCCCTCCCTGTCCCTCAGTTGCATTACCTGCCATCCCTGCAGTGGGAAGGGTCTTGTTGTGGGATGCCGAGGCTGAGTATCTCGGGACCTCCTGCTTCCTTTCCAGGTGCCTTCCTTCCATCCGGTGATCTATCTGTAGGCATAGCCGGATGAGCCCTGGTAGGTCAGCGGGGGGGGAGGTCCTGGCCAACTCATCCAGGATTTCAGCATTTAATCCACTCCGGTACATAAACATCAGGGCGGCGTCATTGTAACCAGTTTCCTGGGACAGAATTTTAAAAGCGTTAGTGTACTCGGAAACAGTCCCTTTAGCTTGCTTCAGAGCGCCTAGTTGCCGCGCTACTGTTTCAGCCCTTTGCGGGTCTTGAAACATCTCGGTCACCTCCTGTATAAATCCTCTGTACCTTCCTAAGACAGTATCCTTTCTCACGAGATACGGAGTCACCCATTTTGCAGCTTCTCCCTCCAGGAGGCTAATCACGAAAGCTACTTTAGCCCCATCGTCTGGAAATTCCGTGTGCCTGACATCCAGATATAACTCACATTGAGCCACGAAGGTTGCCAACTGATCACTTTGTCCCGCGTATTTTGGGGGCAATCCAATGGGAACCTTTACTACGGCAGCTGGAGGGGCTGTTCGCATCTGGTCTATCGTGGCCTTCAAGGTTTGATTATCCGTCTTCAGCGCCTTGACTGCTGCTAGCAGGGCTTGAACATCTGTCTGCAAATCAGCTACCTTAGTCCTCAAGAGTTCCACTTCTTCCGTCTCAGAAGTGGGGTTCGTCCCCCCCGCTGCTCCCTTTGACATCTTGTCCCAGTCAAGTGAAGAGAGCGTTGAGGGTAATTTAGGTGGCTCTGTCAAGCTGTCAGGCCCAGGATGTGACTCAGGAACCAGACCAACGGCTGTAGTTAATTCGTGTTTTATTAGGGTAATGTCCAAACAAAGACTGCGTTTTCTCATGAAGCAATACAGGGATACAGGTCCTGCAGCATTGGGAGAAAGTTGACAGAGCAAGGGACTTCTTCCCGCCTGTTCTTTAAGAAGGGGCCAAACGGGCGCGCAATCTTTTGCTCCTCCTTAACTGCCCCTCAGGTACTGCCCGCCTTCCCCCCCTTCTCTCCTGTCTTTTCAGCTGTCTGCGTGTGCGTGGTGAGGGGGGAAGCATCACCCCCTCCTCTTCTGAAGTTTCCGATTCCAGGATGGGGGATAGGGGAGGAGCTGATGGTAAACTGCCTCCCCGCTTTTCGGCTGTGAGCAGCCCTCCCTCTTTCCCCTCTTGCTCTGAGCCTGAAAGAGGGGGAGGGGTGAGAATGTCCAGGGAGGGCTCAGGCTCCCTGTTGCTAAGCGACCTTATCACTGGCAGTTCCTCTGTTTCGTCTTCGCTCCAAAGGGGGGAAGTTCCTCCCCCTTCCCTCTGCCATCCATCCGAATACTCTTCTCCCAACTCTCCGGGATCCAGCTCCCCGGGATTGGGACCCCAGCTCTGCCTTCCGACATACAGTGGTCTTAATTAGACACAATTAGACTAAAGGCCCACTCATATGGCACTTGTTCTGCTTTTATGGCGGTTTTCAGGCATTGTGCGCCATTCTATTCAATGGGTTCCACTTTACAGCAGTTTTCGCTTTACAGAGGGGGTCCGGAACGTAACCTGCTGTATGAGTGGGGCCCTACTGTACTCAGATCTTTTCACGTCACATCAAGTGCAACCCTCCCCCACTCAGCCAGTCAGCATAATCTCTCTCACTTAACCACCTCCCAGACCCTGTCCTGCCACCAACTAAGTGACACTCACTCAAGCAAACATTTTCCCCTGAGATCCAAAAAAGTTAAAATACTGCAAATGCAGCACAGTAGCCAGAGAGGGTGGGGGAGGCCACTTTGTGTGCCACGTGAAAACACAGTATTCACACACACATGCGAGCGTTGTCATATTTCACCTCCACAGTTCTTTATCTCCATTCTGCTGCTGCCTCCTTCTCCTCCTTTATCCGTGTTCTTGACCTCTGGATCCTTTTTCCTTCCACTCCATTCTTCACCACCACTATCCATTTTTTTAAATAATTGTTTTCTCCAGTTCACCCAATCTCACTCTCCTCCCTTGTCGCCTCCTACCCATCCACAGAGCATGAGGAAAGAGCGACACTGCACAGAAGCCCAGTTTGAGGCACATGATTTTCATCCACAAATCAGAGGAGCAGAAGACTTCCCCTGCTCCCCCCCCAAGTAATGCCCAAAAGTAATGCTGGAAACGTTACAATTACTCCACAAAAATAGTAAAATTACTCCTAGTTCTATTACAATCAAAATGTAAAGGAATTACCCACTTGTTACTCAAAAAAGTAATGAATTACAAGTAATTCATTACTTGTAACTAGTTACTTCCAAGCTCTGGACATGATCATAGAATCATAGAATAGTAGAGTTGGAAGGGGCCTACAAGGCCATCGAGTCCAACCCCCTGCTCAATGCAGGAATCCAAATCAAAGCATTCCCAACAGATGGCTGGCCAGCTGCCTCTTGAATGCATCCAGTGTTGGAGAGCCCGATACCTCTCTAGGTAATTGGTTCCATTGTCATATGGCTCTAACAGTCAGGAAGTTTTTCCTGATGTCCAGTCGAAATCCGGCTTCCTGCAACTTGAGCCCATTATTCCATGTCCTGCACTCTGATCGAGAAGAGATCCCGGCCCTCCTCTATGTGACAATCTTTCATGTACTTGAAGAGTGCTATCATATCTCCCCTCAGTCTTCTCTTCTCCAGGCTAAACATGCCCAGTCCTTTCACTCTCTCCTCATAGGGCTTTGTTTCCAGTCCCCTGATCATCTTTGTTGCCCTCCTCTGAACCCGTTCCAGTTTGTCTGCATCCTTCTTGAGGTGCGGAGACCAGAACTGGACACAGTATTCAAGATGAGGCCTAACCAGTGCTGAATAGAGGGGAACTAGTACTTCACGCAGTTTGGAAACTATACTTCTGTTAATGTAGCCTAATATAGCATTTGCCTTTTTTGCAGCCACATCACACTGTTGGCTCATATTCAGCTTGTGATCAATGACAATTCCAAGATTCTTCTCACATGTCGTACTGCTGAGCCAAGTATCCCCCATCTTATAACTGTGTATTTGGTTTCTTTTTCCTAAGTGTAGGACTTTGCATTTATCCCTGTTGAATTCCATTCTGTTGTTTTCAACCCAATGCTCCAGCCTATCAATGTCCCTTTGAATTTTCTTTCTGTCTTCCACGGTATTAGCTGTGCCCCCCAATTTTGTATCATCTGCAAATTTGATAAGCATGCTTTGTACCTCCTCATCCAAGTTGTTAATAAAAATGTTAAAGAGCACTGGGCTCAGGACCGAGCCCTGTGGTACCCCACTCATTACTTCCACCCAGTTTGAGAAGGACCCATTGATAAGCATTCTTTGAGTACAATTCTGGAGCCAACTGTGGATCCATCTAATAGTTGTTCCATCCAGCCCACATTTAGCCAGCTTGCTAATCAGAATATCATGGGGCGCTTTGCTGAAGCTTTGCTGAAGTTGAGATATATTATGTCCACAGCATTCCCACAGTCTACATGGGAGGTTACCCGATCAAAAAATGAGATGAGATTAGTTTGGCAGGATTTGTTCTTCATAAATCCATGTTGGCTCCTAGTAATCACTGCATTGCTTTCAAGGTGCTTACAGATTGACTGCTTTATCATCTGCTCCAGAATTTTTCCAGGGATTGATGTTAGGCTGATTGGTCTGTAGTTCCTCGGTTCTTCCTTCTTGCCCTTTTTGAAGATAGGGACAACATTAGCTCTCCTCCAGTCATCTGGCACTTCACCGGTCCTCCATGATTTCGCAAAGATAATAGAGAGCGGTTCTGAGAGTTCTTCAGCCAGTTCCTTCAATACTCTAGGATGCAGTTTATCGGGCCCTGCCGATTTGAACTCATTCAAAGTGATTAGGTATTTCTTGACCATTTGTCTATCAGTCTCAAGGTCCAATCCTGACCCTTCTACTTCATGTTTCCCGGGAGGGTCATAGGCCCTTTTTTGGGAGAACAGTGAGCCAAAATAGGAATTGAGCACTTTTTCCTTTTCTTTGTCATCTGTTATCATTTTGCCATTGTCATTGAGTAGCTGTGCCACCATTTCTTTTCTCTGTCTTTTACTATGGATATACATGAAGAAAGCTTTTTTGTTGCTTTTAGCATCCCTCGCTAGCCTCAGCTCATTCTCAGCTTTAGCCTTCCTGACACCATCCCAGCAATTCCGTGATACCTGCCTGTACTCTTCCTTTGTGGCCTGGCCTTCTTTCCACTTCCTGTATGTGTCCTTTTTTGTTTTCAGGTCATCTCTAAGTTTTTGTGAAGCCACATTGGCTTCTTCTGCTGTTTCCCCCCTTTGCCTTGTTGGAATTGCTTGCCATTGGGCTTTTAGAATTTCCTTTTTTAGAAACTCCCACCCATCTCCGACTCCTTTTCTCCTTAGGATGGCTTGCCATGGAACTGTACTTACAATTGTTCTGAGTTTATTAAAATCAGCTTTCCTGAAGTCCAGGGTGCACGTATGGCTACTCTCAGCTTTTGCTTCTGTTAAAATCAAGAATTCAAGTATAGTGTGGTCACTTTCCCCCAGAGTTCCCGTAACTGCTACTTCATCGACCAAATCATCTCTATTGGTTAGAATCAAGTCCAGGATAGCTGATCCTCTGGTTGCTTCCTCCACTTTCTGTAGGAGGAAGTTATCTGCAACACAAGTCAGAAATAACTTCACAGAAGTGGAAGTCCATAACATCTTTGCAGTTTGCTTTTTTTTTTTGCAGCACAGGGAAATATATATCCAAATTCCAGTAGATGTCATTTAAAATGGGCATTCTAAAACTACAAGGAGCATAGCATACATCTCATTTGTAGATATTGGAGTAGAACTTGTTTGAAGATCTTCAAACCAATATAAAACATGGCAGCTGGACCAAATTTACAATTCTCAGAAACAAGTAATGCAGAAATATTTGCAAACATAAGTATGGGTAAAGGCATGGGAAGTCATCACTCTACAGTTTGGGATGGCTCTTCAATTCTGTTTATGTCTGTATTGTTCATTATCATGTCACTGAATGACTGAATCGGTGACATATGAATGATAGAAATATAATGTAACTGCATGGAAAAAGAATATACAAAGGATAATTCACCCTAATCTTTTCTATTTCAGTATAGACAGCTAAGCTGGTTCCCTTTGGTCTTACAATCCACAGCAGAGATGCACAGATATTATTCTAACAGAGATTTACATGTTCCCCAATTTTGCCACATAACTGACTGGAAGAAGCAAACAATTGTTTTTCAAGATGAGCAAAGGTAGTATTGTTTTTCAAGATGAGCCAAAGGTAGTATGATAGAGCCATCTATAACTGACTGGAAGAAGCAAACAATAGTTTTTCAAGATGAGCCAAAGGTAGTATGATAGAGCCATATTTCCTTGTGGCATACTGTTCATGGGATGATATGTGCATATGATGCATTTTCAGCAATCACATCCTAAATACAGAATCTGCAACAGAACATCCATGGAACTGTGTAGAGACATATCTGCACTAGCAAATTCTCCTCTTAAATGTGGATTGCTAATGTTTCCACCATTATACATTAACATAACTGTCCCATATAGCAGCATACAGAGCAAATCCACAAGGCAAGATGGAAACTAGGATCATCCAGCCCACCCACTCCCCACCTAAAACAAAAGTTGTCTGGCACATCTTTTGTTGCTTTTGGATAGCTGGATGGAGGACAGTCTTTCTTCCTCCCTCTTCTTTCTTTTTAAAGCTCTGGAATGTTGTTTCAGCCTGACATCTTCTGTGTTTGTCATATACCTGCTGAATGATTAATCCTGAAGATTTAATGTTTTTCAGTCAAGGGTGTATGGGATGTTTTGATGGGTTTCTTTTAATCTTGCCTCCAATCTGAATCACAGTCACAAATGTAGAAAGACATTGCAGGGAGGGAAGTCATCCATTTGGCAATCAGCAGTCCAGAGATTCAACCTGAGCCAAGAAAAACTGTATTAAGAATAACCCATTCAAAGGGGCCACTATTGTCCCCACATGCACAGGGTAAGGCCTCAACTCTTTAAGCTTTGCTGTACATGCCAAAGATGATGCTGCAGCCCTGTTATGGAAGGAGGTAAGATCGACAAGAAAAGCACACAGATTCTCGCTGATGTGGCAAAGTCCCACTAGGAGTGTGGGATGCTGAACACCAGGACCTTATATCTTTGGTAAGATTCTAA
Source organism: Rhineura floridana (assembly GCF_030035675.1). NCBI lineage: Eukaryota > Metazoa > Chordata > Lepidosauria > Squamata > Rhineuridae > Rhineura > Rhineura floridana. The sequence goes on from NC_084480.1 coordinate 134,629,398, forward strand.
TTATCATGTTTGCTTGCTTGTTTCTCCCTGTGAGTCCTGCCCATAAAGCAGTCATCCAGAATGGAAGAATAGTTAACATGGAAAGGCCACAGATAGCACCACTTCAATACAAAATAGTACAGTAAATTGACTTTCAAATTGTGTTCTAGAGAACTTGGTAGGTTCTTGAAAGCTTATAAAGGATTCCCCAGTGAGAAAATTAATAATAGTAGAGGTAGACACAGTTTCCTGAAAGACTTGCCTACGATTTTTTATTTTCTCCCCACTAGGCCTGTCTGATGTGTTCTTCATTTGCATGTGGCAATGATAACAGATATTAAATAGGCAGGGCAAGACGTCCCTGGGAACTGACATCCTAGAACAGATTCCAGAATCCTCTGCACTGTACAGAATTTGTGTCAAGCACACAGTGATTTCTCTGGAGAGGAGTCCACATTGAACGGGTTTGCTCAAGACAGCACTACTGGCATAAAAGAATTAATTGTGTTAGGCACTTCAGTGGGTATGCTATGTTGTGTCATGCTAACACATGCTCTGGGACATATGGGGATACTATGTATTAATGCATACAGAAGTTCCAACTATTGGTGAACGTTTGAGTAAAGAGGCTGTCAGCAGTTTGCACTTTTCTCTTGTGCATGGGTGGTGGTGTTTTTGCTTCATAAGGTCCAACAGTTGGAAAACTAAGGTTGCTGCTATATATACTAATAGTGATCTCAGTTTTACAGCTGCCAGGCCTTACATAACCAAAACAGCACCACCCATGCACAAGATCCCCAAAGTTTGCAAAAGTACACATGTCCCTATGTGAGATCTCAACTCAAAAACTCAAAAATGTTTTTAAAGTTGTTTTGTTTTAATGTAAAGTCTGTTTTTATGATGTTTTAAAGTGTTTTTAGTGCTTATGTTTGCTGTCCTGGGCACCTGCTGGGAAGAAGCGCGGGATATAAATCAAATAATAAATAAATGATAAATAAATAAAATTCAGCAAGGAACTCAGTAGGCAACCTTAGTTCAGCCACTATTTTCTTGGCCTCAGACCCTCTTTTCCTCTGCATTCTGGGAACAATAAAGCTGAGCTACCTTACAGGATAGTTGTACAGGGAAGTGAACTGCTCTGCTCGTTCCCTTTTAACGTTCTGTGTGGGGTGGGGGGATTTGCAGTGGGAGGGTGATTAACCCTTCTGCCAATTGCAGATTTCCTCTGCAAATGTTTCCTCAACTTGTTTTACAGTTTGTTCCCCTAGCTTCAGCCACCACCACCACCACCCACAAAAACAGAGGTAAGCCTGGCCGTAGGGGGAAACAGCATTCCCAGAGAAGAAGTGGCAGGCCCATAAGCACTGCTGCTGCATGTTGATCTGCTCTTCCCCATAACTGCCGCCCCAGTCTGCTCATGTGTCCTTATCTCTGCAAACATAAGGTTGAGACCAAGCATTTGGAAATATAATAATAATGAGCTCTTCCCTAATTAGTAATATTTAGTAGTACTAAGTAGTAGGGATGAAGGCACAAGAAGCTACCACCTTGCTGAAGCTAGACAGGTCCGGGTTTGGTCAGTCCCTTGATGCGAGACCACCTGGCAGCCACATGTATGCTGCCTTGAGTTCCTCAATGAAAGAAAGGAAGAATATAAGGTAAGAAAATAAATAAATAAATAATAAAAAGAAATTCAATTTTGTTTGCATTTGAATCAGAAACTTCCAGTTCTCACTTCATGAACCAACATGCAAACCGAAACATGAACATCTGTTGAAATGCACATTTCCCCAAATTTTGCAATCTAGTTCTCCATTCAAAAATGCACATATTAGTGCAAAGTGCACCTAAAAATGCACACATTTGTGAAAATAGTATGCAAAATGCGTGTTAGGGGAAAATGTGTATATCAGTCAAAATTTCATACAAAATGTATGTTTAGGAGAAATGTACACTAAATGCTGATGAATTTTCATAAGGATTTACTGTGGAAATGTGGAGAACCAAAACTGAAAAATATGAGAAACTGAGAGGAACAAAAACTGCCCATCTCTGCTGAGGTGCATTATGGGGATGCTATAGAAAATGGCCTTAATGTGTACACTCCTTGCCATGTGAAGTTCAGTCATAGAATCCTAGAATAGTAGAGTTGGAACCAACCCCCAGCTCAGTGCAGGAATCCAAGTTAAAGCATACCCAACAGATGGCTGTCCAGTCAAAGCAACTGCTTAGAAATGCAAATGATCGAGCGTCATATACACGTTTTAAATAAATTTTTTTTTAAACCCTCAGGAATGTTTGTATGACAGCAGTATGAACCTCCACACACTCATCTATGTCAATTTGTGCCAACGTGAGAGAAAAAAGGCGCACCGCAGATCATGTAGATCTTGGTGGCCATGTGGAGTTGACGGCAGATGCAACTGGCAACACAATGCAGTCCTAGGTGGGACACAAGCCTGCATCTGACCCCACAGATTTCTGCAGGTAATCACAAGAGAGGCCATACAATTGATGCCTTAATATGAGTCCAGCTGGTTGCAAGCCCACTAGTGTCCCTACACACTCTCACATCTGATCACATACGGACCTGCATGGAGATCAATCAGGCTATACAGGTTAGTTTTCTATTCTTAGTCACAAACTACAAAACAATATAGAGAAGATGATGCTTTTTGATTGTCTCTCTTTCTCAGGCAGTGCAATCTAACAGGAAACTGCACAAACTCACTGCCCTCTTACATAACACAGACCTGTTGACGAGAAATGGTATTGCCTATGTGCTTGTTCACTTTGAACAAATCCCTGTTCGATGCCCTGTCCATTTGATTTATGACTTTGGAGCTTTGCTCTAAAACTTATAGTACACTGCTCAAGTGCACTGTCTCAGCACATCAGTTTTCCCTCTCTTCTGCACAGCTCAAGTCTTGAATACTTTCACACACTAAGGAAGATATGTACCCATTAAGTAGCTTCCTTGACACCATACAAATTGATTTCTACGTGAACAGCTCTAAAGCCATCTAATTCAATGAAGCTTCTTTCCCATCTGTTCTCAGCATAATCCAGAGCTGAAAGACTAGCTTCAACATTTGAAACCTTTCCAAAACATATGATCTTCTGAGGTTTTTCAGGGAATGGAGTCTGTTGGTATAGGGAATACTTCCACAAGCATTTGTTTGGTACAGCAGCCAAGGAGGGTGAACTGTAATATGTACGAGAACAAAGACATCTGGAAGCACCTTTAAACCATGGGTTGGCTCCATAGTTATATTTAGTTCCCACTGATCAAGCTCTGACCAGCTTGGCCAACCAATTTCAGTGGAACCTCAGTTTACTCTGCATCCAACCCTATGACATATTTGATTCACTTCAAAGAAGAAGCACAAAGAGGAGAGGGAGTGAGAAACAGATAGAGATGGGAGTGGTGGAACAAATGTGGTGTCTTATGAGTCATTAACCTCCTGAAAGATGCTCTGCATAGAGCAGAATCTCAACATTAACCAATAATAAAAAGTACTTAGGGAGAATTAGCATGGAGTACAATGTAATTAATGTGTCATATATACATTTTGATACTAAAAGACAGAGGTGTCAAGCTAATAGTCAGATGGGTATAAACTGAATAAAACCCACGTACAGGGAATTTTGCCAATACTTCTTGTCAACGGATTTTTTAATGATCTGTGCTATAATTTTTTCCCATTTCTTTTTAGCAAATTATACCACCAGCAGTGTCATGGGTCACCACCACCACTGTCTCATGAGTCAGCTTGTGATCCCAGATCAAAACATCCAGACTCTGACTGGCATCCTGAGAACACTAAAAATGGTTCACAGCCCCACCTGATCCCAACTGTGTTTTAGCTACACCAGATTGAAGGAACATTGGAAGCTGTGTTTCTTCAAGTAACCAAGGGGTATAGCAAAAGGATTGGAGGAGAACTTGTCCACCTTTTGGCTCCATCTATGCAGCAAGATGGATGCAATAAAAACCTGGAACCACGTGGAATGCCTCATCACCTAAAAAGCATTGGCCATACAATCTAGACAACTGCAATCAGGCTCTTGAATCCTCCAGAAAATAGAATTGTCTCAGATTTCACCTACGATGAGTTTCAAGGCAAATTTAGGGGTTCGTGGTAGGGCCACACTTCTGGAAATCATGATAAAAGCAACATGAATTTCATTAAGAAGACTGGAAGTTTTCCATGTCTTGTATATACCTAAACTCATATCATCGTTTAGGCAACATGAAAAGATGAGCCAAATTTGGATGTTCTAGCTGGAGCAAGCATCCAAGAAGTTTCAAAGGAAAAACAAATAGTGAGATCCTATGCATGCTTCCTGGGAAGTAAGTCCCACTGTGCTGAGTGGGGCGTACTCCTGCAAAATTGTGCATAGGATTGCAGCCAAGGTTTTGTTAAAAATAGCAATATTTCTTGAGAAGGGAAGCGGAAAACATTCCCAACTAAAAAACCAGGAAATCCATTGTATAAATCAGGGGTGAAGAACTTTTGGCCCTACAAACGTTAGCGGACTGCAACTCCCATCCTTCCTGATCACTGACCATGCAGGCTGGGGCTGACAGGAGTTGGGGTCTAACATCTGGAGGGCCAGAGGCAGAGCTTGGAAAAGTTACTTTTTTGAACTACAACTCCCATCAGCCCAATCCAGTGGCCATGCTGGCTGGGGCTGATGGGAGTTGTAGTTCAAAAAAGCAACTTTTCCAAGCTCTGGTCAGAGGTTCCCAATCTCTGCTCTATGTAAACACTAAATGAGCAAATCAAGCAGGACTGCATCTGCTTGCTTGCCCTGATGTTTATACATTTAGGGAGTCATCTGCAAAAGTGTGCGTATGTATGCACAGCTCTATGTGTTAGGCACTTCATGCATTTGGGAACCCTGTGTAATAGGTGCGCCACATGATTGGGAACAACTGCATGTCCAGATGTGCCCCTTTGCATCCCACATGTTCCCCAACTTCTCCAGATGTTAAGCATACATGTGCAGGGAATGTCTGAATAGAACTAAAGCCTGAGGGCGAAAACAGGAGGGGGCAGATACACCCGACCTATACACAAATGAACAATATTATTAGGGGGGGGAAAGAAATTGCCTGAAACCCCTAATTTGACTAGAGAAGTGAAGTGTTTTGTGTGTGTTTTTCAGTTGGTTTGATTTTAGTTCACATTCAAGTATTTTGGCAAGGATAATTAAGGGAAATAAAGCACAGAAACATCAGTGTCAAGGTTCCACAGTGACTTGACATCCCCCATATGCTAGCTGTGGAGGCTGCATGGCACAGGAGGCTGCCCTGACACACACACACACCCTGATCCTGACTGTCTTCGTAGCAGAGCCACATACAAGAATGGATGAGAGGAAGAGCAACATGACAGAGGCGCATGGTTCCACTGCCACAGACACTTTTTCCCCTGCCAGGAAGTATCAGGAGGTGAGGTCAGAGGAAGTGCTCCTCTCGAGCCTGTAAGTTGCTGTTCATAAGCCGGTAAGGTACCAGCCAGGGATGATCAGTGCCAACTCTCCAACAGCCGCACTGAAAATTATTCAGAGTGATTTACTCTCTCACACACAACCTTTTGCAACTGAGGGAAGAGGGAGCAAGCTTTCTGGGACAGTTGCCACTTGCCACAAGCAATTGAATGTCAACTGACCAACAAAGGGGAGTGAAATCAAGACAAATGCAACTCTTACAATTCAGCGGTAGTGAGCTGCAAAAGGTTGGGAATCCAATTTCAAATACTTAGATGGAAGGAAATAAAATAATTTGATTCCTTAATTGAAGAGGACCTGTTGTTTTAGCCTTTCTGGCTGCGGTTAGCTTGGCCACCTGCAGGGAACAAGAACATTAACTGTATCTGAATGTAGCTGTGGTTCACATAACTACCTTATTGAAGACACTGCCATTGGAAATGGTAAGCCTGCTCCACAAAAAGGGCAGAACATAAGCTACTGTTTGCCTAACTAATCCTGTTCACTTTCTGGGTACAATTAGTGGTTACAACGAAAAGCTCAGAGATTACCTGCAATAAACTTTTATGTAGTCAAGCACAGAGCATAAATAAGACAGGTTTATTTGCATGACATTGAAACTGAAACGATCCATTGATTTAAACTGTTACACACAGAAACTGAGAAAGTTAATGCAACAAAGCATGTGAACTCTTAAAATATATTCTACTGCTTATTTTAATCCATCCAGTTCTTTAATAAGATCTCTTTCCATTTGCTTCCTCTACCCCATCCATTTCCTCAAGTGTTTCCTCCAATGTCTTATATCATTTTAGATGGTAAGTCTGTAGGCACAGAAAGACCATTTTCAGTCTTTGCAAGGCAAAGATCAAATCTTTTAATGTATGTCCAGGAATATTGTTATGCATATAATACAGTATACTCTCAAACCCATGCCGAACATTTCCAAATTTGAAGAGGGAATAAACAAGGTGAGTTAACTCAAGTTGTGTTATACCTAGGAATGTGAAGGCCTGGTTGTGTGTGTGTGGAAAAAGAAGTAACATTGGTTTTTAAGGCTCCCCCTTTTTTTTCTCAAGTGGAAACAGAAAACGGGGTGGGTGTGAAAAGCCTCTCTCATACATTTTTTTTCTTTTATAATTAGATAAATGCTTTTTAAACAAGGCGTGTTTTTTTAAAAAAAATCCTTTTATGTAACCTTTACTCCCTCAAAATTAATAACTAATAACTATTAGTTATTAAAGTGAACGGGGGTGACTGACCAGGAACAAGACCTTGGGGTCGTCATGGATAGTTTGATAAAGATGTCAACCCAGCGTGCAGCAGCTATGAAAAAGGCAAATTCCATGCTGGGGACCATTAAGAAAGGAAATGAAAATAAAACTGCCAATATCATAATTAGGGCTGCACTAGAATTCCACCCAATTCGGGTTTGGTACCAAATTTTCCATCATTTCATTTATTCTCTATCATCGCAGATCTGATTTTTATGTAATGAATTTCTGCAGCTACTTTTGAAAACAGACTTTATTTTTGAAAACAGCTCACAGATTCTGCTTCAGATTTGTCCATCTTTTGCAGCATATGAAAGAAACTAGTCAATATCTGAAACTATACCCGCTACTTCAAGAAACAAGCTGGTATGTGGCGGGGAAGTGATACTATGTGAGGGAAAACTCACTTTATGTTTGTTCAAGGACGAAGATGCCTCAGATCTACAGCACAAATGGAAAATGTTGGAAGTGGGGCAAGAGCAACTCCAGTTTTGTTCTTTTGTTTGTGCTCCAGAAGGGAGATAGAGCTAGGGTCCTCCAGGTGGATAGGCTTGTTTACCTTTTACCTGTGATGCTCTGACTGACTTCCTTCTGTCGCTAGACTGTGAAGTCTTTAGGGAAGCTTACCTGCCCCTCCTACTCCTGCCCTTTCCATTCCTTTGTTCTCTGACTGTCTGTGAGAGAGGAGACATCCCTTTGTCTCTGCTCTCTCCAAGCATGGGGCTAACTCCCGCACCTGAGCGTTATGCCTCCAACTTAGCTAGTTAGTTAGAACTAGGTTGGCTTTTCTATCTACTATGTATTTCTATAAATAAAGTAGCTTTTCTTATTTTACTAAGTCTCCAGTCTCAGTGATGCTGATGCAGGGTAAAAGCCTGCTTTCTTAGGCAAACGCACGCACACGCTGGCACACTCGCATTCCAACATCTGCTGTTACTCTGCTGCTGTGGTGTTGCTTTAAACAAAATTAAGCACACAAATTACACACAGCGCAACAGAAAATATATTTTAGAAAACATCAGCTGGAAGAAAATACTCAACAAAAGGAGTAAGGCATTTTTCACAGTTAAATTTGTTTAAATAAAATTTAGTAATGTGGCAATATTACACACGGCAGAAGAATGAAGTGCTTATTTATAAAATGTAAGTCAATATCCAGATTTATTAGTACTGTGCCAAAACTTTTGCACACTTCTTTTCCAGCAATTCAAGAGAGTGTGGGCACTCACCAACCATTTCAAGAAAGCTTAAGCCCACCTAATATTCTAGATATCTTTTCCACTTCCTTTACCTTTGGGATAACCTCTCCCTCATTGAATCAAATTTTAAAAGGAATCTTAAAGTAGGATTCTAGTTCAGTGTTTGCTTAGCTTTTTATTCACAGCTAGTTTTGCTATCCTTCCATTGTTTTTCCTAGGGTAGAGACACACTTACTGTTGTGTCAATTCCAGTGCATCTCCACCTCTCTTTTCTGAAAATGAGGGCACATGATGCTTGTCATACTCCACACCTTTTTACTGTAAAGTCTGGTTGGATCATCTCCAATGCAGTTTTAAAAAAAAAATCAGCTTCAGACAGATTTCACAAGTGATTGGTAGAGCAACCCATTGCCCCTCCAGGTGTAGCCAATGGAAATGCTTTGCTGTAGGCTCAGGCAGAGACAGAGATTGGCCCAACACTTTGCTGTGGGCTGTTCTGAAGGATCTGAAGTCAGCAGTGAGGAAGGGAGGAGTGTCCAGCCAAGGGCAGAGTCACTTCAAAACGCAGCCAGAAAAAAACATTCTTGCTGCATTTGAAGCAATTAGTGTGCCCACAGCCCTAGTTTTCTCTATTTATATTATTTCATACTCTGTTTTAATCAGGTTTTAAAGGAACATACATTCTTGTGTTCCCTTTCCAAAGATCTCTCCAAGGAAGTCTCATACTATGTAAAACTTCAGGGACCTGCAGGGCTCTGATGGTCCTTAGTTCCCATTACAGGCTTGCTGCCTAAGTTGATCTACAAGCATCTTTCCCAGAACTCCCTTTTCCCTGAGGAGAGATAATATCTATGTTCTGGTTTTCTATTTTTTCCTCTGCTTTGACTTTCTGCCTCTTTCATTTCTTAAGCAAGTTAGCTGGCCGAAGAAGAAGAGTTTTGCTGTTTCCATTCTATCCTTGCTTGAATTAAAGGACTATCAGGATTATCAGGCTCCGATATTTTGGTCTATCACTGGTTTACTGCTAAGAGAGATTCAGGGAGGAAAGGTGTCTGAATGGAGAGAAAATAATTTGCAAGCACTTGGAAAAACTCGTCATTTGCCAGCATGGGGTTTGTAAACTTACAAACATGATTTAGTGAGACTTGCCCAAACTGCTGTCTAACTGTGACCTTGAGGTAAGTAGAGGGGTGTGTGTGTGTGTGTGTGTAATGAGTGAAAAGAATGGGAACCTGATGGGACTGTTGGATTATTAAGAAGCATTGTTAACTTCAGGGAAGAGTTGTTTTAAAGCTATTTTAAGTCCTTAGAATTTAAAAAAACTGTACTAGGGAATTACTTATTGTCAGTTGTCAATTGCTGCTTGTGTTTCTTTGGCTTGCATTTTCTCACTCTCTCCTTTTCAGTTAGGTCTGGTTAGGCTGTCCCCACATATTAGACATGTTGAAGGGGGTGACAGCATATTATTATTTATTAGCTTTATTAGTCACCCATCTGGGAGGTTGTCCAGCCACTCTGGGCGACATACAGCCAAAAATATAAATTACATTAGACAATAAACGTAATAACATTAGTACATTAAAATCACAACCAATAGCTACAGAACCTACAGAACCTAACCCACCTCAAAAGCCTGTTTGAACAGGCAGGTCTTCAAAGCCAGGTGGAAACTCATCATAGTGGGGGCCTGGTGGAGGTCATTTGGTAGAGAATTCCATAAGGTGGGGGCTACAATTGAAAAGACGCTCACCCTAGTCCTCACCAGTCTAGCTGTTTTGACTGGTGGGATAATGAGTAGGCCTTTCGAGGCTGATCTTCTTGAGCGGCACCCATGATGATACTGAAGGCATTCCTTTAAGTAAACTGGGCCGGCACCATATAGGGTCTTAAAGGTTAAAGCCAATACCTTGAATTGGGCCCGGAAAACTACCGGTAGCCAGTGCAACTCCTTCAGCACTGGAGTGATATGATCTTGGCGGCGGCTGCCTTTAATAAGGCGAGCCGCTGCATTCTGTACCAGTTGCAGTTTCTGGGCCATTTTCAAGGGTAGCCCCACATAAAGTTACAATAGTCTAGGTGAGAAGAGACCAGGGCATGTACCACCGAAGGGAGCAGATGGTTGGGAAGGTAGGGGCATATCCTCCATATCAGATGGAGTTGATATAGTGCTGCCCGGCTCACAGCGGAAACCTAAGCCTCCATAGACAGCTGGGAGTCAAGAATGACCCCCAGAATGTGGACCTGGTCTTTCAGGGGCAATTGTATCCCATTGAGCACCAGGTCGGTATCCCCCAATCTTCCCTTGTCTCCCACCAATAGTACCTCAGTTTTATCAGGGTTCAGCTTTAGCTTATTCCTTCCCATCCAGTCACTCACCGACTCCAGGCACTTGGATAGGGTTTCTACAGCCAGAAGCGGTGAAGATTTAAATGAGAGATAGATCTGCGTGTCATCCGCATATTGGTGGCATTGCAGGCCGGGTCTCCTGATGATATCTCCCAGCGGCTTTATATAGATGTTAAACAGCATTAGGGAGAGGATGGAACCCTAAGGCACCCCAAAAGTGAGAGGCCAAGGATCAGAAACCTCATCCCCCAATGCCACTCTCTGGTTTCTCCCAGAGCGGAAGAAGCGGACCCACTGTAATACAGTGCCTCCTATACCTACCCTCTCCAGGCAATCCAGAAGGATACCGTGGTCAACGGTGTCAAAAGCTGTTGAGAGATCAAGAAGGATGAGGAGGGTGTATTCGCCTCTGTCCAACGCCCTCCTCATATTGTCCACCAGAGCAACAAAGGCTATTTCTGTCCCATATTCAGGTCTGAAGCCTGATTGGAATGGATCTAGGTAATCCGCTTTCTCCAAATGCGCTTGTAACTGCTTCGCCACCACCCGCTCAACCGTCTTACCCAGGAATGGTAAATTTGAGACTGGGTGGAAGTTGTTCAAATTTAGGAGGTCTAAGGAGGGCTTCTTTAAAATTGGTGTTACTATTGCCTCCTTAAGGGCTGATGGCATAAGACCTTCTTCAAGGGACGCATTTACCACCACCTTGATCCCCTCATCCAGTCTATCCCTGCAGCTCATAATGAGCCATGACGGACAAGGATCAAGTAAGCAGGTGGTTGGCTTTAGAGTGGAAAGCACCTTGTCCCCTTCATCAGATGGGAGAAGCCGGAACCGATCCCACTTCACCAAGGCCCCAATGGCTGTATCTGGTTCATTTACTGAGGCCATAGAATGTGGAATGGTATTCTTAATACGGTCAATTTTATCTGCGAAGTGCTTTGCAAACTCGTCACAGGAGGCCCTAACATGTTCTGTTGGTTCTGGAGCAACTGGACCAACCAAGCTTTGGACCACTTGGAACAACCTCCTGGGACAGCACTTCGCGGATGCAATAGAGGCAGCATAAAACTCCTTCTTGCTGCCCCTGTTGCCATCTGGTAGGCTGCCGCCGCCATTCTAACCCATACTCGATCATCCTCGGAGCACGATTTCCGCCATCAGCACTCTAGCCATCTCACCTCCCTCCTTAGGGTTCACAACCGTGGAGAATATCATCTGAGTTCTGTTTAGGGGGAGAGGGCATTTCGGAGCCAACCGGTCAAATGCCTCAGTGATTGCAACATTCCACCTTTTCACCAGGGTCTCAGCTGAATGTCCATGTGCATGCTCTAAAGAATCCCCAAGCGCGATCAGGAATCCATCTGGATCCATCAGACATCTGGGTTGATCATCCTAATGGGTCCTCTACCCCTTTGGAGGGTTTGTGGCACCGAAAAATCTATCCTGACTAGGTAGTGATCCGACCAAGACAAGGGGGTGATGGATAAGCCCCCAGTTTTCAGATCATTCCCTCCTCTCCCAAAACAAACACAAGGTCAAGTGCATGACCAGCTGCGTGTGTGGGCCCAGTTGGAATGGGGTGTAGCTCACAAGAGGCCATGGTTTCCATAAAGTCCCGAGGCACTCCTGTCAGGAAGGCCTCTGAATGTACATTGAAATCCCCCAATACTAACACATTTGGGGATTGTGCACGCATGTCTGAGACCACCTCCAGCACCTCAGCTAGGGAGTCCATAGTGCAGCATGGTGGGCAGTATACAAGAAGAATCCCAAGACTACCCTTTGGGCCCAGCCACCAGTACAGGCAATCAGCAATCTTGGTCTCATAGAGAGGAGGCCTGGTGAAAACCAAAGACCTTCGGTAAATAACCGCCACCCCACTCCCCGACTACCAATTCTCGGCTGCTACACATATAAAAACGCTGCTGGACACATGACTGCTAGGATAGGAGCCGCGGCCTCATCCAGCCAGGTTTCTGTAATACATGCTAGGTCTGCATCCTCATCCAATATCATATCATGGATGAGGGAGGTTTTTTGAGTAACAGACCTGGCATTGCACAGCAGTAATCGAAGACCAGAGTATAGAGTCAAGCGTCCTCCAGTAGTCTTTCAGCTTTGGACAGGCCCGGAGCAGGGGATAGATATTACACATCTCTCGCCCATTCCCTTTATTTGACGGGACCTGACTTTAGTCCTCCGTTGGCGTCTGGCTCCCAGTCTCATTATATATTGATCCCCGATCCTCCTCCCATCATTTCCCTCCAGTAGACACATGCCCTAATACTGACTTCAAGATAAATCAAGCTGACTGCTCATGCTTGATCCAACACAGCTACCACAATCCACCAAGAGGTACTTCCAAAAGGTTCCCAACCTTGCCAACAGCCAACTCCCAACCACCAAGTGAATTAAAATTATTAATTGTTGACCATGCCCCCAATCCTCTATGGCTCTCCAACCCTTGCCCCTGAAAGCTAATAGCTGCCGGCCTTCACAGGAGCCCAGTTCCTTCCGCCAGTCCCTCAGTTGTCACAAACCGGGGTCGGCAGCACTTGTTGATGGGGCCTGGGGCTGCAAGGAGGTAGATTTCTCAACAGAAGTCTCATAGGAGGGGTCAACTCGGTAAAATCAACCACCTCCACTGGATGGTATACCTGCCTATCGTCGTCTCTTCTGTAGCAATGTTCCTAGAGGGAACTTTCTCTCCCCAACAAGTGTATTGATGTATCTCAGGCCCTCGCAGAGCTCCTGCTTTTCTCTGTCAGCCCCACTACTGTTACAGCTGTTGTTACAGCTGGCGTAATCGGCACTTGATGGTGGAATCGCTAAAACAGCTGGCGTAATCGGCGCTTGATGGTGGGATCGCTAAAACACAGCCAAAGGGGCCTAGGTCTGCAAGGAGATAAAACTCTCACCAGGTCCCATGGGTGAGATCAATCCGGCAAAAACACCAATAGCAATAACGGCAAATTGGTACACTTGCGTAGTGTCATCTCTCCTGTAAAGATATTCTTAAAGGAACTTGGAAATTTTAGAAACTTCCTCTGACAATGACAGATGTTATAGTTCTTGTGGCTGTTATGGCTATTACAACCAGGGAAGGGGTCCAATAAGAATATGCTCCATGAATAGTCTGTTCCAAAGGCGTCCAGGTAATATAATATTACGTGCCCGGCTGCATGCTTATCTTCTTCTCACTCTAGATAACAGCATCTATAGGAGAAGAGTCGCACAGGCTCCAGACACCTCCCAAGGCTCGAGTGCTCCTCGAAGCTCCCGAAGCTGGCTCCTCACGAGAAGGATACAAGCACTCCAGGTAAATTAAACTGATTGAACGCCTTCAAGTGCAGCTTGTCTGTAGGTATACAGTTGTCTGTAGGTCTGTAGGTATACAGCTTATTGCAAAGTTTATGAGGTAATGCAGATTCAGTTGTAGCTCCTTGACCTTTTCTCTCCAGACGCAGAAGGAGGTTTTCTTGGCGTCTTTAATGTCCGCGGGCAGGGAGGGGTTCTATCTTTGCTGCTGTCTCCTTCGACCTTCAGCTTTCCTCCCACCTCCACTGACTAGAAGGAATAAACGAGCTTCCAGAACTGTTTTAGTTTGATTTAAGTTGTTGTATTTTGTCTGGGTCTCGTCAAATGAGATTAAAAGCTCAGTGATAACCAAGAGCTGTTCCAAACACTGCTGATACCGCCGCTGCCACCTTTCATCGTGGTTCTGAGAGGTGCGGTACTCCATTTTTGAAGCAATTGGTGGTTGGTTCCTTTTATAAAACTGTTGTGGGGTTAGCAGCTTCTGTTTCTTGCACATTGATATGCCATCTTGCACATGTTATGAGCAGATGAAGAAAGAAACTATTAAGGATAGGCTGGAGGAACTGCATAATTTAGTGAAACATCATTATCATCCTTGTTTAAGATTCTGAGTTTCAAGTCAGGAAGACAGAAGAAATGAGGAAGGCATGCAGAAGTAACAATGTGTTTTTGAATGGCTCTGAGAGAAGTTCAGGGTATGGTACCAGATATTCAGATGATGTACAGTCACCTACCCAGTTAGTTTTGGTAATCTGAAAGGATGGTTTCTGTATGGGGACTCTCTTGGGGCAGTGGCTCAACATTTGAAATACATTTTGCAGTGAGCTGTAAGCAAAGCAGTGAAGAGATTGCAGTGGCTGCCAAGTTCCAGTCAGACAAGTAGACGATTTATCTCTTTTAAGCAAGTCAGACTCCCCTCAAAGATTTTGAAGAAAAAAATAGACTTGAGTAGTTTGGGATTAATACCTTCACATCTTTTTAAAGACACAGAAATTAAGCCTTTACTTCAGAAAAAAGATGTGAGACAACAGAAAATTCCCAAAGCATCCAGTGACAATATATTTAAGGTATTGGTAGAAAGCAAATGTGGAGCTGCAGGTGTTTGGAATGTTACAAGGCGAAAGGCTGAAGTATCTGGTAAGCAGACAAAAGATCAAAAAGCAATTGCAGATGCTCCTTTTAATGAACCTGTGCCAACGATTCAAGCTAAACATCTTGGTAAGGGAAATAATAGCAGGGCAAAAAAAGGTTGTTTATGCAACTTGAAGAAGTTAGTTTCATGAGATCATGGGCAGAGCAATCCAACGCAAGGGAAGCTGGCAGAAGGAATGCCGGCAGGAGAGGAGCTGGTGGGAAGATCTGTGGCATCCAATTGACATTCAGGAGCCTCTGGGCTGGTTAAACACTGCACACAAGGACTAGAAAGTAAAAGTTGGCTTTCATGAATACCCCTACCAGGAAATAAGTGTTCTCCAGACTTGCATTGCAATTATTTTCTTAAGACTGACCTGGCGTAACTTTGGCCTGGATCAGGACCTGCAGGAGCGCTCCCAATGCAACTTGGATGTTGCCTAAGTCCCCCCCTTGGCCCCTTATCTGACACCCACCGTAACACCTCTTTTTGGGGCCTTACACCAGCTTCTGCCAGTTCCACAGGAGTTGGCTTCCCAGGTGGACCCTCAGCTGATCCAGCAGGGTTTCTTCTGGGACTTTGCCAGCTCAGTCAGGGATCTGCCATATTCACCTTCCCTCAGCCCAGTGTAAATAGCAGTTGGATTGCACCCTTAGTGTCTTGCCTCATTTAGAATAAAAAAAATAGACAAGTAATTGCCTTGATGGAGTAAAAGCTGATGATAACAAATTTTGTAGGGTTTTTCAGATCACTGCCATATCCAAAATAGCCAGAGATAATAATAATAAGGAAGCCAAATGTTCAGAGTGGGATGTGATAAATTATGGGAACCATAAATGATTCAGAGGCAGCAGTGAAGGAGTATGTCTACATTGAGTCCAATAGATCTCTTGATTGGAATGCTTGTAAGTTTATAGAATCCTGTGTAGGTCTCCTAAAGAGCTCTAAAGCCAAGTATAAAATATTTGCATATAAATGCAGCTTATTTCAAAATAAACGGGAACATTCTATATGAGGCTGTTGAGATATTAGAAGAGGACTGACTAGCCTCTGATCAGGATGAGCTCTCCATAAAGATTGCCTATTGTCAGTCCTGGAATCTGGAAAGGTGTTATTTAGTGTATACATGCTCTCCTTGAATTATAAAAACAACATGAAGGCAAACTGGAAGAGATTTTAACAGTATTTATTAGCTCAATGTGCCTTTTACCCCACTGCTCCTATAATTACGGCCAAGGATTTTAATGCTAGAATGAGATTCAATGATGATAAATGTTGGAATGCAAATCCTGGCCTCTGATTAGGGAGGGGAGTTGAATGTGTTCACCTAGACCACTGTTCTTCAACCCTGGGTCCCCAGAAGTTGTAGGACTACAACTCCCATCAACCCCAGGCATCTTTGCCAATGACCAAGGATGATGGAAGTTGTGATCCAACAACATCTGGGGATCCAAGGTTGAAGAACAGTGACTTAGACAACCTAGAGATCAAAGATTAAACTTTGCAGGAGCATGTCTATTTCAATTTTCTAGTGGTAAATGGAACAGGTTTTGAGGATCCAGAAGGAGAATACATTTATATCTCTCGTAATGGAAGTAGCGTACTTGACTGTTTTTTAGTCGCAAGTCATATTTGGCCATATATTAAGTATATGGCTAGAACAGAAAGTGACCATTTGCCTCTGGTTCTTACCTTGGCTACCTTTCTAAAATGCCCTTCAAATGAGAAACAATCTCTCTTTAAAAAGGACTCTGCTGATTTCTTTGAGACTGAAATGGACAGGTAAGATGAATCAATCTTTACCAAATCTACAACAGACTTCAACAATTGATCAAATGTATGAAGGCATGAAATCAACAGAACCTACAATTATTGTAATCTACAGTTATTGTAAGTTATGGAAGCATTGCCTGTTTCCAGAAGGAGTTGTGATTGAACTAATCTTCCAAGAAATAACTGGTATGACAAAGAATGTAGGGAGTTAAAGATCAGTTGTACTGCCCACGTTTGAAATATCATAGAGAGAAGGTAAGTACATTCCCTGGTTCCTACTATCATATTTTTAAAAACTATATGAAGAGACAACTGAGATTAAAAAAAAGCAGAAAGAGAAAGAACTCTAGACTTGGTTGAGAAATGCAACTTTGTCCCTCAATAGCAGAGATTTCTGGAGAACAGTTATGGGATCACTGGCTCATAACTGTAAGAAAATAGATTGTTGTATTTTTAACACTCCATAAAATTTATCTCACTCTATGGTATGTGCTAATTTGAAGGATCTACCTGTACTTGACTGTTTTTAGGCTGTTACACCTCTAGAAATTAACAATCTAATAATGTATTTAAAGCCAGGAAAGGCACCAAGATTCAATGGCCTCTTTCTTGAAATGTTAAAGGTCAATTCAGAATGCCAGGCCCTTCTCCTCACAGTTTACAGCTATTAACAACTCAGGAAGAATCCCAGTAAGCTGAAATAAATCTATAATAATTCCTATAAATAAGAAAGGAAAGAGAAAAGAACCTGGTAATTTTCAGCCAATTAGCTTGCTATCAGCAATTAGTAAGGTATGCTACATATGATACCCACAATTTTTTTAAAAAATAGATCAAAGACTCAAATATCCCGGGTTTGGAACACATTGTTCCAAACAGGGAAGGATGCTCCACTTTGGATCATTGCCTTGTTTTCTTGCATTTGGCAGAGAATAACTCTTAAGAACCCTGGAAGTAAACTTGTTGAATTAAAGTTAACATTTGACTTAGGGTGCTTTCACACTGCACTTTATTCCGTTATTATGATGATTTATTTCCTGTTAATTTGCGCATAAAATTTGAGCTTTCACACAACATAACGGGTAGCTCCGGAATTCTGGTGGAATGTAGTGGAAGTTTAGCGCTAATTTCCACAATAAATGATACCAGAAAAATTCCGATAGCAAGGCTGGGAAAATGGACGATCATGGGATTTTTGCACTAGCTGCCACTGCTCACGTAACAGGCATCCGAGCATGCAGTGCATTCCCGCCCTTACCAACAGCCATCCCAGCATGCAGTGCGTTCCTGCCCTTCTGTTGTGCGGCCCTGTCACACAAATAGCAGATAGCAGCATTTCAACTATATGGCAGAAGGTAAAGGGAGAGTGGTTTCATGGCAACGGGATGAGATACTTGACCTGCAGTGCACATGTGTATAACGGGAGCGGGTTGAAAACGAGGCTCTGTTCATTGTTGCGTGTGAAAGACAGTTGCGCGAAATGACACTACATCGGCTGAAAAAGTACTGTTCTTTATCACAAGAGGTCCTGCAGTGTGAAAGGGATTTTTGAAATCCGGAATGAAGAGCTACCTTTTTAATCCGTTAAACTAGCGCTATTTGCCCCATGTGTGAAAGCAGCCTTATATACAATAAGATATAAGATACGTTTACCATCTACTTATTGTTGCTGTGCCATTGTCGACCTTGTCGGGTAGACTCCACCGGTGGGACATTAGTGGGAGACCCCCCTCCTTGTAAACTTATGCCTTATCACCTATGACCCAGCACTTTTGATTAGAGGAGGAAGCCGACCCAATAATATCTAACAGGGGAGGCGATACGAGACAGCTGTGTTATTCTGCTGCTGCCATTGCTCTTGCTGGGTCGACTCCATCAGTGGAACTCTGTGAAAAATCCACCTTCTTGCTGATCCAGGCGCTGTCAGCCGATACTCAGTAGTCTCTGCCAGGAGAGGAAGTTTTACTTAAGAACTTAAAAACACCCACTGGGAGAGGAAGTCCTCTTAAGAACAGCCCTGCAGGAGGGACTGCGCCAGATGATATTAGCCATCTAGCTGCTGCTGCTATTTTTGTCGGGCTGACCACCTTACAGACCCAGGTCCCAGGAGAGAAAACCCGTCTAAGAACATCTAAGAACATCTACAGGGAGAGGAAGTCCACCTAAAAACACCTTCCGTAGGAGGGACACCACCAGATGATGCTAATCATCCAGCTGTTGCTGTTGCCTCTGCAGAGCTGACCCAACCAGTGGGCCTCTATGAGAGACCGATTGCCTGACAGACCTGGGCCTGGCCTGTTACCTAGATGGGGGAACAAGGGCAGGGTCGATAATGATTAAATTAATTGTTGTTGAGGGTGGGTCTCTGGTAGGGTTGTGGGATTCTAGGGTATTCTGGGTAGTTTTAAGGGTGGGTTCGGGGCAGTTTTAAGGGTAGACGGCCTGCCTGAGTTGCGGACTCTAGTGTTAGGGGCATGTGTATATCAGGGGGGACTGATGGGGGGAGGCCAAGATATAATGAGGCTGGACTGCAGATGCTGGTGGGGTGCTAGTGGCAGGCCACGTCTGGTAAGCAGTTGCAAGTGCACTTGGAGGAAGCGGATTATCTGGATCCATTTCAGTTGGGCTTCAGGCCTGGACATGGAACTGAAACAGCCTTGGTCGCCTTGGTGGATGATATGAGGAGAGCGTTGGATAGGTGTGAATGCACCTTCCTCATCCTCCTGGATCTCTCAGCAGCTTTTGATACTGTTGACCACGGTATCCTTTTGGATGACCTGGAGAGATTAGGCATAGGGGGCACTATACTGCAGTGGTTCCATTCCTTCCTCTCTGATAGGCACCAAAGAATAGCATTGGTGGATGAGGTTTCGGATCCTTGGCCTCTCACCTGTGGGGTGCCGCAGGGCTCCATCCTCTCCCCAATGCTATTTAACATCTATATAAAGCCGCTGGGGGCTATCATTAGGAGATTTGGGCTGCAGTGTCACCAATACGCGGATGACACGCAGCTCTATCTCTCATTTAAATCTTCACCGAGGTTGGCTATAGAAACCCTGTCCAAGTGCCTGGAGTCGGTGAGTGGCTGGATGGGAAGTAATAAGCTGAAACTGAACCCTGACAAAACTGAGGTACTGTTTGTGGGAGACAAGGGAAGGTTAGGGGATTTGGACCTGGTGCTCAATTGCCCCTGAAAGACCAGGTCCGCAGCCTTGGGATCATTCTTGACTCCCAACTGTCCATGGAAGCTCAGGTCTCAGCTGTGAGCCGGGCAGCACTGTATCAACTCCATCTGATACGGAGGCTGCGCCCCTACCTTCCCAATCATCTGCTCCCATCGGTGGTACATGCACTGATCTCTTCTCACCAAGACTACTGTAATGCGCTCTACATGGGGCTACCCTTGAAAACGGTCCGGAAGGTGCAACTGGTACAGAACACGGCGGCGCGCCTGGTTAAAGGCAGCCACCGGCAAGATCACATAACTCCAGTGCTAAAAGAGTTGCACTGGTTACCAGTTGCTTGCCGGGCCCAATTCAAGGTGTTGGTTTTAACCTTTAAATCCCTATACGGTCTCGGCCCAGTCTATCTGAAGGAGCGCCTCCAGCATCATCAGCTATGCTGCCCAACAAGGTCAGCCTCAAAAGGCCTTCTCTCTATCCCATCAGTCAAAACAGCCAGACTGGTGAGGACTAGAGAGAGGGCTTTTTCAATTGTGGCCCCCACCCTGTGGAACTCCCTCCCAAATGATCTCCGCCATGCCCCCTCTATAATGAGTTTCTGCCGGGCCATGAAGACCTGGCTCTTTAGGCAGGCTTTTGGGGTGGGCTAGGTTTTACTATTATTGCTTCAGATTTTTAATGTTTAATGTATTTGTACGTTTTATTTTGTACGTCGCCCAGAGTGGCTGGACAACCAGCCAGATAGGCGACTAAGAAATTCAATAAATAATTAAATAAACATGTGATCATTTATGGAAGAAATTGAAGGGGATTTCAATGGACAAACACCTGCTATTTCTAATTAGGAAATATGGGAACCAAAACACAGTCATCCCTTTGAAATTCACACTTATTTGAATTTTGCAGTGCAGTTCACCAACTAAACAATGTTTACAAAAATGCACCTGTTAGGGGAAAGTACGCATAAAAATGAATATATGAGTGAAAATGCATTCTATGATGAGAATGGCTTGCAAAAATGTGTATGTTAGTCAAAACTGCCTACAAAAACTATTAGAAGAAATTCACACTAAAATGCTGGATGATTTTAATGAGGATTTTTTTAAAAATCAAATTGCTGCAGACGTGGAGGACTAAATTTAAGATTGGAAAAATGAGAAACTGAAAGAACCAAAATGGACAGATCTTCCCATTCCTAGTGTACAGTTCGTTCTAGCTGCCCTCCAGGTCTATAGGGACTATAGCCCAACTGTTTGGACTTACTATTTGGGTGGGGACATTGATGATACTCTACAGAAGGTACAAGGGGAAGAATTTTGGAACCCCTAAATGCATTGGGGGACAGTTCTAAATCTTGAGGCAGGTTTGAGCTCCCTCCATGCAGTTGTGAGGGGCACTGCTCTCAGTTATGGGCTTCATATCCATTTAGGAAATATGCACAGTTAGTCAGCTGTATTTACAGATACTTTCATGAGCTCCTGGGGAAAAATATTCTGCATAAAATACCATTTAGGATTTTCTGTGATTAGTCTCACTGCTTTTCATTACGAAAAAGCTAATAAGCATTCCAAGAAGGAATATAGATCAAGGATATAGATTCTCAAAAATTGAAGCCTCTTCTGTCAGAACTTGTTCCCCAATATATTGGTCGTTGGATAACGTGGACATGTTATCAGATGAACAAGAATGTGCATTTTTTTTAGTGTTCCTAAACTTTGAGATGCTTTTATGCTGGTACACTGTAATTCTCTGGCATGAACATGAGTGGAGGACCGATTTAACCAAACGTCACTGGAAGAAAGATTTTGCCCCTGTGATGAGGGCTGTCAGGAATCTCTTTATATTTTCTGATCCTTCCTTTACCCCCATTAGAACCTTCATGTGTCTATCCCATATCTACTACCTTCCCCTTTTCGATATTCAGCATTAGGGTTAGGTCCCTCAGATGTCTACTGCCTCTTAGATTTAACTCCAAAATTGCCAGAGACAAATGCTGCCTTTGTAAATAATGTAAATTATTATTCATGTTTTTTTTAAAAAAAATAAGTGCAAATTCTTTTATTCTAGTCTATGTTCTGTTGTCTGGTTGTGGCTTCCCTTAAGTATAAGTCTAATCGACCCATGGCACACCGTGACTCTGAGCTAAATACTAAAAAGCTAGAGATTTTACTTGCATCTGTAGCTTTTGGAACTACCTAATCTGTTTCAGAGCAGTGTCTTTCCAATTCAACTCATTATTCAGAACTGAATCAGGTCGGGCAGAGACAAAGCTCTGCTTCCCCACCCCATTCACTATAATAGGGAGACTAAACCAGCTGTAAATTATATATATATAGTTTACAGAAAATGATGTTTGCAGGCATAGCAGTGCCCCCAGAGTAGATTAAGTCTGCCACGTTGTAGGCAGATATGTACATGGGTGTTCATGCAGGGTACCTTTAAAAAAATTAAGACAAAGGAAACATCTATTAACTTTTTCATTTTCTGCCAAAATGTGATGTACTTTGTGGGCATACTCACCCCTTCCAAGGGGCTGAAGCATGCCCAATTTCAAAATGATAGCTGAACTGGTTCACTTGCAAGGAATGGCTTTACTAGTTTGGGGTGGGTATGACTGGAATCGCAGGGTGGTGTGGGTGGTGGAAAAAAGAGCATGGATCACCAAGAAAGACTAGGGTGGGGAAACGTCACCCCCATCCCAGCAAGGGTCCTGTAACTATAAGGATCATTGGTGGGAGTGTGTGTGTGGGGGGGGCTTTCCCCACTCCAACCCCATGGATATTTGGGGATAGAGTCTCTTCTTCCTGGGAGAGATAGATCTCTCCATTGACTTGCATTGGGGAAGGATGTGGTGGAAATATAATGGCATAAATCTCCAGTTTTTTTGTTGGGGAGAGGGCTTCTGCCCTGCCCCCAGATTTTTGATGATACAATAGAGGTATCTCCATTGACATGCATAGGGGAAGGCATGGATCCACATGGAAATATGAAGAGGTTTTTTAAAAAAACCTCTCCCCCAAATCACTGTGATTGAGGTGCCCTGGGAAAGTAACTCACTGTGATTAAAAGCTAGACTTGTCCCTCAAAACAAAAGATCACCTGACCACCCCCTCTGGGCAATCAGTTATTTAAAAGGCCTGGGTGAACAGAAAGATCTTCACCTGGCACTGAAAAGACACCAGGCAGTGGAGGTGCCATGCAGTGCCAGGCTGGTGCATTAGGGCAAATGGGGCACTGCCCCACCAACTTCACTTGGCCCTCAGCCAGTCCCCCTGCCATCTCACTTATAACTAGTTTTGGCCTGTCAGTTTCCTCCTTTTTAGTCTCAATTTTATGCCTTATAGAACTCAGCAAGGAGGAGGATGGGAACAAAGCTTGAAGGAGTTGGCTCTGCCAGTCATTGGTTGACTCCACCTACTGTTCATCTCCCTGCCTTCCAGTCCAAAATGAGCACCAGCCAGCACTGGTGCCAGATGAACCTCCCATGGAAGGCTGTTCCACAGCCCGGGTGTCGCTATTGAATTCATACCCCAGTACAAAGAAACCTCATAAGAACTGTTTCTCAGTGTGTTGATCATTAATGCATTCTCTCCCTATGAAGAAACTGATCTTATTAAACCTACTCTTATCAAAACTTTTTTGGCTAGCCTCAGTCTTCCTCAGATATTATGTCTGAGGAGGAACTCAAATTTCATTCTGAATGTCACTTCTGGCAAAATTTCAGAGACTATTCTAGAGCTGACCACACCAACGTTTCTTCCTAGTCTTAACAAGGAACTGACATTAAAATCCCTTTCAATAAAAAGGCTCTCTGTGCAGCACCCATTCTTCCTACAGAGCAGTGTTCTTCAAACTTGGGTGCCCAAATGGTGTTGGACTACAACTTCCATAATCCCCAGCCCATTTAGCCAAATATTAGAAATGATAGGTGGTGCAGTCCAACAACATTTAGACACGCAGGGTTGAAGAAGATTGATGTAGAGGACTAAGAAATACAGGTCACCTTTCAATCTTTTCTTGATCCAGAATCTGACTACTGAGCAACCTTCAGTGACTGCTCTGTAATTCTGTGCTGAGGACACAAGTTCAGTCCCTTCTCCTGAGAGAGACTTCTGTAATGCCAATCCTTTCTTTACTGCAATGTTTTAACAATCCCATGCAAACAAGTTCTCATGGCAGCTAATTGTCTAAGGTTTAAAGGACAGATTCATCTCTTTACTAAAAGGTGCGTGACACATCATAAGTTTTTCTAAGATGTCAGTCATGGAAGATCATCTTGATGTCACAGGAATGGTTTCTTTCACTAAAAGGGTTTAAGCAAGAGTTGTCTGGAGCCAGTCTCATTGTTTGAAGTTCCTGAATGGCACCTTAATGATTTGTATTTGAAAGCTTTTGATGTAATTTCAGGGGCTTGGTGCCAGGGCAAAGAATGAATAAAAGATCTTCACCTGTTTGGTTTCTAGCAATTGAGCACAGCTAAAATGTATCCTAGCTGAAGGAGCAGCACTTAAAAAAGGATGCACATGTATTCAGTATACGCTTGCCAACCAATTAAAATAAGCTGATTAATTTATCTGACTTTTAACCAGTTAATCTGTTTATTTATTTATAAAAATATTTACAAACCACCACTCATAGAAATTATCGGGGCAGTTCACAACAAATATACAAGTGCAAAAAGCATAAAATACCATAAAAATTCAGAATGATCATCAAAATGACAGGCTCATCTTTCAAAAGTCTGAACAACTGAATTGTCCTGTTGACATTTTTTTTAAAGTCTTCAAAAGACATCTGGAGGTTGGCAGTAATTAAACGTACATATGCTTGCGCATTACCCAGACCTCAAAATAAGTGCCTTATTGAAATGCTGAAAGAGGTATAAGATAATTTACAATTTGGGTAAAGACAGGTTGTGGAACACCCTACCACTGGAAGCTTGGACTGTGGAGAGTCTGTTACACTAGAATTTAAGGTTCGTGCCTCTGGTTGAGAAAACCCAATCACTCAAACAACAGAGACTCAGAATAGCAACCAAGGCCTTTTATTATACGTTTTGCAAAGCGGAGAGCTCACAATAGACTTATGTCAGTTCTGTGAGCTCTAACACATTCATGATTTTACAGGCAGTTATACACTTTGGGTATCAAGAATCTGGCAATACATGAACATTCCAAAGGTGGGGGTAGTCATGCTCTGTACTTTTGCACTGTAGCTACAAGATAAGCAAACTGCAACCTCTGAATGGACATTGTATTATTCTCAGTTTTGCTGACTTCTAGCAAATAGTCAATGACCTAATGTTGCCAACTTACTTAAACTTAAAAGGTCACTTGTTAATATCATTCTACATGTATTGTCAGCATTTCTATAGGTACAGGAAAGGTTTTAATTCAAACTTCAGTGTAACAGTCCTCCCCCAAAAGCATTTAGGGCAGGGAAACCGTTAATTTCCTCTTGTGGAGAACTTTGTTACACTAAATGCCTGCACCACCTTTTAGCTTAAATGGCTTACACAGGAAGATTGCTTCTGAATTGTTTCACTGTCCTGAATGCTTTTTCCATTAATTCAGGCCAGAAAACTTCATATTCGTGCGAGTATATCTGCATGTATGCTTTTAATTAACACTAAAAACAACTAAGGCTCTTTCTAACGAACAATGGGATTCACTGCAGGTGAGGGAAATTTGCCAAAGGAATAAGATAACATTTATGCAAAACATTTATGCAACAGCGTTTAATTCTGCCCTTATTTTTCTTTGCACAAAACCTCTGGAACGCATTACCAGTCATACCATTAGGTGGGGGGCATGTGTGAGAGTTGGGGTGGAAGCTATAGCTCTTGGCCTTGCACCTCCTAGATTCCACTTGAACCAAAATAGGGTTAGCCAAGCTATTACACTTCCCCCGGTGAAGGGCATACTCATACAGATGTCCTTTCACCTCTCAGTCACTATCTTGCCCCTGGACTCCAATGCTGACTTCCATTCGGTGTAACTGTGCCTTTTGAGTTTAAATCCATATCATAAGGGCCATTAAGACAAAGACTAGAATTAAAATATCAAAATCACCACAGTGGGGTGCACTATAAGAATTAAACTTCCTTTGGCGTCTTTACCCCAACCAAAGAGAGAATTCCACCATCTGTGTGTCTCTATCTATAAGAACTTATCTATAATGTAAATGACTATATAGCAATCATGTGCTATCTAGAGTGTAGCTTGCTCTCTCATTTGTTTCTGTAACATAGGATGAGAAAGTAACTTCTGGAGATCAGCTAGGCCATAACCTAATGCAATGGGTTTGAGGTGTTGAAACAGATCTATTCTCTGGATAGTCCATACAGGGACTTTAAATGAAAAATCACATCCTACTATTTCCTCAATACCACAAAACATCCATTGATATATCTTAGCATGGAAGAGCAATAAGATACATTAACCATTTTGAGAGAAAAGCAATCTTAAAACAAAAACATCTTAGGAGCAAAACATTCTTAACACTTAAACTATGTAAGGAAAAACAGTCCATGTTTAAGTAGTCACATAAAACACAATGCATAAATGATTACATTCAACATTACAATTGAAATATAGCAATCATGTTCTTAAAACACACTGCAAGTTTGTACAAACTTCATGTTCAAAAGATCAGATAGTCAGCTTAATCCATCAGTCTGTGGGTTGCTGATACTAATCAGAAATTCAAATGATGAGAAAAACAGTTTATTGCAGCAGCTTTCTTTCTGGAAGGAAAAGTATGAAGACTGTATTTCTCAGAACCCACCTTTCCCCGTGTGACTTTTAGAAATGCCTTTTCTCCCACTGGCATAGACAGAGAAATATGGCATGTTTCCAGTAGAATTCTTGTCTTTGCGGCGTACTCGTATAAGCACTTAAAGCAAAAAGCAGCAGTTCCCAGAAGAAAGAATCTTTGATTTAGAATTAAAATCATTAAAATGGCTTTGGAAGGTAGGACTTGGTTTTCCAGTTTTGACAACTAGGTCCCTCTAAATAAGAAGAGAGTCTATTAAACTTCTGATAAGTTATAGGGTGAACATAAATTTTATTTGGGTTATTAGTGTAGGGCCAATTACTTTAAAAATTTGGAACTGCCATATGATTTTACATGTATATCCCTTTTGAGGGAAATTACTCTATCCTACCCCTTTGTTGTCTAATGAGTAAGGATTTATGTATAAACATTCAGGTTCTTAGGAAAACTTGGAATGTTTCTCAGTAGTTATGAAGTAGTGCCTGAGTGGGGACACTCACTCAAGATTAAAAATAATTGGGATAGGCAGTATTTGGTTATAAGTACATACTCCCAGGAAAGTGAATAATGTCATGACAAGAGAAAGGGGAGTCATGACTATAGTAAATATATATAAAGAGAATGAGATATAAATGAGTTTGACTGATTTAATTAGGAAATAGTGTTATAAATATTGCTAAATCAAACACAATTTTAAGGTAAATTGTTAGATGAAAAACACTGAGGTGTTCTGTATATAGAATTGACACATGTATACTTCAATAGGAAGTGATATTTAAGAAACTAAAAGATATTCCTACCGTTTTATGGTAGTTGGTCTGGATCATTGGTCCTGCCAGTCCTTTGGTGGAGACTTCTCCACGAGCATATTGTTCTTTTGTAGGGCCAGAAACTTCACACCTGGGCATCTACTGAAGTGGACTTTCAGCTGTGCCAGTTTCCTTGAAATCCAGTCCAACGGTCATCTGGAAAGTCCAGATCTGAACAGACTTTTGGGGTAACATCCAGTTGAAGAGACTACTTCATTTCAGTCTCTCTCTCAATTGAGTGGCAGGGACTTTCCCAGTTGATGGGGAGGCAAGATGGCGACTATCGCAAGTAAAGCTATTTTTCTCCTCTGCTAGGAGGGTTTTTGGCAGGTTAATATAAACACAAGTCTGAATATCTGGACGGGTTACTGTTTTAATAATTTTCTAACCCTTATTTATAGTTTTAAAGTTTTAAAGCATCCAGGGACTAAAGCCCTGGGTGAGTTTTATTACAACGCTCCAAGCTATTCTTTCCTGCCGAGCCTCAAATCAATTTAGAATATTTAAAAAGCCTTAAAAGTACAGGAGACAAAAAGTAAATAATGAAATGCTAGCTGGAGGAGGCAAAGAGCATAAAGCGTAAAGTTGAAAGAGGAAAGCCATTAATTACTAAAACCGACAAGAGTTTGTTTCCACTTGACAATCGACTCCAGCCAAGATAAGCTGTCCTAGCAAGAGCATTCTTCTGCCCTCGCCAATTTACAACCTGGGGAAACTTTTTAGTATTAACGAGGCTAGATAAGATAAAATAAAATAAAAAGGGAAAATGGTCTTCACCAGGAAAAGATACAAAGAGCTTGGATTAGAGCCAGAAACAGACGTGGTCCCTTTAAGCTCCCGACAAACTAAGATTATGCAGTATTTTTCACCTAAGAGCGAACAACTATCCACATTGGAGACAGCCCAGAATTTTCCAACAGCCTTAACGGAACATGTTCTTGACTGGTCCTTAAACTATAAAAATATCAATTATAGCTTTAGGGATGGCTTGATGTCTCCTGAGTCTCTAAATCTGGCTAAAGAAATAGAGGCAGCTGAACGTGGGTGTCCACAGGATGACGGCTCGAACAAGGGGAGCGATGACGGCTTGTCTAAAACTACTCCCTTGCCTTCTCCAGTTAACGCAGTAGACCCATCCAACAGCATAAATATCACTCCCACAGCAGGATGGTTTTTTATGATCCTTGAAGAACTGGATGTAGTCAAAACTTTTATCTCTGAATGCAACAACCTTTTGACAACCCTGGTAAATGGCATGGGGAATTTTATACAGAGAAAGAGTGGTAAAGAGGTAGGAGTTGGCTGTGACATGAGGGCGCAGAAAAGGACCAAGATTAAAGCAAACCCTGGGAAAGGGAAAAATTCCCTCAAAAAATCAAAGAACATAAAAAATCCCAGATTTCCACAGTATAAAAAAATGGATTTTAAACCGTTATTCAAATTACTCGAGCCTTTAAACAAGATCCTGGTGGCAGGTGCATCACAGACATCTAAGGAACCTTTGAAGGACAAGAAGGACAGGAAGGATAACACAGAAAGCAAGACCCAATCCAAAGGGACCTCTACAACTTCTCAAAAGTGTGATAACTCCTTCTCACACACAGCCCCTCTGAACACATCCAGGGCTCATCATTGCATCGTTACCCAAGGAGGATCAGAGCAAAACACCACCCCGGACTTGAAATGCTCACCACATCCTCAGTGGAACTTGACTCTGATGCCAGACACGGTGGCATTGATAAACTACCCAATACATCCTGGCTTGCAATCTCAGCTCTGCCGAAAAAGACATCTATTGCAGTTTCTAGACTCACTTCTTCCTGGCCGTTTCCATACCGACCACATTAAAAGCATTAAACTTCTACCGTTCAAGCGAGGAACAGCATGGGCTATTGTTTCTTTTACGAGCCCCACTCTAGCGAGAGTGGTCTACAAGAACAGAGCTGCTCTCGAGGAGGTGGGGATTACAGTGACGAGATACTTTGCAAATGAGATCACACCGCAACCGTTAGTTTTTTGCAAATCAACACCAACGACTAAAAGTCCCCACTCTCCACAGCCCTTACCTGCCAGGACATCAAGCTGTGCGCACAGCACAGAGTTGCCTTCTTCACCACTGTGTCCAGAGCTTATGGCACCTTCCTCTCAAAGAGTTCCCAACGAACCCTTTTATTCGGAAGTACAGTTGATCAAGTCCTTTTGCGACCTACCAAAGTCAGAGCAAACTGCTATTACTTCCAGACTGGTTCGACTTACAACGTTATTAGAAAACTTGCAAGTGGACAAAGCTTCACCTAACAATGTGACAGGCTCAATGCCCTCCAACTCTCCTCCCAAACTTTTTGTCCAGTCTGATATGTTGAATAATCTTATGAACCATATCCTTCCAAGTACTGCTACCACCCAAGTGGCCATAGAAACAAAAGTGCCATCATGTCCCCATGTTTTAAACCACACGCGAAATAAGGCTAAGGATAGCCAGCGTCCTGGGAGGATAAGGAATTTATCGGGCCCCTCATGGACAGAAAGGCGTTATTTGGACCCCGATGAACTAGGATCACCAGCAAAATCGGCACCTATTTCCTGCTCTTTGAGAAGTCATACGGGGCTCCCCCTCTCTAATGTTTGTGTGTTAAACCCAGATATCAATGAAATTACGGAACTCAGTAATACAGAGAAATGAAGGAGACAGCCAAGTAAAACACACTCCCCCCTTCTAATTCCTGCTCGGCCATGGTCCTCATCTCATATAGGGGATACAAATAATCCCCCTTATACGAGTCGCCCCGATGCTACAAACTCTGATATAATCCTTCTTTCGTGGAAAATTGCGGGCTGGAATAATAAGGCAAGCGACCTAGAGTTTATAAACTTTTTACAAGCTTATGACATCCTTTGCCTTCAAGAGACTTGGCTTCTGGATTCTCATTCTTTAGCCCTCCAAGGGTTTAAATCCTGGGACATATCGGCAACGAAGACTGCCAACAGAGGTCGAGGTAGTGGTGGCTTAGCAATTTTAATAGCCACCACGTTGGATGTAGTTGTAACCGAACTCCCTGAACCAACCCCTGATTTCTGTCTGGTTCTAATAATATGTATATCTGGTTTTCCCCCCATCTTATGTTTAAATGTATATTTTCCCCCTTCCCCCCCTCAAATTGCACTGTTTAATTGGAGCACATTAGAGAATTTTATGGAAAAGCTTTCAATTGATTATCCAATGCATTTGTTTCTAATTTGTGGTGACTTAAATGCAAGACTGGGTCCGAGCTACCCGCTCTTGGGAAACTTAGCCGGGGTTTCTCTGGACGACCAGTCAGTGTTACCTCGGTCGTCAAGAGATAAGGTCTCTAATTCCAATGGGAGGGCCTTATTTCGACTACTGGTTAGACAACAATTAATTTGTTTTAATGGAACGTATTTGGATTCCTCACACGGTTATTATACTTTCATTACGGGGAGGGGGGTAAGTGTGGTGGATTATATCCTTGGATCTACTTTATTATTGCCCTCTGTGAAAGAATTGTCCGTTATAAGCAGACCAGATAGTGACCATCTTCCCCTTTCCCTTACCCTACGAGGCCAAATAAATCACACTTCCTTAGGTTCCTCTAGTGTAGTACTAGATAATTTGACTGGAACCAAACATCTAAAGTGGTCTGTAGACATCGCAATGGCAGTAAACCAGTCTTTGGGAACAACAGCCTTGTTAAATCTTCGCCAACAGGCCACCTCTACTCCAGAGGACATTCTTGAAATAAATGAGCTGATTGCCACAGCACTTAAGCAATTGGTGACCTCCTCTACCCCTGTTAGACCAGCAGGGGGCCCTAAAACATGGTTTGACAGGGAATGCCGAGTAAAGAAGAGCGAGTTGTGCGCCCAAATAAAAAACACACGTCGGGATGCCTCAGAGGAAGCCACTCTTCAATTACTTTCAATGAAAAGGGCTTACAAGAAGCTCCTCAAAGAGAAAAAACAAGCTTTCTTTGCGAATAACTGGAGAGACTTAGGCCAGGCCCTATTACAAGGAAACGATCTGGAATTTTGGAAGCTTATTCGGAATGGGTTTGCCCGAAGCCATTTCGTCCCTATTCCGCCGATCCTCCCCGAAACCTGGGTATCACACTTTAGCGCCATTTTTGCGTCGGTGTCATTAACTCCACCCCTTTTCTCTGACGATTTACTAGCCCTTCCAGTGTGGCCCCCAGTCTCCAGTTCAGAGATTGGAGAGTTGATTTTGGCTCTCCGTGCAAATAAAGCGCCTGGAGAGGATATGCTGCCCCCTGAGATCTTTTTGGCAGAAATCTCATGGTGGGCCCCACTTCTTGCTATTCTCTTTACACATATTAATACCACAGGTGCCGTTCCCCTGGGATGGCGTACTAGTATAATAGTGCCTATTTTTAAGAAAGGGGACCCTTCAGACCCCTGTAATTATAGGCCTATTAGCCTCCTTGATATCACCGCCAAATTATATGGGCGCTTCCTGTTGAATAAACTTATGGATTGGGACACTAACCATTCGATTATTCATCAGGAACAGGCGGGATTCAGAAAGGGCAAGAGTACAATGGACCAAGCCTACATTTTACACCATTTAATATCTAAATCCTTAAAAGGGCCGAGCTCATCCTTATATGTTGCGTTCATAGATTTTGCTGCAGCTTTCGACTCGGTAGATAGAGAGTTGTTATGGAATAAATTGGATAAAACTAATATAGATAAAAGGCTTTTATGGTTAATTAAATCTCTTCATTCAAATTTCCTACGTGTCCGTCTTGGTAGGAATGGTGCTCTCTCCCGTGAAATTCCTGCTTCAAAAGGGGTCAAGCAGGGATGTATACTGGCCCCCTTTCTTTTTAACTATTTCATAAATGACATCATCCCTGCAATGACTTCAAATAGATTTCCCCCCCCCTCTGTGGGTTCCAAAAAAATACCAGCTTTATTATATGCAGATGATTTAGCCCTGTTTTCTTTAAACAAAATCGGCCTAAAAAGAATGCTAATCTGCCTAGGGGATTATTGTCATGCCCAGCATTTGCAGGTCAACCATACAAAATCTAAAATTATGGTTTCCGGGAAACACAGTAAGGCCAAAACAAACTGGACTTTGAATGAGAAACCCATAGAACAAGTGCAGTCCTTTAAATATCTCGGTTTAACTTTTAACTCCAAACTCTCATGGAAACTCCACCTCGAAGACACCAAACTAGCAGGTGCAAGAGTTTTAGGACAAATGAAACGGTTTTTTTACTCCCGTGGGGGTCAGCTGATTTTACCTATGTTGAAAATTTTTACTGCCAAAGCCCTACCAAAATTACTTTATGGGGCAGAACTCTGGGGCCACTCACTTAAAGCCAGTCTTGAGACCCTTCAAAATTCCTTCATGAGACAGATTTTGGGGCTCCCTCAGGGAACCCCATCTGCTCATGTAAGGACCGAACTAGGCCTTCCATCTCTGACAGCCAAAATAGATCTGGCTGTGCTAAGGTTCTGGAAGAAGATCTCAATGGCAGACGAGACTTCCATCGCTAAACTCTGTTGGCAAGAACAATTACTGAAAGGAGGCTGGGCTCAAGCCACTAGAGCTCTAATAGATTTTTATAATCTCTCCCCTGGTGATCTTATATCCTTTTCCCCATTGGAGCTCCGTAACTGGATTCTGAACTTTGACGCAGATCAAGATGGGGCTTCCATAGTGGCATCGCCCTTTTCACAGTGGTTCCCCCTTGTAAAAGTAAATCATGCCATCCCATCATACTTCACTAATTTAACTAGCGCTCCTGTACATAGAGCCTTCACCGGGATAAGATTCCAGACAATGGTCACAGCCTTTCTGGAGGGTAGATACAAGGGAACGCCGAGAGCGGAGCGTTACTGTGTCTGTGGAAACAAGGCTGTAGAGGACCTCGTTCACTACATGTTAATGTGCCCACTGTATAACGACCCAAGACAAAAATTCTTAGAACCCTTGATTAGCTCTAGGGTAGGGATTCCCATCGATATTTTAATAGTTGATTTATTGGTGGATAAACAAAATATGGTGACATTGGCGGTGGCAAATTTTGCCCTTGCCGCCAAAAAGATCAGAGCAAATTATGTCAACTCACATTCGCATTAGATTTTGGATTGTTGTATCTGTTTTTATTGGATATAAATGTATAAATGTATTTTATTGTCACAGTGTTCACAGTTTGTTGCAGTGGCCTATGGCTACAAGCAAATAAAATTTGTTGTTGTTGACTTTCCCAGTTGAACAGAGCATTCAGGGGAAGGTTCACATGCGTCTGCTATTTTTGCTACAGCCTGATACTCGGCTCAGAGGAGAGGAGTTGAAACAAAACTTCTGCTTTTTATAGTTAATATGGGGAGACTCGTAGTTTAATAAATTGTTACAACACAGGCTGAAAAGAATAACTTTTCAGAAACTGTCCACAAAGGAACTGTTTCTGTACTAAACACAGATAGATTCTTATTTATGGAACAGGAGGAAGTGCCTGTTTCTTTGTGACAACGTTACAAGATAAGGGTCAATAAAATCATAGAACCAGTGTGGGGGGAAAGTTTGATAACAATAAGTGTTAAATATTGGAGTCCTTTGTAGGGAGAAAGTCATTGTGTCTGGTCCGATGGATGTGGCAGGTGGCCAACTGCCTGGACCAGTGGACCTAGACTAATGTTACCCATTCAATGGATTCTTATCTGTATACTGTTTTGCCAGGAAAAAGGGGGTATATGTGAGGGCATGTAAATTTCATGGCAAGACAATGTCTGGTTATTTATGTGAGAATTTCACTCTAAGGGAATTCTCTGTTTTGTTTTGTTTGGGGATAAGGTAAAATGGAATACTTGGATGCCTATCTGGTGTTGTCCTGAAGTACTCTTTAACTATAGAAATTATTCTCCTGTGGTTGAGGGGTGTTTTAGGATAATATCAGAGATAATCATGGTATTAAAATTATTTGTATTTTTATGTTAAGAATAATACACATCCATTGCCTCAATACATAATGATAAACAACAAGTATTGGGCAAAAGAATATTTCGGTTTTGTTTTGGGTCATGACAAGGATGGTGGACATTCACTTCATGGCCCAGGGTTTCAGGACTCATTATAGTCTGACCCTCCTTTTGCATGTTCATATATTATGATTATTATACATTTTTGTAACTGTTACTGTATATATGAGTTGGAGATTATGGATTACTATATTTAGGGGTGTGGCAAAAGCACTAACCTTTAGAACTAAGGATCAGTTTATGAAAAATTATGTACTGGCACTATTTTCTTCTATATCTTCTCTAAGGAAAAAAGGGAGAGCGCTGTTTATGAGACAAAGTCAGGAGACTGGGTGTTCCTAAAAAGGCTGGACTCATTACACTAGAGTAAAACCAGGTTCCTTACCCACTATGTGGACCAGTATAATACAGACGGAAATCCCAGGACAAGTACCACGGCTACTCCTGCGGAGGACCACTGGAGGATTGACGTAGAGGATCAAAACTGGACAGATAAGGTGAGATTTGAGACTTTACTAATTCCAGAATTAGATACTTGGAGTTCAGGGTGGGAATGGAAGGAAACTTGGGTTAGGACCCCGTGCCCACACGTAAGATTTAAAATATATCAGGCAGAATATTGCCAAAAGAAATAGCTAATAGTCTTGTGGGGAGAGGGGGACCAAGGATATTGGATAACATATCATAAAGGGCAAAACCTAGTCTTCCCCTTATATAATTTCAGGTGGGGACAAAAAGGTTGGGGTTGGCAGAGCATAGGAAAATTAGGAATAAGGGAACATCGAAATAGTTTAAAGTGTAATCAGTGTGAAAAGGAGTGGAATTTCACCGACAAACTACAAAATAGCTCCTGGACTCCAGAGGAAGTAAGGAGAGAAGAAGAAATGAGCAGATGGAAAGCAGAGTATCCATAGTACTATAGACCAAAACACTTCCTATCAGAAAATTAGGAATACAACCAATAGTATTATCATACAGAAAACTTGGACAAATAAAACCACAAGTTTTGGCAATAATACCCCTTCAAATTGGACCCACTCTTGATAGGATACCCCGGAAGGGGGATTCCTATATTTCCAGGTTGGCGATTGGTACCATATCAGTAGATATAAAAGTTGGGTGGAATGTATAATACTACTGTGGTCCCTATGATTTCCATCCTCCTTGAAATAGTGGGATTTGTAATCAGTATCTGCCTTGTGATCATTTTCTTATATCTCTTTTGCTGTAAGCAATGGTAAGGCAGCGACAGGCAGCCAATGCCCGCCAGAAGGTCCGGACCCAGAAAATTAATATGGCCTTTATGGCTCTCCGCACCCTTATTCCCCTTAAGCCCGTCTCCAAGATTGAGACACTGCGCCTGGCTTCCAGTTACATCGCTCACTTGACCAATGTCCTGTTGTTAGGCGAGGACAGTGAGGAGGGACAACCCTGCCTCAACACCCTCTACAACACCAGGGGCGAGATGGAAGACAAACAGGCTAGGAACATATGCATATTCTGCCTTAACAACCAGAGGAAGAAGGGGGGAGGCAGAGGGGCGAGACAGGAGTTCATGAGAAGATAGAGTCTAAATTGCAGTTTGGTTAGGACGGTCCTAGCCCGTGTCCTGATATTCAAAATAGAGACAGGATATGCGGAAATAAATGCTTGGGTAGAATGGATAAAATATACTGTAAAAAGTCTAAATAAAAGTAACTGTTATGCTTGTGCAGCAGGCAAACCAATAGCACAGATAACTCCCTTTCCTATAGGGAAGGAGGACGGTACCATCAAAATAAGTTGCCTGTTAGCTTTATACCAATATGAGAATGCCTGGAGAAATGAGACATGTCAGGAACTCATGACATAAAGACACCTCCAGCGTTTTCCCAAGTTAATCAGAACCACTCTTTCTGCCTCCTGAGAAAAGGCAGTGGTCTGAATCGACGAGTAGGAATGCTGAGTACCTGTGTCAACACACTAAATGTGACAGGAGATCAGCCAGGCAATTATTCTCGTCTGACGGTGGCTAGGGCAGACTATGGTGGTACTGTGGAGGAGGAACGTTGAGAAACACTCTCCCTGAAAATTGGACGGGGATATGTGCCATTGTACAATTGACAATACTATTCACCCTTGCATTTAAAAGATAAAGAAACCCCAGCAAAAGGACTAAGAGGGAAGCTATGAGCACCTCCTTTGACCGAAAACATCTATGTAGATTCAATTGGAGTCCCACGAGGAGTCCCTAATGAATTCAAGGCTAGAAACCAGATTGCAGACGGATTTGAGTCAACTCTGTTTTGGTGGGCGACCATAAACAAAAATGTGGATTGGAACAATTATATATTATAATCAACAATGTTTCATTAATTATACTAGAGATGCTGTAACAGGAATTGCAGAACAACTAGATGCTACAAGCAGGATGGCTTGGGAAAACAGCATGATAATGATCCTGGCAGAAAAAGGAGGAGTCTGCGTAATGTTAGGAGGTAACTGTTGCACATTCATCCCGAATAATACTGCACCAGATGGGACCATCACTAAGGCATTACAGGGGCTTACCACACTAGCTGAAGAGTTAGCAGAAAACTCAGGGATAGACGACCCACTCACTGGATGGTTGGAATCCACATTTGGAAAATGGAAGGGATGGATCGTATCCATATGTACCTCACTAATAGTAGCAGCGGGAGTATTGACTGCTGTGGGATGTTGCATCATACCTTGTATACGTGGGTTAGTACAAAGAGTAATAGAAACAGCTGTGACCAAACAAATGCCTATGGAACCCCCTCCTTATAATGAAAATATGTTACTTTTAGCACAACCAGAAGAAGATCCTCTATCTTCCCAGGAAAATCGATGTGAAATCATGCTAGAGGAATTCAACAGAAATCTAAGAAATTCGTTATGAAAAAGACAACAAAAAGAATAAAATAAAAAGAGGGGGGAATTGTGAGAAATGTAATATGTTGCTTTTTCAGAATATTCTAAGGATAAATAAAATATGTGATTTTATTATTAAGAATAAATGGTTAATAGGTTAGTAGATTGTTTGCAGTAGATGTTCTATAAAGGCTGAAATTAAGGGGCTTTTTCTTTCTTTAAACAGGACATAACCGACCACAAATTATCAAGCTGTAGCTGCTTCGTTTGCCTTTTAGATAGAGTTAATTTTAAAATAGAAGACAAGATCCACGCTTGATTGATTTAGATAAGGTTTCCATTTTTTTAATTGCTTTGCTTGATGTTTTAGATAAGTGTTGCTAAGCAAAAAGGGTTTTTTTCTCCTGTAAAGATAGAATGAGGTAAGATAACCATCTGGGACACAGACAGTTGAGATCTGTCTGTGGTCAAAGTCTGTTTTAATATAGAAAGGGGATTCACGCTTGGCTGATTCAGATGAGGTCTTTAGTCTTTCATTACTTTGCTTGACGTAAAGGGACTTTTTATGCTTAGTTAATGAGGAGGGGAGGGGAGCAATATACTATATATGGGAAATAATAAATAAGGGTATGAGGTAGCCTAAAACTGAGGAGTGGGAGATGTAAACAGGGGAGGAGTTTCGTGTGACAGGGACAGGCGAATCTGATAGGCTGTGAACTCTGAAGTACTCTGCCCAATGAGGAACCAGGGGAGGGCATGAAGTGTCGGGATAGAGGATAAAAGATTTGTACCAATGTCATTTGGGTGTGTCTGCCTTCTGGTAGGCACCCGCTCTTGCAAGATCTGTATTCCAGTTCGGAAGTATTACTGCTAATTTCACCTTTACAGGCAACAGCCCAGGAGTATTGACCTTTGGTGCAGCTCCTGGTGCACCAGCAAAGCCTGCAGGCTCTTCAGGATTTTCATTCACCCAGCCATCATCATTTAACCTGGGCAGGAATAACGGGTAAAATATAGTCTTCACACCTGGATCTTCACTGACTGGTCGGAAGATAAAGACGGCTGTTAGGAGTAGAAAATAAAAATATTGTTACAGACAGCGACTCTCTTACCACAGCTGGTTGCCCTGCATTGTTCAATTACTGAATTGTACCTTGTGACGCCCTTCCCTGGGTCTCCCTGTCAGGTTCCTACCTGCTCGTGGCTACTGCCTGTCACTAGGCACCACCAGGGACTCCACCAGTCTGGACTGTCCTTTTTTATGGTTTCCCTCTCCGCTCTAGCACAGATCTCAATAGATCCCACTGCTAGGCAGCACCACCAGTCACATCTTATAACCAGTATCCCTAGAGACTCTGCCTGAGTCTCTCTCAATCAGGTTACCTCTGTGACTGCGTGCTTAAACTGTCCCAATCCCTTTGATCGATACAGAATGCATATAATTCTGGTTAGCTCTGAATACTTGTGGTGTTATATTCTTCCCTTCACTGCTGCCACCATTTGTTACTGTTACTCTTCAGCCTTGGTATTTTCCTTACCCTCCCTTCTGGTCTGTGAAACACCAGCCAAGGATCAGGCCTTTGGTAAACCAAATAAGTATTTATTTATATAACAAAGATAACAAGATTACTTTATAAAGGCACATAAGCATATGGTTTCATCTATTACTATTCCGAACTCCACCTCCCTCCTTCTCCACACTCTCCTGACAAACACCACCAAACAGCTCTTCAAACAACTCTCCAAAACCCACCAAAACAACCCACTCACGTCCACCCAGATTCAACTGTCATCCTTCCATTTATACTCTCAGCCATTCAAACACTCAGCCAATCATCCAGCATTCTCCTGCTCATTTACTCCCCCCTCCTCTTTCATTCCACTTACCACATATCTCCTATACAAACAGCACTTACCATATATACATTAATACAGGAACATCACATACCTCATGCTGGGTTTAGCTGAAGCCAGGTCTACCTAAACTCTGCTCACTTTTCCCCCCTCCCCATTTAGGTTTTTTAATAATTAGAGTTGGTGGCTGGGAAGATCTTAAGCAAAACTACTTTAGAATTCAACAGTTTTCCTTCACTGACTTGGCATGGTCTGGCTATAGATATAAATATAGCCTGCACAGCGAATGGCTTCGTATAATACCTCTGTTTGCACCACTTTGTGCGCTCATCTGCGTTTACTGACACCTCGAAATTGTAGTTATATCAGAAGGATATGGTATGGTATGGTAAGGCCAAGGAGTCTGTATAGAGTAGAGAATGTGGATAATGAGTGATTTCTATGCAAAGTTTGGGCTGATGTACGTGTGAAGTGAGCGACTTGCGTGTACTGTGCACTAAAAATTTCTGATAGAGGAAGAATGATTAGTCCATGCTAAGGACTAGTTAGATCAGTAGTACTTCATTCAATAATTAGATGCTCTTTCTATTTTCATTCTTACAACTCCTTATCACCTGTCTCGCCTTTTCATTATTTTATTATGAAACAGATGTGTAAATACAATTCTGTTTCTCTATGTACTTTGGCATAACAAATCTGTGAACTTGAAATTTTAATTTTGTGTGTTACAGCAAATTTTTGTTTAGTATTGTCTCAGATTTTATTATGTAAATCTCATTATTCAAAGTTGCCTAAATCCATTAAAGACCTTTAAAATTGGGAACTCTTAAAGTGAGTTTATTGGCTTTTCTGATCCATTTTTGTTTGGACCAAAAACCAGTATTGTACAAAGTGTTAAGTATATATTTTTATATTTACGAAAATGGACTCTGGTGACTTTGGATAATAAGGAAAAGTTTAATATTAAAGCCATGTTTATTACAGTATAATTAACATGTTAAACCATGGGATAAATGCCATCAATAATATATTTACATTCCCTCTTTCTGCTGTAAGGTGTCCAGGGCACCTAACAATTAAAATGAGTTATTTTTTTTAAAAAAGCCCAATAAAAGTAATCTCAAAAAATTCCAAGAGTAATAAGGAGCAGAAAAAACAGGGGGAAAACCCAATCCAACATAAAAGAACTAAACAGCTAGCCAAGATTGAATACGTGTTTGAACAAAAATATTTTCAGCAGGTGACAGACACATAGCATAGTGAGGGCTAAGTGAATGTCACTGAGAATGGAATCCAGTGGCATAGGTCAAGGATAGGGAACCTGTGGTCCTTCAGATGTTGTTGAGCTACAACCCGCCATCTTCCCTAACCACTGGCCCTGCTGACTGGGACTGATGGGACAACAACTCCTGGAGGGCCACAGGTTCCCCCATTACTAGCCTAGGTGTTGCCACAGAAAAACAACCCTACATATTGTGCCCACAGTACCTAAGGAAGGTAAATGTTACTTTCTTTGTAAGAACATATATTCAGTCACATGTCTGATGCTGATTCAGAAATAACCTGTAGCCAATTCATTCTGGCTCTAGTTTACAGCAGTAATATTTCACTGACTTCAAAGTCCTTATTCTCAATTCACACTGGAGTGAGGTGGGGGAAGAGGAGTTACAGCTGAATTTTTGATTGCCGAATGCAGCTGAGTATGAAAACATAGCACCACACATGAGTAAAACAGATTCATTTCAGCAACTGGGCAGCGAAAACAAGCGGTAGATTAGGCCAAGCAGAGCAGCAGGGGACATAGATGGGGAACAGGAAGGTGTTCTTAACACAAAAGAGAAGCCTCTGGTTTGGTTCCAAAGGTCTGTGTTCCAAATGAGCTTAGTATAAACTGGCCCTTTTGACAAGTGGAAAAAGAAACAAAGCAGAGAAGCGAGATCTTTGAATATATGCATAGAACACTAAAGTCAGGAACATTCAGACCATGATATTCCCAATCTCTGTGTATGGATGTGGAAGTTGGACAGTGAAAAAAGCAGATAAGAGAAAAATCAACTCATTTGAAATGTGGTACTGGAGGAGAGCTTTGCAGATACCATGGACTGCGAAAAAGACAAATAACTGGGTGTTAGAACAAATTAAACCAGAACTATCACTAGAAGCTACAATGATGCAGGCATCTTTCAGAATGCAGGCATCCTTCGGAATTTGCACTTCTCCACATTTAGAAATGTAGCTCCCCAGCCAAAGAATGTGTACAGAATGCATATAGTGGGGTGAAGTGTGTATAAAAATGCACAGGGGAAATTGCTTTGCAAAAAAAGTTTATATGAGTCAAAGATGTGTATATTAAGATAAATTCACACTAGAATGCTGATGAATTTTTATAAGGACTTGTGGAAATGTGGAGAACTGAACTTCAGATTGGAAAAATGAGAAACGGAGAAACCAAACTTGACAATTTGGGCCACCTCTAATTTAACTATACTTTTAAATAGAAATTTTCATGCAGATTAACGTGGAAAAGGAATGGAAAGGTCTTACAAATAAACAAAGGCAAAGCTGACATGGACTGGCAAAAGACTGATCTGTCTATCCCTTGTTGTAACCTGCCTTGGGAATGTGAATTAATAAAGGACAGGTTTGAAATTGAAACCATAAATAAATAAAACATTTTGCTTACTGAGACGACATAGAAAATGATGCCCAAGTCCCCCAAGTAAAGGTATATAGTTCACAAAGCTGGTCAATTTATTCTGGCAATAAAAATACAACAATAAAATAAATTAAACAACTAACAATTTGTTGCCCCTTAATGACACCCAAAATCAGCTGCCATAGATAGCCATCTTGCTCTGCCTAATGGTAGAGCCAGACCTGCTAATTATGTTAATGAGAACATTGTGATTACTATTCCTGGGGAAAACTGAGTATTTTCTGGCCTTGTGTAAGTTGAGTAAAATCTCAAAACAAGGGTGCTTCATATGCAATATCTTCCCAAGATGTCAAATCATACGGGCCCCCAGCAACGGGCTAGTTGATTTCACAAGTGAGAAGAAGTGGAACCTAAATGTGTAGGGAAGGCAGTTCTAAATCTTGAGATGGGCTTGAGATCCCTCCAAGCAGTTGCTGGGGCCATTATTCTCAACGATCATCTTCATATCCATT
This sequence comes from Rhineura floridana, assembly GCF_030035675.1. Taxonomy (NCBI): domain Eukaryota; kingdom Metazoa; phylum Chordata; class Lepidosauria; order Squamata; family Rhineuridae; genus Rhineura; species Rhineura floridana. Next base: position 134,671,605 of record NC_084480.1, read on the forward strand.
TCAGGAAATCTGCACAGTTGGTTGACGTTGTATTTACAGATTCTTTCATGAAGTCCTGGGGGGCAAATATTCAGCATAAAATACATATTTGGGGATTTTCTGTGAACATTTTCACTGCTTTTCATTATGCGAAGCTTAAGCATGAATCAATCCCAAAATCAAGGAGATAGATTTTCAAGAATTAAAGAACTCTTCTGTTGAAACTTGTTCCTCGATATATTTGGGTTTGAATAATTGGAAGAAGACTCTGGCATTCAGCAGGATTGAAACTCTGCTCATCAGCTGGTGAACAGAGGGTTCAATCTTGCTGGCTGCAGAGTGTTCCTTCGCAAGTGTTATTCCCTAATATAAAGTTTTTAATGTCTGGTTTGTACATTCTGTATAATGTAACATTCCACGTTATTTGGGGTCTGTTATTACAGTTATTCCAGTGAGTCTATGACCATATAAATAAATCTGATCTGATATTATTATTGTTGTTGTTATTATTTGAACAAGGGCTGCTCAAATGGGTTGGGCCAATGGAAACCACACCATGAAACCCTCTTTATATGGCATGCCACCATTTCTGTCACCATGTCAGCCACCATCTCTTCATTGAATGCCCCCAGAATGACACTACATCCATAAATCAATGCTGCATTCAGGGGAGAAAATGGTGGCTCCCAGTCATCACCTGACAGGAGGAACTTCTTCACCGCTTTTGGCTGCAGACGTTTTAAGAAAAAGCAAAAGACAACATCACTTCTGTCACTCACAATTTATAGTAAGCTGTCTCATCACTTGCATGAATCTTTCATAGAATATCAGGGGAGCATTCTGAGCAGAAAGTTCGTCCTTAAGAACTTTTGGCTCAGCATTAGTTTGAACACTACTATCATGAGTCATATGCAACCTCAAACCCTGTGTAAGAGGAACAAACTAACTAAAATGCTAATAGTGAAGAAGGATTAAGGCCCTCAATTTCCTCTGTACAAAAGTCAAACATTGTTTTTTTAAATAACAACTCCATCTACATTTCAGGTCTGACTCATCTTCCAGTACATGTGTCTACAGATCTGGTTTCACAAGCAAGTACAGAGTGATCTGACCAGTAAGAATCTGGCACAAATAATCCCTTGCCAGTGTGTAGCTCAATAATCCAAGCTAATCCTGTCTGTAAGCAACAAAAATGCCATGTGAGAATTTGTATGCAAAATTACAGAGGTAACATGGCTCAGTCCTTACTGTTGTTTCTAGTCCAACAAACTCAACTGTTAAAACTATTGCAAAAACTGTAGAATACTTTTCCTTTGAATCCACTCCCAAGGCACTGCACTGCCCTTGCATTTCATTATCTCTCTGTCAGCATCTATTGTTCCAATATGGCTTACAAGTAACATCAAAATATATTAATAAAATGATATCAAAACATAACAAATAATCAGGGCCCTTCACATAGGGCAGTTGGTTTTAGAAGATCCTGTATGGACAGTCCAGCTGGAGCAGGCTACTATCTGTTTGTTTCATTTATGAATTGCTTCACATGAAACTCCCCCAAAGTGCTTTAACAATAAAAATATTATTATTAATTTTAGTAGTAGTAGCAGTAGTAATCAAAGTGTTATTAGATAAGAGATTAATTTTCACAAACATTCAAACTAGCCAAGTGCTATCTTGCCTGCAAGTAACTAGCCAACAGTGTTGTCTATAAATACTCCAGTTTTCATTTAATAACACCGAGACTTCTGGGAGAGAAGTATTTTGGACTCACCATAAACTGAAATTGTCAAGCAAATATAAGCCAGGGGAAACAGCTCACAAAAAATTATGAGAAGCATTTGGAAAAGCTACAGATGGCTTTAAGACACTTCCTAGTGCTTGATTAGACAAGGGCAGGGATTGCATGTTAGCCTTATCTCAAAGGTTCAGAGTTTCCTAGGTTTTACCACAGCTACCTAGCCTTCAAAATTCCCGTTTAGAGGTTTTAGTTCTGAACTACAAAACTGGACTTCAAGGGAAAGCACACTATTTTATTTATTTATTCATTGCATTTATATATGCCCCATAGCCAAAGCTCTCTGGGCGGTTTATAACAATTAAAAACATTAAAAACAAATACACAGATTTAACAACACATTTTTTAAAAAGCAATTTAAAAACATATGCTAAAATGCCTGGGAGAAGAGGAAAGTCTTGACCTGGCACTGAAAAGATAACAGTGTTGGCGCCAGGCACACCTCATCAAGAAGATCATTCCATAATTTGGGGGACACCACTGAGAAGGCCCTCTCCTTTGTTGCCAGACTCCCAGCTTCCCTCCGAGTAGGCACCCAGAGAAGGGCCTTTGATGTTGAGCATAGCGTATGGGTGGGTTTGTGTCGGGAGAGGCGTTCCATCAGGTATTGTGGTCCCAAGCCGTGTAAGGCTTTATAGGTTAAAACCAGCACCTTGAATCGAGCTTGGAAACATACAGGCAGCCAATGCAAGCGGGCCAGAATGGGTTTTATATGTTCGAACCATCTGGTCTGTTACCAATCTGGCCACTGCATTTTGCACAAGCTGCAGTTTCCGAACCGTCTTCAAAGGCAGTCCTACGTAGAGTGCATTGCAGTAAACTAACTTGGAGGTTACCAGAGCATGAACAACTGAAGCCAGGTTATCCCACTATGTGCAGGTATAACATCTTGGTTGGCATTTGGTGCTACAAATTAATTTCTGACTGTTGCTCTTATTACTACTGAGTAATTATGGGGTAGGCATATTCATATTCTGAACCAGGGAATTGCAACGTTCACTGACATCGCTACTCAGAAGAAATGTGCACCATGGAAGAAAAGACATAGGTTGCTTATTCCTGAAGATACCTATTTCTTTAATAGCCTTCTTTAATGGACTTAAAGGTTGGTAAAGTACAGCTTGGCTCTCTGGCCCTCCTTCCATGGACACTGGGGAGACTTGTTCAGAGGCACAGCAGATGGTAGAACAGAATAGGATGAAAGAAGGCATAGCTTGCTAAAACTGCTCCTGGGCCCCTTCCAACTCTACTACCCATTCTGTTTATGAATGAATTCATGGAATCTGATGGTAGCAGTAATTGCACATGAACAAATAAGATAAAATAAAATAATCTTTTGCATGGGGCAAAGGAAGTGATATTTCTAATAAAAAGCCAAATAATTTCACTTGCTTAACTTGATCTCAGTATTGTTATGAGCATGGGGGGGGGCTGGAATGGATGATTTCTGTGGGTCACCTTTCCAGCCTCTGATTTAGAATCCTATGCCTGGGAGGCTGGCTCTGCTAGCCAGATGAATCTCCTTTGTTAATCAAATAGAGTGGCCAGGTAGTTAAGGGGCCTGTTAATTGCCCTGGCAACTGGTGAAAGGGGCTGGGAAGATCCTTTTGTCATTTTAAACTCTACTGGAGGAGAGTCTCCCCCCCACTCCTGGGCGGGGAGAAGTGTGTTTTGGAGTTGGCAGTGTGTGTTCTGGAGAACTAGGGCTGCAGGCATGCGGAGAGGCTGGCTCCCTGCATCGTGGCGATAGGATGCCCCTGCACCTAGATGGAAAAGCTGGATATTAGACTGCTGATGCCTTGAACCCCTCCATCCTAAGCTCAGGTTGGAATGTGTGTACATAAATAAACCATATTTCATAAAGACACCGCAGTCTCCGCTGGCCTTCTTCCCAAAGGAAACCAAACCCTGGATGGGCGCAGGGACCCCCTGAAATCTCACCGCTCGGAGATTGGGGGAGGCGCGCAACAGTATTTTAGCTCTCTAGATCTGTACTGGATCTTCCTAAAATGAAGTCAATGATATTATGCCAGGCTAGCTCTGCTTAAATGCCTTTGTTTCCCTTCTCCCCACAAAAAATGTATTTACATTTGGATAATTTGTCTCATGTATTGGCATGTATTACAACATATCTAATATCAGGACTCCTTTTTAAAAGAGTTGTTAGATGCGAAGAGCCCTAATGGATTTTCCACTGAAATCTTCACCAGCATTAGAATGCATGTAAGTTAACTTGGATATAGCCATGGCCAATTCCTCTGTGCAAGCTGGCTTTGTATCAAAAGTATTTTAAGAGATTCTCCCCTTAGGCATACAGAATACTACAAGTACAGTTCTTTCTGTTCTATATTGTTCTGTTTATCTTTGCCAGCAATGCCATTACTGAACCCTGTAGTGATGCCAACTCAGAGGACTACATCAAGGAGACAGCCTGGTTCACACGCTCATTTTTGGATATTTGCCTCCATGCAAACTAGGTAATATATATACACACTCTCTTGGAGAAGATAAGTGAAGCAGACATGCCTAGATACAGTTTGCAGCAATTTCAGTCACTGAGGTGGTACCAAAAATACTGTAAGGATCATGAAATTGCTGCAGAATGTACCTATGTAGCAGTCATTCACAAATTACTTCTATACAGTCATAAGCACACATGTGCCAGCGCATAATCATGAGAACATTCTGTAGCTAAACATCACCACATGAACTGGCCTAAGGAACAATGAAGGTGAAACTGAGAAAAAGCTTTAGATATGCATAGAAGGTGGAAAGTGGAGACTCTTCTGTCTTCTCACAGAAATACCAATTTCAGGTTTCTTATTATTATTATTATTTAATTGAACGTATATCTCACCCTTCCTTTTGAAGGAAACCAAGGAGGCAAACAAACAAAACAATTTAACAAAAAGAAAAACATACTAAACACATTGCAAAACACAATTACATTTTTTAAAAGTCTAAAACACATTAAAATATATAGTAAAATCATTCTTTTTCTTTTTTTTAAAGGCATTGTTCAGTGATCTTCAGGTTGCCAAGAACAGTCCTCTTCAGACATCAACTGCCTGGGTAAAGAGGAATGTTTTCAAATTTCTCCTGAAAATTAATAGTGATGGATACAGATACACCTCACTGGACAGGGCATTCCACAAACATGGAGCCACAACTGAAAAGGTCCTGAAAAGAATTCAGACGTTCTCAACAGAATGGCCACTGTTCAGCTCCCTGTGTAGTGTCACTCTGTGACACTGTGGGAAATTTAAACCATTGTTCCAACATTCAGTCATCCAGTGCAGGGAGCAAGCATCAGAATAGTTGGGAGGCCTGCTAGGGTGCTGGAGCACTAGCAGCTGCCCAAGGGGACCACATGCTGGCACCAGTCCTACTTCTCAGAAGAAGACTGTGAAGATCCTGGCTGAAAACGATGGTGGCAATTGACCTTCTACAAACAGGGGTGGAGAAAAGCAGTATTGCAAAATTTGACAACAGTGCCTTTATGTATGTACAGTATACCTCCACAAGCATGGTAGCCAGAAACTTCATAATTGCTTCTATATCAGTTTGGGTATGGGTAAAGGTTGCCTTCTACATAATACATCTGATAATATATATTTTTACTTATACTTGTTTACTTACACTACACTCATAATTCCTTGGGAACTGCAATGTTTGCATGGGACAATAAACATGCTGACAGAGGTATCACGTGTCTGGCAGCCTTTACACTAGGTGTATGCATGGGTCCCATGATTCACCTTGTATCTGTATCTATATGGTTTTTTTAAAAAAAAATCCTGCCTGTTTCTGAGTTGCTGTGTGTTCACTCGGCTTGGCTCTGTAATTTGGGTTATGTGTATCTCTGTGTTCTCCACTCACTATAATGGGGGATCACAACATGCCTATAACTTTTCCCCCTAAGTGGATGAAGTTTACAGACACAGAAGCCCCTACAGAATGGATTAAGCCTACCAAATTGCAGACAAATAGGTTCAGGGATTTTTTTTGTGGGGAAAGGGCGGAAAGGTCTTGTCTCTTGCTCATTCTTATATTAAAATAAGTCAGAGCAGCCTAGTGATCTGTATACTTGCTTGCACATGTTTTTTTTTAAACTTTACAGCTTCAGTTTCACATCAGCACTTCCTTTCCGATGTCTCTGTCTCCTCTGATAGGCCTTATAGCCCTTCTTTGGGCATTTACAACATGAAGCTGAGCAAAATGTTGCTTGTGGAGTTCTGATTTATTTTTGTTTGTTTGTTTGTTTTGTTAAAGTGAAGCAAAGAAGGGTTTTTTTAACAACGTAAATGACACTTTCAATTTTTTACAAAAATCTTCCACTATAGTGCATTAACAAAACAAAACAAAAAATCAGAGCTCTTCAGTATTCCACAGGAAACATTTGGGAAAGCCTCACTTCTTGCAAAGCCCATGCACCTAGAGAAATACAGAGATATAGGAAAACACAGCGCTATAAGGGCCGGAAAAGTACAGAAATACAGACACAAATCTCTGTGGAGGCCCTGATCCAGCTCGGGGGCACTGACATCACTCCTTAGCTTGGGAGGGAAGAAAGCCCACCAAATCATCCTGATTATCATAGTTATTCGGCCACCACACAGCATCAAACTCCTACTTAACAAATACACAGACCTAAGTAGAGGAAAACATGGATATAAGAATGAAAGGGATCTGATGCACAGAAAATATGGTATACATATCCAGTAGTAGCTCGGAGCTGCTGCCAAAGGGCAAAGCAGGAAAAAGCAACTGAAGGATAACCCTAGAACATACCATATGCAAACCAGTATTTGCTTGACTTCAGAAATTTCAATGTGATGGATGACTAAATAAAACCAGTACCATCTTGTGGAAAAACTGTTGCTGCTGTTCTGTATGTATGAATGGTTTTAATACTGTAAATTGTTTAATTTGATTTTAATCTAGACTTTTGTATGTTTTTAATTATATGTGTGCTTTTATCTGGAAGCCTCTGTGAGTTCCAGTTTTGGGAAAAGGGCGGGGTAAAAATAAAGACAATAAATAAATAAATAAATAAATAAATTCTACAGTAGCCTCCAAAGCTCAGGTTAGAGCAGTCAATTTCACCACCCTGAATGTTTTCTGACTCTGCAGGCTAAGGTGCATTCTTCTTTTAAAGATGCAGCTCACAATATGAAAAAGAAGAAAAAACAAGAAAAAGCTTTTTTGCACTGTTATTTTTCATGATCCTGAAAATGTTGTCATGGCTTGAAAATGCAATTGGGTTACACTGTCAATGGCAAAAATCTAATATAAAGTTTCTGATCATTGTCAGCATGAAATCCAAATGTATAAAAGAACACATACTCTGGATTTACACTAAATTACTTACATCCAAGCTGAGGAATTCAGCCAAGACATAATTTGTCACTGAAGAGCAAGTTACTGCCCCAATCAGAACAGGTCTGGATGCTGTTGTGACCACATGATCAGCATGCAGACAAAATTATGAGGATAGATGCTAACCTTCAAAAAAGTAACTTGTTGCAATTTCCTGCTACTCCAAACTTGAATGAAGTGGTACAAAAGAAGGAAAGATGTGAGCTAAAGAATAATAGAAGTGATCATCTGTTTTATATAAACTAATCTGTGTCTCAATGCTCTTTTAAACAGATAAAATTAGGAAGGGGGGAAAAGCAACTGAATGATTGCTACAGAGAATGGGAATGGTTTTTCTGGCAGTTTGATGGTATTTCAAATAAGAACGTTTTATTTTAAAAAGCACAGTATGGAAATGTAAGATTTTGATGCAAAAAGGAACCATGTTAAATATAGCTCAGAGTCTCAAAAAATTATAGGCAGAATAGCAGATTAAGAAATCAACAACAAATCTTGCAAACACAAAAAAGGCCCAAAAGATTATCACAGATGAGTTTTCAAAAACACGTTTTATAGGTAACAGCACAAAATGTTCAAGGTGTGTACTTGTTCACCAACAGCATTATAGTTATGCTTGACGAAGACTGAACATATGTTTTTGAACTTCCAGGGAGGACAAGATTAAAGAGCCTACCCTAATTATGAATATGTTTTACTATAACATACAGTTGGTTTTATTACATAGGTACCTCACACGCAAACCTCCCCCCCAAATTGAGGGGGGGTTTCCCAATATATCATGTATTTCAATTAAGAGCGGATCGTCAGATAAACCATTATGCCAAGTAAATTATAGAAGGGGACCCCTATCAAATATAGATCCTTGATGTAGAATAATTTTGTTGTAGGCAAAAGCAGAATCTGAAGAATTATAGCATTTATTTTTTAAAAGGGAAAGCCTCAAGGAAGAGGGAGAAAAAGCTTTAAAATATGTGAGAAGTGGCTATGATCCAACACAAAAGGGCTTCACAATTCTCTTCTCTGACCTGGGGAAAGTTCCATGTATGCAATGGATGATGCATCATGTGGTTTACCCTTGAGTGCAGGATTTTTCTTTCAGAATTAGACAGCACTTGGGTCCCAACTTGCATCAAAACCCTGGTGTGGGGGGGGCTTTGGCCTTTGCCCCTCTACTTCACTGTGGTAACAATCCTGATCAGCCTCCCATCCCACAATCTACATGAAGATTAAAGCCCCTATTTGCTCCAATTGGAGTTGTTTTCTAAGGCAAACAGCAGGCATGTGGCCCCAATGCAGATCAGGCCTGCAGTTGGGGGGCAAAGGGCTAACAAAATCCTGAATCCCATACCAGAGTCCCCAGTCCAGATTAAGACCTCATGCTGAAAGGAAATTTGCTGAAAGAAAAATTGTGCACCCAAGGGTGAACCACATGATGAACATCACAGATAGTTTGGCCTTGTTTTACCTCTTTCCCCATCTTTCTGTATATTGCGCGAAGAAGAAGCTTCACATATGCCTTGTGCAATATTTGTGTGGTCCCAATGTGGATACAATTTATGGGATGATATCACAGTTTATGCACCTTCTAGTGGGGTGTGCGTGAGAGAGAGAAAGAGAGAGATGCACTTTGTGTAATATCTGCCACCAATTATTCTCTCTCTCTCTCTCTCTCTCTCTTTCTCTCTCTCTGTGTGTGTGTGTGTGTGTGAGTGAGTGAGTGAGTGAGAGAGAGAGAGAGAGAGAGAGAGAGAGAGAGAAAGAGAGAGAGATGCTCTTTGTGTAATACCCGCTGCTGAATGTGATATCATTCTAGTGCCCAGCAACGACATTTGCCCAGGCTTTTAACATGCAATCGCACCTGTATGATTTATCTGGCTTGCTTAAAGTTTTGTACTGAAGTTTCTATGTTGCTCTTCTGCTCTGTAGTTTGTTTTTAAATTTTTATATTGCTGTTTTATTATCTGGATTGCATTCTACCTTGATAGATTTGCTGAAGGATGGTCTAAAACAGTGTTAAGTATAGCATTTTTAAATTATAATAATCATAAAAAGAAAGAAAATATACTATATGACACTGATAATAATGCAACAGCAAAAGGACCATCTTTCATCACATTCTTTTTTCTTCAGAAATATAGAATATTCATAGCTATGTTCTATTAAGAATGTTCCTTTTTTCATCTCCCCCCTCTAGTTTCCTATAACATCTGAAGAGCCTTTGGTGCTTACACTGTACATGCCTCTGCCTCTCCAAATCACCACTCACCACCCTGCCATATATATCACTTCCTGTCCATCACTTATTTAAGTGTTAATACAAACCACCAGTTAAGAAAGGGTCCATACTAAATTAAATATTTGTTTTATTAAATATTTATTTCACGATGGATTCATCATGTTTTTATCCTGCCCTACCTCTCCACAGTGTACACATGGGACTTCCTCCTGTCTCTCTATTTTATATTCAAAACAACCTCATGAGGTAGGTTAAGAGATGAGTGACTGGCCAACATAATCCAGTAAACTTAATAGCATAGTGGAGATTGCAACTTAGAACTCTCCCAGCCTAGTCCAACACTCTAACCACTATACCACATCAACTTTCATTAGCAACTTTGCTTGTTACTAGGAAGCAGCAATAAAGGCAGCACATCCTCTTTCCACACTTATGGGTATTTTGTAGAGGACATACTTGCTCATTTCCCTTGCATGGAGATTGTTCTCCCAATGTAGGTCAAGTCTGTACATGTGCTTGGGGTGATGTGTAACTTTCTTTTTTGCATAATGCCTGAAAGCATAAGGAAAAGATGAGTAAATCATTCAGGGGTTCTCTTAACATCACCTCTTCATAAACTGCAAAGGAGCCAGAAAAAAAATTGTAAACTTGGATAGCAGTGGGAGTTTAGTAAAGGAATCCAAGGGCGGGCAATGAAAAGAAATCTTCAGGACAGAGTTCCTATTCTAGAAAGATTCATTTGGCTCCACAGCTGTTGAGAAATGTGGTTTCTACCTTCTCTCCCTTTTTGCAAACAATATTGCTTGCGCTCACATTTCAGGCACATACCTCAGGGCCACTTCATGTACTGCAGGATTTTTAATAAATAAATAAATATAATTTCCTATGTGCCTACCATAATGAGTGAATTTTAGAGCCAGTGTGGCATAGTGGTTAGAGTGTTGGACTACGACCTGGGAGACCAGGGTTCGAATCCCCACACAGCCATGAAGCTCATTGGGTGACCTTGGGCCAGTCACTGCCTCTTAGCCTCAGAGGAAGGCAATGGTAAACCACCTCTGAATACTGCTAACCATGAAAACCCTATTCATAGAGTTGCCATAAGTTGGAATCAACTTGAAGGCAGTCCATTTCCCATTATTTGGTTAATGTATATCCCAGCTTTTGGTCTGAACCAAACTCCCAAGGCAGCTTACCATGCTATCATTTATAAAACAGATTAAAATATTAAGCAAAACCCATGTCAAATCAAAAGTCAAATACAAATGAACAATGGATGTTTTCCCCAAATCATATTTGTGCCAATTAGACCAATTCACTAAATATTATTGTGCGAAGTGCCCCCAGAGGCTGGATTATTTACATTTGTTTGTTTGTTTAGGTAAAACTGAGGGCATACATGCAGTCTCAAGTTATGCATTCCATTTGTGCAAACTAGGCCTGGAAGTGATAGCAAGCAACACATCAGACCAGATTTCCAGATTATATCATTAGTATACTTCTATTCATTTTATGGATGGAAAAATCTGTCAATTTCAGTTCTCTCAATTTCTCATTTTTCCAATCTTAAATTCAATTCTCCACATTTCTGCAGCAATTTGCAAATATTTTAAAAGAAATCCTCATGAAAATTATCCAGGATTTAAGTGTGAATTTATCCTAATACACACATTTTTATAACTAATGAACACATTTTGCAAGCAATTTTTCATGATATAATGCATTTTTGTATTTTACTTTCACTCATATATTCATTTTTATGCATACTTTCCGATATGCACTTTTGTAAACATTGTTTGGATGGCGAACTGCATTGCAAAATTTGGATAAGTGTGAATTTTGATGGATGGCTGTGTTTTGGTTCCCATATTGTTTTGGAAAATGTAAATTTGATAGATTCAGCTTGAAATATGCCCTGGATCAAATTTACACCCATAGCCTTGACAAGATTATTTCAGCTTAATTTTGCCCTCACAGCTCTCTCAGGTTTCTCTCTTGCCTTGCTGGCCTACTTGGTGTCACTTCATAATTTCTCCTCCCCCCAACCCCACTGAATCTGTACACGTGTGTTTACAGATATTGGCTGCATACACACTTAACTGTTTGTAGCACAAAAATGTACTTTTTCTCGATCATTCATGCTTGTCCTCAACATGTTGCTTTTAACCTAGATTGATTGAAAATTCTGCTGTGGGTGTGGTTACCTGATATGTGTTTGAAAACCCTTCACTTGATTAGATTATGTGTTTGAAAACCTTCCCTGTGCAATCTTGGTATATGCTCTCCCAAAACATCATTCGGCAGGTTCTGGGACCACTTACATTTATTTTCAAATGGACACACTGCGGGGTAATGTGATATCCATCTGCAATGAGCTTTTATTTTTTGAATGAAACTAGTTTGTCAAGATGCGCTTTTCAGGGGCAAAAAGTGGGACGAGGTAGAAAAAACAAGAACGCAGTCTCCATTGATTCTAGAATAAAATGCTGTGCATATGCAGCCATAGATATATATTTCTAAAGAATCTTATGGCACAACAAATTTGTTAGTCTTAAAGGGCAACAGGACACTGTCGTTATGAAGCAAGTGGGGCCTAGGACTAAATTCAAGATAGATTCAAGAATTTTACAAGAAATTAATAGGCTTTGAAATGGCACCTATGCAGAGCTTGGAAGTAACTCGTTATTTTTAACGAGTTACTTTTAATTCGTTACAATTTTAATTAACGAGTGGGTAATTCCATTACATTTGGCAAGTAACGGAACGAATAGTAATTTCCCTACTTTTCAGCTTCAACTTTAACATTTCCACGTTAGGTTGGACGTTACTTGGGGGCGGGAACAAGGGGAAGTCAGCTCCTGGCTGTGATTGGTTAACACAAGACATGTGCCTCACACTGATTGGACCTCTGCGCAGACTCTCTCTTCCCTCGTGATCTGTGTTAGGAGGCACGAGGGAAGAGGTTAAATAGGCAGGGGGAGCCTGCTAGCATCTGACTCTGAGAGGAAAAAATGGACACCGGAGGAAAAAGCCAGGGCACGGACAACAACGGAGGAGAAGGCTGCAGCAGAATGGCGAAGAGCTGTGGAGGTGAGTGACGATGATATGTGTGTGTGTGTGTGTGTGTGTGCGCGCGCGCCCCGGTGTGTGTGTTTGCAGCTGGAGTCTCTGGTTTTGGGGGGGGCTCCGGCTCTCTGGCTACCACCCCTTACTCTGTGGACTCTCCGCTTCAATTTTAAAAAAATTAAGTTTCTAGGTGGTCTAATTCCCGAGATATACACCAAAACGTAACCCCCCCTGCACAACTTTTTTTTAAACAGATTCATGCTCTAGCTACAACTCCCATCAGCCCAATCCAGTGGCCATGCTGGCTAGGGCTGATGGGAGTTGTAGTTTAAAGTAACTTTTCAAAGCTCTGGCTGCAACCCCGCCCTTTCATGATTGTGAGTAAAGTGCAGACTTGTGTTTGTGTTGTAAATCTCTCTCCCTCCAACCCTATTTTTAAAGAAATTAGGCAGGGTTTATCACAGTTTTTATATGTAGGAAACTAATACTCATTTTTTAAAAAAATGAATGAAGTTTATTTATTTATTTATTTTTATTATTTGATTTATATCCCACCCTTCCTCCCAGTAGGAGCCCAGGGCAGCAAACAAAAGCACTAAAAACACTTTTAAAATCATAAAAACAGACTTTAAAATATATTAAAACAAAACATCTTTAAAAACATTATTAAAAGCTTTAAAAACATTTTTTTAAGAAAAAGTTTTAAAACATATTAAAAAGCAATTTCAACACAGACGCAGACTGAGATAAGGTCTCAACTTAAAGGACTTGTTAAAAGAACAAGTTCCTTATCACTTGAAGCTGCAGTTTTCCCTGGTTGAGTAAGCCCCATTGAATACATTGGGACTTGCTTCTGAGTAAACAAACATAGGAGGTTATATAAATAAACATATTTGATAGTCATGCTTATATAAATATTTTCATAGAATCATAGAATAGTAGAGTTGGAAGGGGCCTATAAGGCCATCAAGTCCAACCCCCTGCTCAATGCAGGAATCCAAATCAAAGCATTCCCGACAGATGGCTGTCCAGCTGCCTCTTGAATGCCTCCAGTGTCGGAGATCCCACTAGCTCTCTAGTAATTAGTTCCATTGTTGTATGGCTCTAACAGTTAGGAAGCTTTTCCTGATGTCCAGTCGAAATCTGGCTTCTTGCAACTTGAGCCCATTATTCTGTGTCCTGCACTCTGGGATCATCGAGAAGAGATCCCGGCCCTCCTCTTTGTGGCAACCTTTCAAGTACTTGAAGAGTGCTATCATATCTCCCCTCAGTCTTCTCTTCTCCAGGTTAAATATGCCCAGTTCCTTCAGTCTCTCCTCATAGGGCGTTGTTTCCAGTCCCCTGATCATCCTTGTTGCCCTCTTTTGAACCTGTTCCAGTTTGTCTGCATCCTTCTTGAAGTGCAGAGACCAGAACTGGACACAGCACTCAAGATGAGGCCTTAACCAGTGCTGAATAGAGGGGAACTAATATTTCACATGATTTGGAAACTATACTTCTGTTAATGCAGCCTGATATAGCATTTGCCTTTTTTGCAGCCACATCACACTGTTGGCTCATATTCAGCTTGTGATCAACAACAATTCCAAGATCCTTCTTGCATGTCGTACTGCTGAGCCAAGTATCCCCCATCTTATAACTGTGCATTTGGTTTCTTTTTCCTAAGTGTAGAACTTTTACTTCCACCCAGTTTTGTCATGCTGTGTCCCTATAAGTATCCAATTGCATACTATGGTTGTACAATACTTCCTTTACATTTTAAGTATGCCTTGGGGTAGTCATGGTTCTCCATTGTTTTCATCCTGAGGGGCAGATAGGCTGAGAAATGGTGAGTAGCCCATGGTCACCCACTACACTTTATAGCTTATTTCCATTTTGAAAAATTAATTAAAACAATATACATGCAGGCAAAATTTATTAAGCGGATTCACACAATAGGTGTAAAGCACATCCAACTCGCATTTAAAGCGCATGACTTCCCCTAAAGAATTCTGGGAAGTGTCATTTCCCCCTCACAGTTATAGTTCTCACCACTCTTAACAAACTGCAGTTTCCATGATTCTGTGGTGGGATTCATGTGCTTCAAATGGGTGTTGAATGTGCTTTAAAGGAATGGTGTGGATCTGCCCTAGGTATGATGTTCATTCAAGAGTGAATTGAAAAGAACAATTTTAAAAGATACTTCTTACTCTTACTCATTTTTCAGACCTCTTTCTGAAGTAAAGGGTCAAATCTGTAAAAACATTTGGAGCAGCCACATTAAAAGATAAGGGCAGGGTATTCCAGGCAGGGGGTTGCCAACCCTGCTTGGATATGGATGTCTTTGCAGAAGAACCCTAGTCAAGGTTTACCAACAGCACAGTCCAAACTATATCTACTTAGAAGTCAGTCCTGTTGAGTTCTATGGGGCTTAATACCTTAGTAAGTGTGTTTAGAATTGCAGCCTTCAGGAGCCTCCATCCTTACTCCCCAAAGCTCCCATCTAACATCTCCACAACACTAGGCTCCTTTGTCTCTGCTGTTGCCTTCTGGTGACTGCCCTAGCCTGAAGGCACTTAACCCTTCTTGCTGAAAGCAAGTAGGCTAGATTAAATGTTCCCTACCCAGGCTCATATAGATAAAAGATAAAAGTTAACAACATTTTGTCAAAAGTATTTTTGTCTACATTTTATACCTCATCCTTGGTTTTCCAAGCTTGGCATGGAATGCTTCTCATACAGAATTAATTTGAAATGCTGCATATTTATTATCATAATCATCATATTCAAAATAAAAAATATATGTACCGCCTTCAAGTTGATTCCAACTTATGGTGACCCTATGAATAGGGTTTTCATGAGGCTGAGAGGCAGTGACTGGCCCAAGGTCACTCAGTGAGCTTCATGGCTATGTGGGGATTTGAACCCTAGTCTCACTTTGTTCTCACAACAACCCTGTGAGATAGTAGGTTAGACTGGCCCAGGCAGGGTTATTTAGTGAGCAAAAATGATGCAAATAGGATCTCTTTTAATTGTGCTATCGACCTGCTTACTTCCACTCTGACTGGGGCATCTTGCAGCATGGGGAAGAGATGGGGGCACATCACAGCTGAAGTTCACCCATATAGGAGCATTATCTCTTGTTTATTACAGAGACGCCTGTTGCAGGTTTTGCTGCTGAGAGCAGCAGTCAGTTAGTGCGGCCACTTGAGTCACAGCTTGTTGATCCTGAGGAGGCAAAACTAGAAAGTGAGGTTCAGAAAGGAGGCCCTGTGCACGAGGAGGAGGAGGGCATGAAGCAGTGCCAGTTGCCCACAGCCACATCTGCAGAACAGCAAGTACCATGGTTTGGCTTTGAGAAAGCTTGTACATTTGTGAGCCAGAGTGGGAAAATGTTGTTGTACGATGCAATTACTGCCTTCCAAGGATCAAAAATCTGAGATCAGCTGTTTCCTCCTCATCCAATGTGAAGAAACATTTTGAGGTAAGCCTTTGTCATGCTGGTCCTCAAAGAGTGTCCATTGTCTATTTATGTTTAAATTGTGAAGTTCCTCTTCCATTTTTTCTTGGATTCATGCTTTGTTCTTCTTCCTCAGAGGGCACACCCTGAGAAGCTGAGAGCAATTGAAGAAGCAATAAAGGCAAGGAGACGTGGCCTTCCTGAACCAATGCATGACACCCCTCCTCCCAAAATGCTGAAGCAGCAGCAGACAACCCTTGAGAGGTGGGGATCTGGCAGGGAGCCTGTCACCCAGAGCAATCTCGACAGGAGAATCATTGATTTCATTGTAGAGGAGACATTACCACTTCAGACTGTGGACAAACCATCATTCATTAATCTGGTTCGCATTGGACTCCCCAAAGATCTCACCATCATATGTGCCAAGACTCTGAGAGACAGAATTGAGAAGAGAGCATGCCACATGAGAGAAACTCTTGAAAACCGAATGGGTGCTGTGGCATATATAGCAACCACTGCAGATTGTTGGACCAATGGCAAGAAGAGTTACTTTGGGGTAACAGCCCACTGGATCAACCCAACTACCCTGAAACGTGAGGTCGGGGCCTTGGCTTGTAAGCGTCTGAAGGGGCGCCATACATACGATGTCCTTTCAAAAGCACTGCATGATGTACATGTGCAGTACAGGATCCACAACAAAGTTATGTGCACTACTACAGACAATGGCTCCAACTTTGTGAAAGCGTTCAGAGTTTTCATGGCCAAAGAACCAGTGGAAGCTGCAGGCACCAGTGACGATGATGGTGATAACCAAGAGGAGGAGGAGGCTGAGGTGGAGTTTGTGCCTATCTGTGAGATCCTGGACACAGGACCTGAGGCAGAGGAAGAAGCTGCAGACTCAGGAGAGGATTTTGTTTTACCACCACACCAGAGATGTGCTAGCCACACCCTCAACCTTGTGGCAACACAAGACATAGAGGCCATGCTTTCTGAC